>NW_021318865.1:179450-272011 GCF_001605985.2 Dendrobium catenatum
CGTCCGTTGATCGGAAGCGACCGAAACCGCCACTGCGGCAGCGGTGGCAACCGGAGACGACGAAATCTGTGGGTTGGAGAAGATGGAAAACAGCACGAGAGACTGAGAGAGGGAAGCTTTCGCGAAAGAGGCGACTGGTTCGGGGAACAGACGAGAAGAAGGAAGCCGAACGAACTTGCGAATATGTGAATAGTAGGGTTTTTTTTCATTTTCGTATAAGCGTTGTCTAATCCTTACCGTATGATCAGATCCAACGGCACAAATTAAGCCAATCTCGAACCCTTCGGTTATCCAAAACCGGCGCCGGTTTGCCGGTTCAACGGTCGGATCGGCAGTTCGACCAGTTCGAAGCCGGTTCGATGCGAAACCGACTCTCAAGAGAACCGTAACCGGCCGGCCGGCTGGTTCGCGGTTCAACCGGTTGAACTGGACGGTCCGGTCCGATTTTAAAAGCCTTGGTTCAAACACTCACATCTCTCAGTATGAACACTGATCATCATGAGAAATGAAGTCGGCTAACAAGATGTTCAACATCATTTTATAGAAATATGGCAACACTCTAGTTAGGCAATATCATATTAGGAAGACTTGCCAAAACGTGTCCTATCATTGAATTGCCACTCCCAATAATTAGTCCCCCCAAGGAGATTGGTCTGGGTTGATTTAGTCTAGAGATGTCACTCATCCTAATAGGAATCATCTATCAACAGACACTCTCCTTTGCTGGAGCCACTCGATTGCTACTGACACCATCATCATAGCAATAGAAAACCTACACATCTAAAAAGATATCGTTATGATTTCTCTTACATTTGGATAATTCCATAGGGGAACTCGCCCTTTTGTATTTTCTGATGTCAGAATCTTGCCTAAAATGAACTCATTGTCACATCCAAAGAATTTGCATTCATAGAAGCGCCTCACTGTTCTTAGCCAGAAGAATTTTGCTAAAAAGCATAGATTTCTCTATAAAAATTATTGGGGTAATTTGCCAGAGTTTTGGGACTGCCTTTTTGAAGCTTTCTCCCTTCATTCAAATAGAAGCCTTATCTACTCCTTTTATTATAAGCTCAAAGCTTTAAAAAATAGTATCAAATATAATTCCTGGGCTTCTTCCAATTTTCTTAAAAGAGAGATTGATTCTCTCTGCTGCTCAAGAGTTTTATCTGTCTTCTATCCAACATCATCCACTGGATCCTGGATTAAATAAATCTCTCAAGGAAATCAACATCAAACTTGCTAAGAAGAAACTGGATTACCAAAGAGGTAAAGCGCAATGGCTCACTAGCGACGAGGACGATCTAAAATTCCTTTATTCCAAGATCAATGCTAGACACAATATTAGTTCTATCAAATATATTAGCACTTCTGATGGTATTTTTTGGGAACCTCATGATATTTTTTGAAGTTATTATTCAACATTTCAAGAGGCTTTACAATCCTGATTTTCATCCTACTACTCACAACACCCTCATTCTAATGGGTGACATCATTCCTCCTAAACTCCATTCCTGTCTGATCATCCCTGTTACTGTGGAGGAAATAAAGGTTGTTATCTTTTCCTCATCTTCTTCCAAGTCTCCTGGACCGGATGGCTTTACCTATGACTTTTATAAAGCTACATGGAATATCATTGGTAAGCATCTTTGTGAAGTTGTGATCTCTTTTTTAACTAATGCCTCTCTTCCCAAGCAGGCTAAAGCTACTGCCATTATGCTTATCCCAAAAAACCCCATGCTGACAACATCTCGGAGTTTAGGCCAATTTCTTTATGCAACACTTTCTATAAAATTATTGCAAAAATCCTTGCTAATAGAATGAAAGGGATTATACCTTTTAGCATTCATCCCAGTCAGTCTGGATTTATCCATAATAGATCTATTTCTAACAATATTCTACTTCCTTTTGAAATCCTTGGGGAATTTAATCTTAAGAGGTCTGATAAATTCTTCTATGCCAAATTTGACATACACAAAGCTTTTGATTCAATTTCTAGAGAATTTATCTCAATCGGCTTCTTTAAAAAGGATTTCCTACTCAGTTTGTTAAGTGGATTAAAGGTTGCATCATGGATGTATTCTTCTCAATTTATATCAATAGAGCCTTGGAAGGTTTCTTCAACTCTAAACTGGTATTAGGTAGGGCTGCCCTTTGTCACCCTACTTATTCAATATAACTATGGATGGGCTTTCCTCTCTATTTGAGGAAGCTACTTTGAACAATCAATTTTTGGGAATTTCCAATGAGGGACTTACTATCTCTCACTTGCTTTATGCCGACGATCTGCTCGTTTTTGGGAAAGCCAACTCCTAGAATTCCACCAAACTGAGAAACATTCTTAACTCTTTTGGGTCATGTTCTGGACTTCATATTAACTATGCCAAAAGCTCCATCTTGTTCTCTAAGAATGTTCGTGAGGAGGATTCTATCTGCTGTATTCTCAATGTCCCTACCACCAATGCTCCCTTTAAGTATCTGGGGCTTCCTATTTTCAATAAAAAGCTCCATAAGAATGATTTTCAAATCTTGATGCAAAAACTGTATTGTCATATGGATGGTTGGAAAGCTAAGACCCTCTCTTTAGCTGGTAGAATACAATTCATTAAATTTACTATATCCAATACTTTGGCTTATTGGATTAGAGGAGTTCCCCAAATTGTGTTGTAAAATCATAAATAGCTTATGCTCCAGGTTCTTATTTTTTGGGAACGTTCACAAGAAAAAACTCCATTTACTTTCGTGGAAAGAAACCTGCAAGCCCAAACCATTTGGTGACCTTGGGATACCTAGTATTGAATCTCTCTATCATGCTTTTGGGTGTGCCCTGATTTGGAGATTTTTTTACTTCTAATAATTTACTATCTCACTGGTGGAAGCTTAAATATATGTCCCTGTGGAACATGGATACCAACAGGAGGTAGCTATTAAGATTAAAAATGCTATTAAACTCACTATCCAGGGAGATTCTTCCCTTGCTTTCTTATGGGACCCATGGTGTAATGGGAAATCAGTTATGGATTTGCTTATTGGTGTTAATATGGAGCATATTGGGTATAATTTCTCTAGAAATACGGTTGGTAATTTCCTTTTTGAAGGGACCTGGTGGCTTCCTGCCTACCTTCCTTATTCGGTTACTGCTGACATTATATCAAACTAGGAGAATACGGGCAACTATAACTATTGTTGGAATGACTTTGATAAACCCGTTATTAAGAACTTTTTGTATCATTTTTATGATATTAACCCCAAAGTGGATTGGCATTATTTTGTTTGGCATAAAACCATGCAATCTGGTACTCGGCTTTTGCCTGGATGGCTATTAAATGTGGTCTCAAAACTTCTGATTTGCTTATTAAAAGAGGAATTCCGGCTGCCTCTACTTGCATTCTTTGTTCTGCTGAACCTGAATCTCACTCTCATTTGTTCTTCGAATGCGATTTTTCTTATGATATACTGAAAATTATCATTCTTCATTCTGATTTCTTACTGCTGAGACCAACACTTCACTAGTTTTTTTTACATCTCGAAGAAAGGAACACCTGCAGGCAAATGAAAAACTATTACTTTCTTATGACTTGCACTACTACTTATTTCATTTGGAGGGAAAGAAATGATAGGCTGTTTGGCAACACCTTTAAGAATCACTTGAACTTCGTGGATAAAATTAAGAAAGTTGTCATATTTAAGACTTCAAAATGGAAGAGTTCACACCTATTTCAACATTTGCTTTGCTGAATGATCTTTATTGCATATCTCGGTTCGATTCCGCTTTGTCTTGTTGGTCTACTTCCAGCCCATTTTTTTGGTCTGCTCTTTTCTCTTTGATTATTTTGATACCCTTTGTAGGGTCTTTACTGGCAACCAAGGTATCATCAGGCTACAAGGTTTTAACATAGCTGTTTTGATGGACAATGATGAATGCTTGTCCCCACCAACTGCTCCTTTGAACGGTCGTCTTGGCAACCAGGAGGTTTTGATGCTCTTTTTCTGTGGGAGGTTCCGTTTTGGGCATTATGAGTCCATAGCCCTGTTTCCCCTCTTTTTCCCTTTTCCATTTTGTTCTTTTATTATCTTTTCTCACTGCTATTGTTTTTTTTCCTCTTTAGCTGGTGAGATTGCTGTTTTTTAGTTTTTATAGCTTTTACTTGTAATCTCTTTCATTTTATAGAATGGGCTTTACGCTCCAAATTTTCCAAAAAAAAAAAATGCCTCATACATCGAGACCTGAGGACTCATCCTCTATAGTACTCACCCATACGGACTATCTCAAATAATTTACCCCCATAACTTTGAATCATTAGCTAGCTACAACGTTTGATAAACTATGCATTAATGTATTTTTAAATTATTGATTATCAAATTACCAAGAATCTTTTTTTTTTTTTTGACATTTAGACCAAAATTAAGATATTTTTGAGACATTTAGGTCAAACTTAAGGTAAACTCGTACACACATAACATACGTAAGATTCAAACTCAAGACCTCTTAGTTAATAGTCGAAGCTCCCAAATAGCATACCAATGAGAGTTACGTATCAAGAATCATTGAATCTACCTATGATATGCGCCTACAAATATTTATATACTATTCGGTTGAATTGTACAAATTTCATGACCACATTTTGAATGTTGTTTCAGTCGGAATAAAATATTAATTAGAGAAGAATAATAGAAAAATTTAAGTGATTAATTGTATTATTAATTAAATACTATACATTTAAAGTATCGAAAAATTTCATTCAAGAACTTCAATTACTGAATTTATTTTAAAATAAATATAATTTATATTTTATATAATTATATTTATCTCAAAATTAATTTAACAATATTAAATCTATTTTAATTTTTTCTTCAGAAAATTTATGTTTGAAAGCACATGCTTATGTTGTGCCTTAAATATTAAATTTATAATTAGGCCTAAAATCATCGACTAATTAAAGTAAGAGGCAGGTGATTAGATTTCATAAAATTAATTAGTTGTTAATTGTCATCAAGCATCACTATCAAAATATCAAATCACTTGGTTCTTCAAGCACTTACAATTGGAGGGCTAATATTTAGCCACGTCACCGTAAACCTAACCACCTTCTGCATGCTGCTGATTAAAAGTTGACTATCCATGTTCAGTTAGATTGCCCTTAGCTTTGTTGTTGGAGAAATTATTACTAGTGGATTTTGGATATAATTTTTTATTTAGACTAGTATACATAGTGAGCATAAACAATATATAAAAGTGATATATCATGAAAAAATTATCTTAATCGGACACTAATCTCAAAGCAAAATCAAATTAAAAACTTCAAAAATTAATTCTGAGACCATCTCAACTCCGATTTTAGTAAACTTATAGCCAAACTGAACATCTCAGAAATACGAACCCAACGATACCAAATTCGACTCAATCCGAGCCCAAATGGGTCCAAATCGAGGACCTGAAGCACTGTTGAAAAGTTCAAACCACAATTTGGATTACCAAACGGTTTCCAAATATGACATGCTTATAGTTGAATCGAGCGGAATGACGAGGCAAATCCAACGAGCCCAAGATCACGGAATTATGATATCATTAAGACTTTCAAATGTCTGATGAATGGTCCACGATCAAAGGATTCAACATCTTCTGTCCATCCAAACCACTCCCTCATTTACCCTTGACCCTTCTCCTATTTACGGGTCATGCCACTCTAAGAAATCTTTATTTATTTTATTTAAAAGCACTTTTAAAGTGGTATTGTATCTCTGATATCTCTTTTGCTCTCTTGCTTGGAGCACCCCTTTTCAAGTGGGAGGAGAGGTCTATTAAAAGTGCTTTTAAATAAAATAAATATTAGGGTTAAATGATATCTATTTGTGCCTATATAAATGATATTAAATCAATAAATCGTAATTTAAAAAATTATCTCTAAGATTTTAAAATATTAAACGAGGGTTATTTTGAGTTGGGAGTAACTCAAATTTATAAAAGAGTCATATTACTTACCTTCAATTAATTTAAAAAATAAATTGAAAAAAAAAAAATGTTATCTTTCCCAAACTCCATCTGTATATGTTGAATTTTTTGACAAAGCTAAGAAGTAAAATACATACAATACCACTTTAAATTTTGTAGCATAGAAAAGTTTTATAATTAAATCTCTCTTAATTTATTAATTCTAATTTCAATTAATTAGTTAACTAATTCTAATTAATCAGTCTTTATTTAATTATTTTCTGCTATCATAAGTATTATCTAAACCAGTAATTAGCCTATTGATTAATTAAGCTAATTTATTACTATAATAAATGCATATAATCATTAATTAATTTTCTTCTTCTAAATTATTTTAATTAACTTCATTAAGAATAATTTACTATAATTACCAGTTAATTGCTTCATCTTAATTGAGTTGACTCTTAAATAATCTAACTAAAACTCATTATTCTAATTAGTCCGATTAATTAACTTGTAACTTATTTTGTTACTTTATTGTCTAGTCATTTTCAATAATTATTAACTATTTAATCTTATTTATCAGTATATAATTTAATTATTTTACATCAGAGAGTTCTACTTCTTCTATATTTATCTTCTTTAAGCTACAAAATTATTTTATTAGTGATTTTATTTTATTCTTGATCAGTAGCAACCATTATGACTACTTATTTATAATTATTTTTTATGGAAGCAGCAGCCTCGGTGTCGTCGCTCGACTGGGGAGGAGGCAGGTCGTGCGCAGAGACGAGATCGAGAGGTTACGGAAATGGTCGCATGCGTAGATGTATAGAATGAGCTAGGGTAGAATTCCGCTTTAGTAACGCAAACAAGCGGTTTAAGACCACTGAGGTATCCAGGCTATGACAGTCGTGATTAATTTGTTGTTAATGAATACCAAGAAAATCTCACTTTTTTAGTAGTCAAACATCATGACTATTTATTTATAATTAAACAAACTTAATTAGTCTCTAATAAAGCTAAGTTAAGTTTTGAACATTTCTCAAGAAAAAAAAAAGCCTTTTTCTTCCACCCAACCAAATGGTTAATGTCTAAGAGTTATAATGTGTACAGTGTGGGCCTCAAATTGTTTGGAATTTTAGTTAGAGAATCTGTAAGAACTTGATCTGAATAGAGTTTGTTACGGCCACGCAACCCAACAAGCATCACAGGCTGTTTTAGCTATATTTACTCGGACAAACTCAGAGATCCAAAACTATAATCAGCCTCCAATTCTTTATTTGGGCTGAAAACTGCGTCGTTGTTCCATTGAACCACATGCCCGTATTAATTGTTCCAATGAAGCAAATTCACGTATATGAGATGTTTGATTGTAAATTAGGCTTCGTTTTGGATGACTTTCTTTCTGCTTCTTAAAACAATTTTTTAGTACAAAAATTAAAAATTTTGTATTAAAAAGTTGTTTTAAGAAGCAATAAGAGAGTTGTCTCAAACGAAGCTTTAATCATTTAGCTAGTTTTGTCTTATTCAATTTTAAATACTAAATTCTAACTAAATGTTGGATTTAAAGTTATTTGTGGTGTATGTTTATTAAAGAAATAAATATTAGGCGCCGTGATATGAGATGGGGAGAGAAGCTGTCTTGAAAAATCTCTTAGATGAATAGTTCATAGAAAAACCAATTTAAGCTTAGTTTAGAACGGCTTATTTACTGTTTTGTAAATCTGTTTTTTTGCATAAAAATTTCTTGAAAGTAGGAAAAAAATAATAATCTATAGCAATTTCAAATGAAGCCTTAGCCTCTTTGAATAGAGAATTATGAGACGAATCAATTTCAAACAATATTATTAAATGAGAAAGAGAATTTCACATGGGATTTTATATGGCCACATCTAACCTCTGGGCTATAATTTATGGGAGGAGATCATGATTTGTGTTATAGAGTTAGAAAGTTACACAATTATTTAGAAATAAATAGGTTGAGGTTTTGTTTGGGCCGACTTTCTTGCTGCTTCTTAAAGCAACTTTTTAGTTCAAAAATTAAAATTTTTGTACTAAAAAATTGCTTTATGAAGCAGTAATAAAACAGTCTCAAACGAAGCATGAATCTATTATATTTGGATGTGTGTGGGCAAGTTAGGTTGAAGTTGCTTTTTATGCATAAGATATAATTTTTAATAGCCTAAGATTCTGAGGGACATTATAACTTGATCAAAGTTAATATGAATATATATTAATAACTAAAAAATAATTATTTACAAGATCAACTATATCGTTATATGTCTATTATGATATAATATTTAAGAAGCCCTGGCCCTAAATAAATTATAGAGAGAAAGGGAGGAATTGTGATTATTTAAAAAAAAATAATTATTTACAATATCAACTATATCGTTATATATCTATTATGATATAATATTTAAGAAGCCCTGGCCCTAAATAAATTATAGAGAGAAAGGGAGGAATTGTGATTATTTAAAACTACATATTTTATCTTAAAATATAATTAATAAATATTATTAAAAAAATTATGACTAAAAATATATATAAAGATCAAACTCAAACATAGCAATATGTTATGTTTTGAGCTTCACTAAGAAAAGTAGAAAAAAAAAATGTTATGTTTGAGCTTACTTATTAAGAAAATAAAATATGTAAATCAAATATAAGATATTTAAAATAAATAATTTGACTTGAAAGTAGGGCTGTTCCTCCATACAAAAAGTACTTTACCAGCTAGCTTGATATAGATTTCCCATTCTAAACAAGTTACTTTATTTTTATTTTATTTTATATTATTTTATTTTGTTCATTTAGGCTAATTAAGGTAAGCTCATATGCACATTACATACTTAAGACTCAAACTTAAGACCTGTTGGTTAATAGTCTAAGCTCCCAACCAATAAACTAATTGGGTTGCGTAGTTACTTAATTTTTCAGTAATTATATTTTATTTTTACAAACATGACAAGGAGAATTTATTACGTGCAGATTCTGGACGCAGCTTGTGTTCGGACTCCAATCAAAATAGGTCATGTCACCTACACATAAGTTGTGCATAATTAAAAAAAAAAGTCGTGTATAATTTGTATAAAGCATGTATACAATTTGTACATTATGTATCTGCAATATGGCCTAATTTAATTGTAGTCTGAATGCCGTATGAACTTCACATGTCATTTAAATTGAACAAAAATGCCCACACAAGGTATGATGATAAGGAAATATAACTAACAACCCATCATTTATAGTAGCGGTTCAATTGGCATCTAAAGCTTCGTTTGGGACGGTTTTTTTATTGCTTCTTGAAGCAGCTTCCTAGTATAAAAATTTTAATTTTTGTACTAGGAAGTTGCTTTAGGAAGAAGAAAGAAAGCCGTCCCAAACGAAGCCTAAAACTTCAGTCTGTCATCATCTTCTTAGTTAGAATGCTTTAGAACTTGTAGATATTTTTTAAAAGAAAGATGCAAGCATGGATATGTGAATCAATGAACCAACTAACAAGTTAAATTTAATAAAAAATTTAATTTTTATTGAATTTTAGATGAGAAAGGTAGAATGAATTGGTTAAAATCAATCTATCTTAGATCAATTTGGCATGTATATGAATAAATATATGTCCTGTACATATTTGTATACTTGTTGATAGGGATCATAAAAAAACTCCAAAATTAAAGATAAGCAGAAGTTATGAGTCAAACCTCATTATCTATTCATATGAATCACTTATTTATGTATTATATATACATCCAATACTGTCAATGATATTAATATGTCTATCAATGCTACTAGTGTTATCAATATATGCATGCATCAATATATGATTTAGCAAGGTAGGACATCTAACTTTAACATGATATTTTCAATATCTTTTATCCTAACTAATTTATAATTAGTTATTAGTCATATCAATTATTACTTATCTAATTAATCAATTATTATTACATGTGGCTTAATTAAATCAAAAAAGAGTCATCACTCTCTACTCGTGGGCATAATCATTCATCGTTACATGCTACAAATGGGATAACACCACAAACCATCTTTAAAAGAAAGCTCGTTAGCCCACCCTCCTGCGCAAGATATTATGCTTTAATAGCCAACCCATTTCATAGTGTTAACATATAGCATTTTTGCTTATGCAAATGTCACAATCAAAATGTAAGAGGAAATAATTAATTCTGTTCAATACAAAAAAAATAAAATAATCAAAATCATTGAAAACTAAAATGAGATTTGATTTACTTACAAAAAATATAAGAAATCTCTAAATAAAATTGACCGATGAAAAAGCTCCAAACAACCTTATCTCTCTTCCAACTCTCTTCTTCGGCAAGGAATGGCGTTGAAATTCAAAATTTTCATTTAAAAAAAATTTATTTCAAAAAATTTTGAATTATTACATGGCGCACATGTCGCCTCTGACTTTTTGCCCCCAATAGTGATCAGAGAGTTATATTTGAGTGATGATGGTTGAAAGATCATAGTTGTATGAC
The DNA here is from genome assembly GCF_001605985.2 of Dendrobium catenatum. Taxonomy (NCBI): domain Eukaryota; kingdom Viridiplantae; phylum Streptophyta; class Magnoliopsida; order Asparagales; family Orchidaceae; genus Dendrobium; species Dendrobium catenatum. The sequence continues at coordinate 189,879 of NW_021318865.1, forward strand.
AGTGGCAAGAGGCTCTTAGTCGGGTGATAGTGATTGGGAGATCATAGTTGAGAGAATGGAGATCATAGTATATTCTAAGCGAATTTTATATTAATTTTTCATAAACGAGTCAAATCTATATTAATTTTTCATAAACGAGTCAAATCTGGAATAGCTCAAACATAGCTCAGTAGGCCCTCAAGCTTGGCTCACAAGTAATTTATCGAGCAAAGTTCAAGCAGTCGCATGAATCAGCTTGATCAGTACTTTCATGCATGTGTATATGTAAAAAGTTCATTGGATAAGATTTTATAAACCTTAAATATGTATGCCCCTCCTAGGAAAAAGCTACTTTTAGAGGTATAAATATATTTTAAAATTTTTTTAAACTCTTATTTAATAAACCTTAACATGGTCTCTCCTATAAAAGCTACTTTTGGATCATCCTCTGATAAATTTGTCATCATTTCTTTTGCTCTTTGTTGTTGCACTCTAGTGTCCACTAAAGCATGCTTTTTTTATTTTAAACTCCCTCACTCATCACATATGCAAAATTCGAATTCAAGACCTCTTGGTTGATAGCCAAATCTTTCAACCAATAAACAAAGATGAGCTGCATTAATTTTTCTTTTCAAGAAAAGGAAAGACTATAAGATCGCATTTGCATAATTAGCTAGATGCCAACATAGCTTCGAGATTGCGAAAGGATAGCTTGCAGTAGTGAGCATTTCTCTGTGTAGTTTAAAGGATCGATAATATTCTATATTATTCTTTTGGCATTTGAATACTACTTCTTAGGGGATTACTTTTAGGGTCAATGATTTTATCTACTTTGAGACATTCAATTCAACTAGAAATTTGAAGAAATCCGAATTCAGATAGTCTTTAATTTACATTCGAAAATTTCAACCTTAAAATTGCATCAAAATTCATGCTAAATTGAGTGGACTTTTTGGTTACATATCAATAATGCTAATGACCATAATGGGTTCTTACATAAGTAGTGAAAGCAATAATTAATGCCTTAATCCCCTCTTTGAAAGCCTTACTTCTCCCCTATGGAGTAGTGTAAGTGATGAAATATTAACATTTTTTGCCTTTGACGTGCAGATCATCTTTGCATGGGTATAACTTTTTCAAACTGGTATATCACTTACACTCAACTATTTTATTGAGGTTCCAGTGAATTTGATTGATACACAAGCTATGGCTAATTGTTTGGGTGAGTCTTCTGGTTTGGATATTAGGAACCAACTTAATTGGCTTAATGTTTCTTCGGATGGTGATTCTGAAAATGAAGTGTCTGAAGGTGGTTTGGCTTCTCTAGATTTATGTGGGGTTTCTGACCCTGGTAATGATTTCTCTCTAGTACGTGCTAGAACTACGTTCAATGTTGACCCTCGAGGGAGATTTTGGGGGAGAGGCCGACGTAAATGATGATTGTTTGTTTCGCATTGTTGATCTTTCAATATGCTCTCCTCGGGTTTTTTTTTTATTTTTGGATGTTCGATTTGCTGTTGTGCTGGGGCAAGGGCAATGATGTGGCCGGGGCTCGCGTCCCTGTCGTTTAGCTGGTGGCAACCTTTGGTGTAGCTTTTTTGGGTCAGTTATTGGATGTATTACTCACCTTATTGGACGGTCCGTGCGAGGCTTCTGGGACGCTGGAAGTCTCGTCCGTTCACTGAGCTCGTATTTTGCCTGTATTCTCTTTTTTTCTCAGCTCACCGTCTTGTATTGTTGTAACCGTTTTGTTTTGATTAATAAAATATTAAAGTTAAAAAAAAAAAAAAAAACACTCAACTATTTTATGAGTCATATATCTCTAAAAGCTCCTTTAAAAATAGGCGAATATTATTTCAAATGTCTGTCATATTCGATCAATAAAAAAGAGTTGGGCTTCTTGTAAGTGTTTTTCACCAATTCACTGTTAGAAAAGTTAAAGCTACATATCACCATCAATATGTTCATGATCCATTATACATTAAATTTTGTCTTAAGTTTATCGATTCAAAATATTATCAGTGACAATCACTTTCAGATTAGTATTTGTTGTCTAGTCTGACTCCACCTCTCATTATGAATGAACACAATAATTAAATTAGATAAATTGAAAAAGAACATTAGGGAAATTTAAAAAAAAAAAAAAAACTTCTAAAAAAGGTTCAAATTTTATTCATTTGACTATTTTTAAAGAACATTATAAAATTGTCAAAATTTTAATAAAAGCTAGTTTTACTAATTTAATAAAGAAAGGGAGGATTCAAATTTTGAAAAGAGACTAAGGCTTCGGTTGGGACGACTTTTTTATTGCTTTCTAAAACGGAATTTTAGTACAATTTTTTTTATTTTTGTACTAAAACTCCATTTTAGAAAGCAGTAAAAAAGCCGTCCCAAACAAAGCCTAAGTCATCTCCATTATGCAATTTAGGCTTCGTTTGAGACAGCTTCCTTACTGTTTTCTAAAACAACTTTTTTAGTATAAAAATTTTAATTCAAGAAATTTTATACTAGAAAGCTTTTTTAAAAATCAATAAGAAAGTTGTCCCACACAAAACCTTAATCTGCTACGTGATGGAAGTCGCCCGCCATGTGATGACTTCCTTCTTATATTTTTTCTTGGTTTCCAAGGGTTATTTTAAGTTTTTAAAAGAAATAATTTTAAGGCCAACTTTAAGTGAGCTGGTGTGATGATCTTATGCAATTTATAGCATAGATTCAGTTATAAAGCATATGCAAATGGTGATTCCTTCTAACAGTTCATTATTAAGCAATGCTAGATTAGAATGCCGCAGCTAAACCCTAAATTAAAAATTATAAAGTTGTACTACGAATTTATTTGGGACGGCTATAATTTTTTATAAAAATGATTGTAAAACTATTGTGAGGAAACTTTTTCATAAAGCTGCTATAAAAAATAGCTTTCTAGCCTAAAAATTAATTAAAAATAGCAAAAAAGCAATTGTAAATTGAACTTATAGTTGTAGTTTGAAAAGCAAAATAATAATAAAATTGTTCCAAATAGACCCTAAGAATAAATCTTTCACTCATGCTAAATTAATTATAGAAGAATTATTGAATAAGATATGAGAGATAAATAATTTATTATTCTCATATATTATTCATAATCATGAACTATGGTACATTTATAATATTCACATACAATTCTTATCCTTTGTTTACATTATTTTAAATTATTAATAATGTAATAAAATTTTAAAATATAATTAAATCACCTTCCTGTCCCCGAAATGGTTGTGAATTAATTATTATAGAATTTTGCCAAATGGTTCAGACCTAATGACCTATCCATGCAAAATATTGATTAATGACATAAGTGGAGCTGTGATTAACCCGTCTGCATTCCATAATACATAGCTTCTATTAGGTTTCCACCATGCTCCTACTTTGTAATTTATGAAAGGGCACAGCATCTTACTGTCGGATTTTGTTTTTTTTGTCTCAAAATTATTTAAGTTTTATTTGAGAAAACTTTTTTCCTATTTCTAAAACAGGTTTTAGTAGCTAAAAATTTTTTAGTTTAAAATTTTGGCACTAGAAAACTACTTTAGAAAATAACAAAAAAAGCTACCACAAAAGAAGTCTTATACTATTATGAGTTAGAAATTAATATAATTGAATATTGATGAGACTTTTATTCATATTTTTATGATAATTATGATCAAAATTTTAGTCACACTATCAATAGAAACACTTTTTCTCCAGTTCACAAATTTCACTGAACTGAAGAAAAAGTGTTTCCATTGATAGTGTGTCTAAAATTTTGATCATAATTACTAGGGATGTCAAAATCGGGTTTCGGGTTAGGTTCGGGTCGAACACGGAACTGACCCGGGTTCAAACGGATCGACCATAACCCGACCCAATTATGTAAACGGGTCACAAATCCGGACTCGGGCCCGACCCGTTAGGTTACCGGGTTGACCAGACCTAACACGTTTGACCCGAGGAAGGTGACGGTGGGATGCCAAACTGCGAAATGCCGGGACGGCCAGGCTGCAAACAGCGGGCGCGCGTGGGTGGCATGCGCGAGCAAGCGTTGGTGGGAGCGGGCAGCCTAGGGCGGGCACACGGGCATTCGTTGGCAGCTTTGGGTGCAGTGCGGGCAGCTGCGAGCAACTCGGGTGGGCACGCTGGCAGGTGCGGGCAGCGTGGTCATCTCATTTCAAACTGGTTTTCGGGTTGACCTGATAACCCAACAGGTCAAACTGAACTCGACCCATTTTTCAAACGAGTCGAATCCGGGAACCCGAATCTGACTCATTTTGAAAACGGGTCGGGTCTAACCCAAAATTTTAGAGTTGGGTTCGAGTCGGGTTTTTGTATTGTGTCAAATATGTAATAATTACTATAAAAATATGATTTAAAGTCTCATCAATATTCAATTATATTAATTTATAATAAAGTATCATAGTAGTATAAGACTTCTTTTGGGATAGCTTTTATTTTATTTTATTTTATTTTTATTTTTTTTCTTTTGGGATAGCTCTTTTGTTACTATGTGATCAGATTTAGGGTTCGTTTGGGATAACTGTAGCTTCTATAAATGTTGTTATAAAGTTGTTGCGGAGAAAGTATTTTTTAAAGTTATTCTAGAAAGTAATTTCCTATCGTAAAATTTCTTGAAAGTGGTTAAAAAGTAGTGACCAAATAAAAGTTATGATTGCAGTCTCAAAAGCAAAGCAATAAGAAAGTTGTATAAAATGAAGCCTTAATTTTTAATTGGTGCTCATTTATGAACATTTAATTGAATAAATTTTAATACTACAATACTTGATTATAAATGAACAAGTGTTAACCGCTTGATGCTGAATATTATAAATTATAACTTGTGAGCAATCTTATTATGATGCTTGATTAAAAGCTCAATAATATGTTCTTTTAAAACATGAATATAAATTTATTTAATATGCAATTATATGAGAATCCTCTTTAAAATTTAAAATATTATGGATTAATGCTTGCGCATTATAGAATTGAATATATACTTGACAATGTAGAAAATAAAAGAAAAAAAATAATAGTTATATAGCCTTATTAAGATATCTGACTTGATGGAGGCATTTAATTTGTTGGACTTTTAAGAATTCATTATCTTGGCATGCATTGATAGCAAATTACCCATCAATAATTTTCCTTAAGAAGTCATCCTTCATTGAGTAGTCGCCAATAATAACTTCATTGATAATAGTCATTTTAGCCGACTGCTAAGTTGCACTCGCCAAATTGAGTCAAGTTCTTAGATTAAAATCGCATGCAGGATGAGAATTCTCTCGTAGACCAACGAGTCTTTTTTAAATTAAGACTTAGTTAACCTATCTTAAATCAGCTAGAGTTATCTTCAACCAAATCGACTTTGCTTGAACTAGATTTTCTAGATATTTAAATGCATATCTATATTATCTTCTAAGGAATTAGAATTATTCATTATTTAAATTTTGATGGTTGGATAATCTTGAAAATTTATCTCTTTCTAATTTTATGTATGCCTATATGTAAAAAGTTTACTAGATAATATTTATAAACCTTAAACATGTATGCCCCTCCTAAGAAAAAACCTACTTATAGATGATACAAATTAATATATGTAAAAAATTTATAAGCTCTTATTTAATAAGCTTTTAAGATGATCCCTCTGATTAAAAGCTACTTTTGGATCATCCTCTTCTAGGTTTTTTCTCATTTCTTTTACTCTTTATAGTTGCACTCTAGTGTCCACTCAAATAGCCTATGTTTTCTGTTCAAGAAAGTGAAAGATTTTATAATCTCGAGCATATTTGATGCGGTGCATCAAGCCGTTGGGTGCTGCTTTAGTTATTTGCTTTAAGCATTATATAGTTTAATTAGTAATTACTTGTTTTCTTATTTCAAGTTTTTATCATTCCGTTAGAGGTGGCTGCTCCACCATCAGTTTTTCTTTATTTAGTAAGCTGCAGGTTTGTTTTTCTGCTAGCTTGTCTCTTGCCATTTTGAGCAATGGCATCCTCTGTTTTCTTCTCCGGGAGAAGAAGGGAGAGTTTAGTTTTTGAGAAATACATTTTCTTGGCTAAAGCCATTAATGTTGCATTGCCTTCTTCCATTTCTTCGTTTGTGAACCTGCTTCTTCCGTGGTATACCACATCAATATTGAAAGGGTAGCTTAGAATGGTTGCAAGAAGAATATTCTCCACATCAAAGAATTCATCTTCACATCATAAACTCGAGCAGTGCGGTTTATAGTTTATCTTTTATTTTATATAAAGTAAAATAAAAAAATAATCATAGAGATTTGGTATGAAATTTGCTTCGGTTTGGGACGGTTTTTTTACTGCTTCTTAAAACAATATTTTAGCACAAACTGCTATAAGAAGCACTAAGAAAGCTATCCCAAACGAATAGGCTTCGTTTGGGATAACTTTTAGCCCCTTTTTTTTTATGTAAGAAATTTTTATACTAAAAGTTGTTTTAAAAAGAGAAAAAATTATCTCAAACTAAAGCTTCATTTGCGTCAGCTTTCTTACTATTTTATAAAGCAACTTTTTAGTATAAAATTTTTTTTGAACTAAAAACTTTTGTACCAGAAAGTTGTTTAAAAAAGCATCATGAAAGTTGTCCCAAACAATGCCTAAGTTTTTCTTAAAAATATTATGATTTAAATTTAATTAGGATGAATTTATTTCACAATAAATATTTTTATTTTATCAAAATTATGTAAATATATTTGTATCTAATTATATATATAGCTAGAAAATAAGAGAGAAAATTTATTGCTTTTAGTTTCAAATGATCACCCATATAATAAAAAAGGTAGAACACAACATATTTGAGTATGAAAAATATTAATAAAATCATGAGTCCAAACAACTCTTAGTTGTTGTTTGGCTACTAGAACTGTCTAGGTTATTCATTTTCTTAGAAGGAGAGAAGTTAAATAATCTAGAGATTGAGAGATTATTATGTGCGGAGTTCGGAGCACAGTTACTATTCACCACTATACTTTTATTGTTCACGGTTATAAAATCGAATAGTTTTCTGAATCTAGACTCTGCACGTAATAATCTATCAGAGATAAAAGAACAACTTGTAATATTTATGAAAAACGTTCAAGTAAAAAATGATCTAAAGAAGATCACATAAGATACATTCTAAAACTCAGGAAGCGATTGACTGTCATGCGAGATGATGGTCAACGTTTTTTAAATGTGCAAAATAAATATAATCAAAGTCTATTTATGAATTTTAAGGGGAATAATATTGCTCTTTTATATCATATTTCCATATCCATGTTAGTGTCCGATGAGTTAGATCTTCAATTGCAATGCAATGGTTGGGTTGAGCCAGCTGTATGACGATGGCACTCTACTTTTACTGTTCACGATTATAAAACCGAATAGTTTTCTGAGTCTAAACTTTGCACGTAATAATCTCTCAGAGATAAAAGAACAACTAATAATATTTATGAAAAACGTTCAAGTAAAAAATGATCAAAGAAGATCACATAAGATACATTCTAAAACTCAGGAAACGATTGACTGTCATGCGAGATTTAGGGTCAAAGTTTTTTAAATGTGCAAAATAAATATAATCAAAGTCTATTTATGAATTTTAAGGGGAATAATATTGCTCTTTTATATCATATTTCCATATCCATGTTAGTGTCCGATGAGTTAGATCTTCAATTGCAATGCAATGGTTGGGTTGAGCCAGCTGTATGACGATGGCTCTCACCGCTCGATCAACAAGGTTTAACTAAGCTCTCAACACAAACAAAAATAAAAATAAAATCATAAATTCAATGCTGCAAACAACGGCCAGTTTGATCGGTTCAACTATGAATCGGGCATGTGTCTTGTTCGGTCCTCGTGAAAATCATAACCAAGATCAAACCGGTAGGAACTGATTTGAACTGCCAGCTCAATCAGCAACCGGTCCCGGTATTTAAGAACGAGATGGTTCAATGCATAATTTATTTAACTTATTTAATTTATTATAAAATGTTTTATTAAATGTTAAATTAATTTGAATATAATATATTATTTAATAAACTTTAAAAATTAAATACAATGTTTTAATTATTATATTAAAATAATTTTATTTATTACGATCCTTCGGTTCGACCCCCGTTAGACATTTCAAATCATTTGAACCTTGAAGCTCTCATTCTTCTGATTTATTGTCTAATCTGGTTTTCACAACTTTGATTATAGGAGTTCCAAAAAAGCTAAGGCGTTATTTGGGATAACTTTTTTACTATTTTATAAAACAATTTTTTACTATAAAAATTTCAAGTTAAAAAAACTTTTATACTAAAAAACTACTTTAAAAAGAAGAAAGCTGTCCCATTCATGTTAAAAAAACTTTTATACTAAAAAACTATTTAAAAAAGTAATAAGAAAGCAGCCGCAAATGAATCCTAAATTTAGTGAATCGAACGGGATGAAATTTAATACTTTATAGCATGAACTATGGCTAAGGATGAGTTATTCGAGGTAGGAGTTGCTAGTGGCATATTTGATGGCTCCTCGGACCCCGACCAATGGAAGAGCAGAATTAGTAGAGGCGCACATGTGTAATGTTTTATATGAGGACTTGAAAAAAATTGAAACAAGTTTCAGGCCTCAAGCGTGGCCGAATTTGAGCAATTTTATATCATTTCGAGCTCATTTGATCATCAAAATAAATTTTCAAAAAAATCAGCTTTCTAAGTGTTTTTAGATATTTGATTTGCATAAATAAATAAAGATCATATAAAATGCTTAGCATATTATAAAATTTCAAGAGAAGTGCTATGAAGAGTTCTAGAAAAGAAAGGAGTTAGTAATGCTTATATTAAGTCATTAAGAATATGTATGCAGTAGTTGTTAATTGTGCTCAAATGCAAGGTGGTTTGGCCAAATATTTCCCTATTTCAATTGAATTACATCAAGGATCAGCCTTAAGCCCATATCTTATTTGCTTTAATCGTGGATGTTCTAGCTAGACATTTGCAAGAGGTTGTACTCTGGTGTATGCTTTTTGCTAATGATATTCTTCTTGATGATATGGCTTGAGAGTGAGTTGAAGCAAAATTTGAATTATCGAGGTCAACCTTAGAGTTTAAGAGCTTTCGTTTGAGTAGATCTAAAATTGAATATATGGAGTGTAATTTTAGTAATTATAGATCTAGTGGGGGATTGTGATTTTGAGTGATTAAGTCATTAATAAGAGTACACATTTTTTTATTTCTTCAATCTATTGTTCAGAGTGATGGTGAAATATATGGGGATATTATTAGTAGAATTCAAGTGAAGGCTGAAGTAGAACAATGCATCGAGTTTGTTGTGTGATAGATAAGTCCACCTCAAACTTAAGAGAGAATTCTATAAGAAGGTGGGCAGACCTGCAATTCTTTATGGTGCAAAATGTTGGCCATTAAAAGTGAAGTATTAAGTGTTACATAGATGAGGATGCTCTGGTGGATGTGTGACTTTACTCTTAGAGATAGGATATGAAATTAACATATACGTGAAAGGATTGGAGTAGCTCCATTGGAATATAAAATTAGAGAGAGTCGTCTTAGATGGTTTGGTCACATAAAATGATGTCCTTCTGATGACCCGATCAGAAAAGCAGAAGCATTAGATTTGACTAATGTTAAGAAAAGTAGAAGTAGACCTAAAAGGCTTGGTTAGAAAATATTAGAAATGAATTTTTTTATTATATTTAAATGAGAATTTTAACTCTTAATGGAACAAAATAGAGAAAAAAAAGATTCATTTAACTAACCCCAACATAGTAGGATAAAGGCTTGATGTTGTTGCTATAGTTGTTGTTGTTATTGCTACTGCATATAACTTTTTTGTTGTTTTCTAAGCAACTATTTAGTACAAAAAATTCTAATTTAAAAAATTTTTGTAATATAAAATTGTTTTTAAAGCAGCAAGAAAGATATTCCCGTTTTTGTAGAAAGTTGCTTTACGAAATAGTAAGAAAGCCATCACAAACGAAGCCTAAGGCTTCACTTGGAACAATTTTCTTATTATATTTAAAGCAACTTTTTAGCACAAAAATTTTAAATTCAAAAAAATTTTGTACTACAAAGCTTTTCTAGAAATCAGTAAAAAAACTGCTCCAAATGAAGCCTAAGTTGGAGGTTGGAACACACTTGTTCCAAACCCTAAACCCTAAAGCGCTTGGAACACACTTGTTCCAAGCGCTTTGAATCGACATACAAATAAGCATAGTTTTATAAGTTTTAAAAATTGGTCCAGTTTTAGATTATGTTATTGTACGCTGCCATAGAAAATGGAATGTTATTAATGTTAGAGAAAATGGAATAAAATTTTAAAAAGTTTTCCCCAAAAAGCTGCTCTCCTCCGTGCGCCCTCTCTCTCATCCAAGATCAAGAAGATTCATCTTCTTCCACAAGCAATAATCTTAAAAAGTGGTATCAAAACCTGGTGGAAGAGAGCCCGAGGTAGATGTAATGTTCTTGCGGTAGGCAGAGTCAAACACATTGAGCAAAGGCGACTCGTGCGGGGTAAGGGCTTGAGCGGGCCATAGAGTGGAGCAAATGGTCCTGCGTGCATTCTTCAACGAGCAAACCTGTTCGTCTGAGTTTCTTTGGGTCTGAATCAAGAAGAGCAACATGCCGACCGTTCGAACAGAGACGAGAACGAGACAGAGGTTTGGTCAGGTTTTTGTGGAGCATGGGGCGCTTAGGCAGTCGAGCAAATGCTGGATGAGGGATACTTCAGGAAGGTCAAGTTCGCCATATGGGCGCATTTGCTATCAAGATCCTTCATCGCAAGCGTGTGGGCCGTTTGTAAGCTCTGTAGGCGAGATCGGGCTTGATCATGGAGTCGGCCGCATAATCGGAAGGGGGGTTGGACGGTGGATTTTGTAAACTGAAGCTAGTTGGGCTATCTGATTGAACAAGGCGAAGACAAAAGCAGGTGGAGGATTTGGTGTGGAAACCGGAGCAAATCTGAAGAAAAATAGAGAAACAGGGAAACAGGAAGAGTAGAAACAGGATAAAGGAGGTAGAAATCTTGTTCAGTTTTAGATTAAAGTCCACGCAAAATGAGGGTGAAATCTTTAGGTAGTGTCTTATCTACAAACCCATCTGCCTTCGAAAATTTATCCTGGAACTTAGTTTGTTAAAACTCCTTCACCGAAAAGAAAAAGAAAAAACAATGAGCGGGCGGGGAGGCCGGGGCCTAATTTCGGAGCCCACAAGCTGCTATCTCCATGTAATCGAAAAAGGCTTCAACCGGCCATTCCCAATCTAAGGAATGTGCAAATGGCCGTCGAAAAAGGGGATATATAATTTCACACTAAATTCTCCTTGCTGCTGATGCTATATTGGATGTCAACACGGGTGATCGTAGTAATTCGACCTATCTTCCTCCGCGGAATCTGATGCTTCCAACGGCTGTTGCAGATCTGTTTTATCGTCAGAATCCGATACAGTCGGAACTATAGTATGTGCTCGTCGGCCAGGGTGTTGACGCAGTGCAGGTGTGGTTGTCGGCGCGACTGGTCTACTCGCCGTCGGATGTGGCCGATTCGTCCGCAGGGATCGAATCTCGGTACTCATTTCCACAGAAAATAAAAAAAAACTCTGTAATAAGTGCCTCCATCTGACGAGCAATGCTCGATTGGGCTGCCCATAGGGCCTCCAAACTCCGATCCTCGTTGGGCGTGGGACGTTTGCTTCCTTCCGCCATTAAAGTTCGTAATCGAGCTCTGATACCAAGTGGCGTGGAAATCGAAACAAATCTTAAGAAAAACATAGAAACAAGAAAACATGAAGAGTACAAATAGGAGAAAGGAGGTAGAAACCTTGTTTAGGTATTAGTATTCATCTGTAATAATCTTCTAGCCTCCCGGCCGGTTAACTACATATATATGATTCTATAGTACTAAAGAAAAACCCTTGTTCTGAGCTGGCAACTACATGGCACATGTCATAAAAACAGAAAGTAGTAATATAACTAAAAGCAGGTTGGAAAAAGTGGACTCCGTAGGTTTGTTATGTGAAATGATTGATTTGTTGTGATGGCCCATAGGACTAGGATAGGCCACATCAGGATTCTTGGTGGGTTCAAGAATCATTGACGAGTTGGTGCAGAGTTTAAATAGTTTTTTGAGTTTCTGAGGCAAGGCGGAGGCAGCCGTGTGCATGAGTGCACAAGAAGCGGTCACTTGACTCAGGATTAAACGGGTGCCTTATGTGAAGTCGCAGGACGGAGTGCGCAAGGGTGCCCGGGGAAGACGAGCTAGCTGGAGGGTGCTCGGTGTGAGAACATGGGCGTGCCGCGTGGGAGCTAGCGTTGCTTAAGACTTTTCTTTGTTCTTTATTGTAAAATCTTGAACAAGGTAAAGATTATTATAGGACTTGGTTCCGTTTTAGATTAATTTGCTTTACAAGACACTACACAAATGTTCAATACGTATATATAGATGCTATAGGTTGATGTAAAGATTGAGAAAAATGGAATAAAGCTTCAGAATATTTTCCTCCCATCTCCCTCTCTCTCATCCATGATCTAGAAGATCCATCTTCTTTCTCAACCAAGAATCTTAACCATAAGATTTCTGGTAACGGAATGTCATTCTGAAAAATGTTTAACTGAGGATAACGTCACAATGTGCTTTTAATTGATCCCTAGAAGCACACTTTAAAGGAATATAAAATATATTCAGCTGGCATCCACAACTAATGGAATTTTACTCAAGATAAGCATTTTCGCTTAAAGCCACTTGGGGCCTTGCCAAATATGAAGAAGAAGGATTTGGACAGCCAATGCTCCCATGAATCAAACTCCAATAACTTAATCACAACATGCCAAAAACTTACTAAGCATAGAATGACTAAGGTCTCCTCAAAAACACCGAAAAGACTAAAGAGAATATAAGAAAATTGTTTCTTTAACGGCTTTCCTCTCTATAAATACCTTAACTGAGATGATGAAGGGTGTGTGAGTTCATTTAGTTTGAAGAGATGAGCTTCCTCGAGACTTACTGTCCATACTTCTGTATGATTCTGTGCCAGTTGGCTTATGGTGTCATGAACATTCTTACAAAGATTGCCATGCAACAGGGGCTCAGCCACCATGTGTTTGTCGCATATCGCCATCTCCTCGCCTCGGCCATATCCGTTCCTGTTGCTTATGTTCTTGAAAGGTTATTTTGTATCCCGTCGTCAGAAATATATAGAATGATCAAAGCTTTACCTATTTTTATGGTTTCAGGAAGCAAAGACGGCCTCTTTCATTATTGATCCTTGTGAAGATATTCTTTCTTGCGCTAGTCGGGATTACAATACAACAAAATATATTCTTTGCTGGACTTGCACATACTTCTCCAACAGTGTCTGGTGCTTTGAGCAGTGTAATTCCAGCTTTCACTTTCATCCTGGCAGTGCTACTAAGGTCTGTATGTAGGGAAGTATAAATCATAGTTTAATTTTTTCATGCAGAAAGATGTTTTTTCCAAATTGCAGAGTTATATGTTCTGATAAAGATGTAAAAATTAAAAATAACAGACAGTGAGGGAGTAAAAATAAAAAATGGATTGTTATTTATAGTTCTATGTTCTTCATTGCAGAATGGAGAAAGTGAGGATTACAAGTGCAAAGGGGAGGGTTAAAATCTTGGGGACATTGGTGTGTGTAAGTGGAGCTTTGGTATTCACCTTTTGGAAAGGGCATCTGTTGAAGGGTTTTGTTAGGAGGCCCTTGATTGCAATCCGTGGTAGCCATTTTGACAATTGGGAGGCGGTTAATGAGGATTGGGTCAAAGGTTCACTTGTAATCCTGACCAGCCAAATTATCTACTGTGCTTGGATTGTTTTTCAGGTAAGAAATCAAATAGTTCAGGGTTTCTTACTTTTATTTGCAGCTTGCATCCTTTTAGAAGATGATTTACTGCGAAAAAAGCCAACTAAGTATGATAGACAATTTTTTTGTGCTCATGCTTCTCAAATCTTTATTTCATGAAAGAAATTACTAGAGCCAACTTACTCACCTGAAAATGATATTTTTGTGTGAAATTTGATAATTTCAATCAATCGAGTAGTACTATTGCCTCGAATTTGAATTCCATCAGTCAAGCTCACTTAGGGGTTGCAGGAGGTCTTCTCCCTGCTTGGGTTCGGGTGTTTTGCAAACTTTTTTTTTTTTTTTCGTACAATCATTTAGTGTTATAGCACTATGTACTCAGGCTATGACCCTGTATAGTTTGCTTGAACATAGATAGAGTGGAGTGTTGCAGCACTTCAGAGACTGGCACTGTGGCACTATCAAGTAGATTGAAGATAGAGAGTTCAACACTATGTCACTATGTGGCCGGTTGGGCAGTTTTCTTTTTGATTTTTCATAAAGAGTTGTGTTCCTTGATAATTTAAATGGATTTCTCTTTGTTTGTTCATGTATGAGAATGATGCAAGAGTGAAGATAGACAATGAGAGAGAAGTGAGATATGTACTATTTCTCCCAATTTTCATAATGGATATCACTTGGAGTAGTGTGGCTCCGTAGTTTTTTTTTTTCTTTAGGTTTCGGGTTCTTCTGTTCTTTCTTTCTGCTGCCATTTTATATTTCATATTTATTTCGCTGAGTAGTTTTACTTCCCCAACAGATACTGATGTGAGAGATTTGTATATGGCCTAATACTGCAGGGGTTAATTTTTGAGGAATACCCAGCAAGATTGTCATTGAACGCCTTGATTTGCTGCTTTACAAGCTTGCAATCTTCAGTGGAGGCTCTCATATTTGAAAAAAACAAATCTTCTTGGCAACTGGGTTGGAACATACAACTCGTCGCTGTTGTCTACACTGTAATACTTTTAATAGACTCTATTGCGTCTCTGAAATTTTCTTCTCACCATCCTGCAACATGATGTGCTTATTTATTCTATCAAAGCCTGCTAAAATGTATTTAATTTTTCAAATCAAATTTTATTTGGATAATATATTGAAAAATAGCTAATTTAGATTATTATATTGATGAATGAAACATATCATGATTATGCTTTTTGCAGGGGATTGCAATATCTTTCCTAGCTTATAACCTCCAAGCATATTGCATAAATGAGAAGGGACCTCTCTTTTCCGCCATTTTCTTCCCTCTGCTCCTTGTCACCACGGCCGTCTCTTCAGTAATACTTTATGCCGAAAGACTACATTTGGGAAGGTCAGCGAGTAAAATAGTTGAATTCTTCTTCTTCTTCTTCTTTTTTTCTGATCCATCCATGCATGGGAATCATTAAGAACTGTTTAAAGAAGTTATTTTTATTGACCAATACTTCTGAAACAATAAGGTGAACATTACTAGATAATTATAAACATTTGAAAAGGTGATTAATCTTTTGAGGGAAGGAATAACCGGATGCCTTTCCAAGTAATCTTAGCACCCAATATTCATAGCTAGCCATCCTTCAACACTAATCAACTTTTTTTATTTTAGGACAATCATCAGTGCCGTTAAATATATTACTTTCACTGCAGCATATTTCCATCGAGCAAACCATCATGCACTTGGGAATAATTTTTCTACAAATAAAGTTGAACCATCGTAAATATGTCTTATGGGGAGAAATTATTTTTGTGCAGAGGTCGGACGCAAAATACCGTTCGGAGACCAATCAGAATGTGCCACATCTGCGTACCGAGCGAATGGGTGATGTGGCGCATTCTGGTTGATATCCGAACAACGTTTGGTATCCGCACAGAATAATTAATCCTTATTATGAGGAAAGTTTTTATCAGCGTTATAAGATCAAATTACAGCTTCGTTTAAGATAGTTTTCTTATTGCTTCTTAAAGCAGTTTTTAATACAAAAATTATTCTTTAAGAAGCATTAAGAAAGCGGTCCCAAATAAAGCCTAATTTATTAATCTTTATTCAAAAATTTAATATATATATATATAAGCCATGATATGAGACAAAAACACAAGCCACGTAACTTGTCTATGAAGTGTGTGATGTGACAGACGGGTCATTATCTTTTTAGGTTAACAAGAGATAATTATAATTCCTTCAGGCTGATAGGTTGTTTGTGGGTCATAATTTAGCCATAATTTGGTAGAACTTGGTTGTGTAGTGTGTTTATAGGTCGTATGTTAGTGTGGTGAGATGGCATGCATAGACTAACTATCCCTAGTGATAATTCAGTCATTAGTCACTAAGGATCAACATCTTAACAAGTGCTAATCTTGTCAATTCAATTTTGGCTGAAATCCAATATATGTACACATTTATTTATTTTTAATATACATACATAATTATGAATAGATTAATGAATTATTCTTTGTTCATAACAAAAACTTTGGGCTAAATTAAGCTCGAATTTTTAGTGAGACCTATATCAAACACCATTGAAGGTATCCAGAGAATTACATGCAAGCTTAGTCATTAAGTTATAATTTTGAATATTTTCATACCTTTTAAAACATATATATGTTGTCCACCTTGATGTGTTGGTTAGGAGCTTAGGCTATCAACCAAGAAGTTTTGGATTTAAAATTTGTATATGTCATGTGTGTATTTTTTGCATTAATGCACTAAAAAATCATTAAAAAAAAAACATATATATATTTGCAAGATCAATTTCATTCTTTTATAATAATAAAAAAAAACTTGCTATCAATATTTTTCATAATAAATAATCAATCTCGTAGATATGTGTTCCTACTCAGACTCCACCAAAATTTTGTGATGGAGGCACAAATTAAAATATTCAAATATTTTCTCAAATCCTTTCATTAATACTTGGGGCTGTAATTTATTTCCATATAAAATCAGAACTATAAGAGGACATGTGTCCCTCAAGAGGGCCACCCATGTCCATCACCATCATATATGACATAGAGAGCATGATGTGAAACCAGGAATTTTTTTATAAGATTAATAAAAACTTGTTAAGCAATGATAAAATTTAATCTTAATGTTTCATCCAAATAAGATTCAACGAAATTCTTAAGGAGTAAACTATGATTAGGCATTCAATTACAACTCAAGTGACGGGATCTTTAAAACAACAATACAAAGATTAGTTCAACTAGAATCCACCGATTAACAAAGCAATCATCTCACCTTGAAGTCCACAATCACTCGTCTATTTCTAAGGTTGGCGGGAGAAGAAGAACGACACAATGATGGAGATCACCACTAGGTAGAGGGTGCAGACGATCCGTAGCGATGGTGAGGGAACCGATGGCGAAGATGGTGGTCGATGGCTTACTATGGTCCAACATCCGGATGGTAGGTGCTCTTCAACTGACCTCGCTAATTGGTATGAGATGCGGTTGATGTATCCTTCTATTGTAATATCCCAACCTGGATAGGGATCAAAGAAGGGCGATCGCAAGATGTCGGTTCTTCCGTTGGAATCCTCTTCGAATCCGTGATCAACTTTCGGATCCACCATTCATGCTCGCATTGAAGGAGGGAAGGCGGGAGAGAGGACGAAGGGAAGTGGGAGGTGGCGGTTTGAGAAGGGAGGGCTTATCCGTGAGCTAAGAGGAGCGGAAGGATGTGGGCTAGGAAGAGGGAGGGAAGAAATCTGAAATTAATTTCAGATTTCCAAAATTTTTAGGGGATTAATTTCAATTTCAGAATTTTGAATTTGAAATTAGGCTAGGAGGGAAAGACATTAATGAGGTATTAAGGGGGGATTACGTGGTAATTGGAGAGAGAAAGAAAGGTGGAAGGGGGCCGGCCATATGGGGGAGGAGAGAGAGGGGTTTGGAATTAAGTGTATAGGGACCACATGGGGTTAATTAATTCTATTCAAATCTGAAATTTTATTTCAGAATTGATTGAATTTGAAATAACTCCCAAATTAGAATTAGAATGAGAGGGAAAATAGTTTGAATTTCAAATAGGTTGTAACTCCTTTAAATATCTTTCTTAAATAGACAAAGCCTAATTAGGAAATCAAATTAAGGAGGAGAATTTGAAATTTGAAAAGGGGAATGGCCAAGATGGGGGGCGGCGGCAAGGAGAGGGCCACGGGTGGGGCTTGGACCCGGCGGCGGGCGGTCGGAAGTTGGGAGGGCCGCCGGTGGTTGGACCGGCCAAGGGAGGCCGACGGTGGAACGGGTGCGGTGGGAAATTTTGGGAAGGAGGGAATTTTCGGCTAAGTGGGGGAAGAAGGATTTGATGTAGGAAAAAGAGATTTATCAAACCGCAAACCTTGATCACCACTTTCACAAGAACTCACAAAGAGATCCACAATATTATCTCCTCAAGAACTCACAAAGAGATCTAGGAAAAACTCACGAACTCACAAAGAGATCTCAATGGAAAGAAATTTTCATTCATCAATAATCCCAAATACAATGACTATGCCTCCATATATAGGCCTTCTAAAACAAAACAATAAAGACGAAATTGCCCTCGGGCTAAAACATACAACGACTCCCTCGTAGGGGTACCAATGGAAAAACATAAAATATAAATAACATGAATAAAATAAAACATCATAAATAAAGACTATGAATCATAGCCGTCGCTCGACGACTCCTCCGATGGTAAGTGTGTCGAAATCTACTACGGATGTCCTCATCAGAGCACTCCCTATAGCTTCCTCACCGAATTATCATTTACATTTCTTCTTTCTATATCTGAGTAAACAAAATGGTTTATTATTATTATTATTGTTTTACTTTGGACAATAGTAATCATAAACACATACATTTAAATGAATGGCCTGGAATTCAAGATCTTTTGGTTGAAAGCTTAAACTCCCAACTTACATACTAAGGTGGGCTGCCATTCTACTTTTCATCTATGGAGTTTGGACCATTTTATGAGATAGAGATCACTGGAAAATATAGTTGAGTAAATTAGCTCGCTATTAAAATAACAAAACAAGACTTGTAAGAATGAAGTATATAAATCCCTGGAGAAACGTAATGATTGAAAAGGGCTACCTGTAAGAGTGGAGTATATAAATATATGTAGAAGGGAAATGAGAAAAAAAGCAACCGATAGGGATGGGCTCAGACCGCAAAACTGCAAAGGGAAGAAGGCTATCCATCCATAGCTGGACGATTAAGTGTAGCAATCATATGTGTAGTCTTTTAGGGCATCTCCAACCGAAAATCCCATTTTTCACTCCAAAATGCAGTGAAACTCAAAAATGCCGTGAATCATCTCCAATCGAACTCCATTATGCAGGCATCTGTGAAGGTAACGGTCTTTCTCCTCTTTGGCACATTTCTTCGGTAAATTTGTTTGAGACAGAAAAATGTTGTTGTTGGTGAACAGTGCAATGCCAATATTGACGTCAAATTGTTCACCCGCAAGCAAATAGTGTAAGATTTGATGTTCGGCTAGAGCGAACGAACGACGTCATAGACATATTTGACATTTGGTTGGAGATGCTCTTAATTGACATGCAACACAACCAGGTTGAGGAGTCTATATCATCCACCATAACCCAAAAACAAAAAGAAGTAAAGCATAGTGTCACAATAAAAGAATAACATATATATTGCATTACACAAAGATAGAGTCCTCAAAGAAGAAATGTGACCAGTTTGAGGCAATCAATTATGAATAAGATGGGAGGCTAACCCAAAAGTTGTTGAAAATGAACCTGCGCATGGTATGGAGTGATCAATAGTGAGAGGATGAGTAGCTTTGTAGAATGATAAGAAATTATTCATCTAGCTTGGAATGCACAAAATTTTGTCAGTTTTGGTCATGATGAGATTATTAGGCTGATTGTTTAAGTCTGTGAGTTTAATGGAAAGTGATTGGGCTACCTTTCAATTTTTCTATAGGAGAGAGCTCATGGAATTGAAGTCTCTAATTTGCTATAATCTACCAATTCTTTTTGTCCACATGAAGGTGTGCTATATTTGATAAAAATTTACAAAAGCCTCTCTTTTGTCAAGTTTCAATTAAAAATTAAATGTTCATTAAGTTTTATTTTAACACTAAAATTTTTACTTTCTTTATGGAACTAATTATTTAATTTTTAACAAATGTATCGAAGTTCTTCAACATTATGGGAAATAATTTATTCTCAACTCATACAAATTTTAAAATCTATACAACATATTTTTTTCCTTCATTTATAAGAAGAGCTCAACCTTTCATTTTTTCTTATTATTCTTTTTTTTTTTGCAGTGCGATTGGGGCTATTATCATAATCATAGGCCTTTACTTTGTACTATGGGGTAAAACTGAAGATGACGTAGATAAAAGGAAGAAAGAAAATACATATTCAGCAAAGGAGATACAGGCAACAACTCAAAATTCTACATCAAGCAATTGTGTCAATCATGTTTAGTAGTTTAAAAATTCATATTAAAGAACAAAAAAGATGGATTGTAGAATAACCTTATCTTTGTTAAATCCATTATGATGTAAGAATTTTTGTAGAACATATTAAAGGGAATCACAACATCTTCATTTATGAACATATATTTTTCTTTATTTTATACTATGAAGGCAATTTGAATAAGAGTTACACTAGCTATATGTGTTAATATACCTCCTTTTCTGTGTCAATCATGTAATTATATATTTGCATTCTTTAACATGTGGATAGATGAAAAAACAATTATTCCTCTCCATAATAAAAATAGTATATGATATCAGATTATGCAAAACACAAGAAATAAATCTCACATTATTTATGCGAGCAAGGAAATACATAACTTTAGTTTACTCTGAACTCAGAGGAACAGAACATGCTGAAATAATACAGCCAAACTACTAACAGCTCCATCAGAACCTCTGAAAATTTTTACTGCCTCTTCAACTTATTTGAGAGAATTCTCAATATCAATCACAAAGCGATACTTGACATCCTTGTTCACAAGCCTGTCGAGGGCTTCATTTATATCTTGTATTTGAATCGTTTCAATCTGTGGGTATATCTTATTCGCTGCACAAAAGTCTATCATCTCTTGAATGTCCTTGGTACCTCCTACAGCACTCGCAGCTATTGCCTTAGAACCTGCCATAATCATCGTCAGAAAAGGCAATGAAGAAAGAATTGGTCAAGTTGGAGTAAAATTATTAGGTCCGGTCACCTAACAGGGAGATACATCCGGATTTCTCTCTGACTACAGTCAAACCACAATTACTGTAGTAGCTACGCTTTGACTGTGCTTTTACTGTGGACAGAGAAATCCGGATGATTCTCTCTATCCGGTGTCCTCACCTAATAATTTGCCCGAGTTGGAGAGGAGATCGGTACCATGAATAAGGTCTATAGATTGCAGTTTAACTTCACCAATAGCGCCGACAATGACAAGAACTCCATGTGGCTTCAGAATTGAAACATAAGCATCAACTGGGTGTTTCCCAGAAGCAGTATCAATAATGAAGTCCAGAGATTTAGTAAGTGACTGCAACAAATGGGCATGTATTTGCAGCAGCACTTGATTAGAATCAAATTATTCATAAAGCAATAACTATTTTACGTGAATTTAGGTTCATAAGCTATATTACCTGCATTTGTTGCTTGTCTGATGAGATGACAAATTTGTCTGCTCCAAGAATTTGGAGGGCTTCCTCTTGCTTTGAAGCACTTGTGCTGAAGACTGTTACATTTAGTCCAAAAGATTTAGCAAATTTGACAGCCATATGGCCCAGGCCACCGAGCCCAATGACTCCTAGAGATTTTCCAGGCTGGTTCATGTTGTAGCGTTTCATTGGACTGTATACGGTGATTCCTGCGCACAAAAGTGGTGCTGCCATTGCTGGTGGGTAGCCTTCAGGTATCAAGAAGCAGTACCTGCAACCAAGAAGCCAGTAGGGCTGAGAACTTGATCGTTTTTTAACCAAGAAAAACTATATAATAGTATCAGTTTAAATTGAGCTTCAGTAGCAATTACCTTTGGTGGACAACAATGTAGCTGGAATAACCTCCTTTTGTGAATGTGCCATCTATATCAATGGAGTTGAAAGTCCGAGTTGCGCCTTTTGCACAGTGATGCTCTGTATAAGCATTACAATATTCACATTCTCTGCAAGAATTAATATATGTTCCAACACCAACAAGATCACCAGCCTTGAAACATGTAACACTAGCACCAGCTTCAGTGATAACGCCAACAATCTCATGCCTGAAATGTAAAGCAAAATCACAAGTTAATTCATTTGCCACATGTAGTACTTAGTAATAGATTATTTAGATGTTACACAGTTTCTTCATTTTACGTGGTTCTATATATATTTGTCTAAGGATATCAATCCATTTTGTAGGTTTATGCGTCCACAGATGAACTTACCCAGGCACAAGAGGATAGTTGGAATCATGAAGTTGGTTCCTTGTCCAGATAACATCGGCATAACACACACCACAATGTGTTATCTTTATAAAAACATCATCATTTCCAAGGGACCTGCATATATCAATACATCATTAGTGGAATTTTACATAGAAATTGTATTCTGCTCTGAAGAAATAAGGTATCAGCAAACGATTTGTTATATTCGAACGATTCAGATCAATCAAATCTTTGTTTTTTACATGTTGAAGTTAGCAAAAGGGATTTCAGCGGCTGAATAATTTCATGAACGGGAAAAGAAAATAAATCTCAAACCTTCTATTGAATTTGTAGGGTGACAGAACTCCAGATGCGTCTCTCGCTGCCCAACCAATACAATCCCCTTTCTCCCCTTCGCCAGCCATGGCAGAATCTTGGCTATCCAATAGAAGAAGCTAACCATGTTCAGAATAACATCACAAACTATATCAGAATCCAATTGAATAACTGCAGTTTTACAGAAGTTATAAAAAGCAGAATTTTGAGCTAGTTTTCGAAACCAACTTTAGACGCAGAAAATATTGGATATTTCAAAGCGGAATTCGAAGAAAAGAAAGCCGTTATTCGGAAAAGAATGAATTCTCTTACCAGAGGAAAAATCTTTTCTATCTCTTCAGAAAACAAGCAGTACTCTTCGATTTATTTATAACCTCTCTCTCTCTCAGACTTTACACTGGAGTCTGAAAGAGATCTCGAAAACGAGAAGGAGACTTCAATTGCTTACGCACTCACAGTTGTAATGCCAAGGAGCATAAGGGCCCAGGACGGCATTGTTCTGAACTAAGAAATATAAATATTGAGCAACATCTATCCATATGGTTTGATTTATTCGTTCGGCTCGTTTAAAAATATTACTTTCCCTAAGATGTCAAACCTCAAATTTGGGCTCAATTAAGCCTTTTGATGGTTATTTGACACGCACCGAGCAGCTACGTGCGTCATGCATGACACCATCGCAATTAAACTTGTCTTGGACTTAGCATATCATGACACCATCGTAATTAAACTTGTCATGGACTTACCATGATATGCTGATAAGTTTTATATAAAAATTGGAAAATGTAGGAATAAATGGAGAGAATATTTTGTGCGGACATCAAATGTAGTTCATAGTTTGGTGGTCAATCAGAATGTATCACGTCAGTGGTACTGAGTGGTACCAAGCTGTGGTACCGAGCTGAGTACCAAACAAGAGGCGACGTGACACATTTTGATTGGTCTTCAGACAATGTTCAGCATCCGCACAAAATAATTTCATCTAATATATATATATATATTTCTGAAAAAAAAAATTCTACTAACCTCAAAGTGATCCGAGTCTCATGTGATTTTTGGTGTTTGCAAGCAAATGGAGCTCTGTTGTACTTGTTGAAGTTGCAAGTTGAGGACTTACACATTTGAGCGTAAAGAGAGAAGAAATGTGCTATTTCAGTGTGATCTGACTCGATTAAAATCATTAGGGTCCTCTATGAATATATTTAGGCTTCATTTAGGACGATTTTTTTTATTACTTTTTAAACTGAATTTTAGTATAAAAATTTAATTTTTTTTATTAAAATTATATTTTAAAAAGGAATAAAAAAGTCACCCCAAATAAAACCTTAAACTTGATTACATTCATTCTTTTTTATCTTGTAATTCTTTTTATTTTGTACTTCATAGTCGAGCACAAGGATTTATTGATCCTGTTTTTGGAGGGTTTTTACTCTCATAATGTTATTTCATTTTAATGTCAATAAGCATAATTTTTTTATCATTATTACTAATTCTTCATTCAATCACATATCATGATCTACATATGGTATTCAACCATGTATAGAAATGAAATATGCTAATGGGTTCAAATACTTCTACCTCAATATAGTGTGGGAATATTTCTCAAATAAATATTTCATGATATAACTAATAAACTATCTTGAAATATTAGATATAAATTTGTAATAGAAGCTCAAATGACTAATACAAATATGAATATAAAGGAAGGATTTTTATAAATGAGTGCTTTGTAAGGAGAAAATAATAGAATTCTATTAGAGATTCAAATATAAAAATACATATACTTTTAAAATGGTCATAGGGAGTGTTATAACTTGGGCCAGACTGGTCGAAGTCTTCCACACGTCGCATGCAATAGAGCAGCTGAACCGACCTTGCCTTATGCACAAGTAACCGAGAGCAATGGCTTCGCCTAGCACTGCTTCATGCTCATTCCTCTCTCCAATCGTGTAAATCACGCAATTTCACTGCCTTTCGAATCCTCCCCACCCTTGTCAACCTTCCTCTCACCATTTAAACCCAATAGGGAACCTAGTGCTACGAATCCTCTTCTTCCTCTTCTACAACAGTCATCAAACTATCATTTCTCCTCCTCCGTTTCTTTCTCACAATAATAGCTATCGGCAAATTGTTCTCAAACTTCTCTCCTTCTATAGTGAGTTTTCGCTCTCCTTCTCTCTTTCCTTCTACCTTTCTTTTTCTTATGTTTCTAATAATATAATTAAGTATTATATTTCATATAGCCTTAAATTTCTCATAGGAGTTTTGTCTTGCTTAGGAGAGGAAGTTTTATATAAGTTTAATGTTCAACTTAATCAAACTTTGGGTTATCTTGTAATAGTTAGATCATATTATTTCATAATTAAAATGTTTGTTTATGGTGTGACTAAGTTTTATTAGGATATTCATTTTTATTCCTTGAAAAAGATGCTTAATATTATCTTGGTTTCAGTACTTATAGGATTGCCACCTAGTGGAGTTGAGCGAACTGCCATCAAGGTTGGAGTTTGTGAAAATCACAGTAACTACTATTTATTATTGAATAAACATAAACTTCTTTGCTAAGAGCAAAATCTATGTTAATTGTCTCAAACTATATAGATTATTGATTAGACAGTCAGTCCTATCATTATTGTGAAAGGTTTTAATTATTTGACAATACTTGCAAAAATCTTTTCATGCTCATATGAACTAGTAGGATTCATAAATAAATTAGTCTATCATTTTTTTATATTCTCATGCATATGCTCTAATTGAATGCAATAAATATTATTATTGACAATTCATATTTTATTATGAAAGAATATTCGTCATAATAAAACTATATATATATATATATATGCTTATGAAAATCTTGAAAAATTGTATGCTTGGTTGTATTGATGTGTATGTTGGTAGAACCATATTGGTTATAGGCTAGGCGAGGTTGACGGGCTCCTAGAGTGACAACTCCATAAGAAATTATTGATTTTCTTTGGGTAGGTGTTTACCTTCTCGGTGATAGGTATTTGATAAACCGACTATAGTTATATGCATGTAAATGTAAATATATAATTGGATATGACGGATAAGTTATTTGGGGTATAATGATACCCAACATGATTGCATTATATAATATTATGTGTGCATGAATTTATTATATGTATTGATTGCATTAGCATATTAAAAATCTCACAAGAAATATAGCAAAACTCATTGCTTCTTGACATAGTGATTATAGGTGGCAACTATCACATTTTGGTTGTTTATACTGCATGCCCCAGTCCTTTGTCATTATACTTTGATATATATGAGTTATTTGTAGAGTTTGCTTTATCAAACTCACTTGTCCAATTTTTTTATAGTAGGTTCTGTATGCATGTTTAGTGAACTGTCACCGGTAGATTGTTTTTTGATTTTTTATATTTTGTAATAATTTTAGCCGACCCATGTAGGTTGTTAAAGGCTTGATGTTGTTGTTGTATATTTTGTAATATTTTATTATATTTTTCATTCTAAGAGTTGGGTACTTTCTAACATGTTATTTGCTCTATTTAAAATTCTTTTGGCTTGTATCAATATTTTTGCTAATTGTGTATACTATTTATTCACATTAATAATTAACTTTTTAATTTTCCTTCCTACATCTACTTTGTTATATTTATACATAAGAAAATTATCTTGATGAGGCACAAATCTCAAGGCAAAATCAAGTTGGAAATTTCAAAAAATCAAATCTGGAACCATCTGAACTCCAATTTCAGCAAACTTGCAGTTAACTGAATGTCTCAGACATATGAACCCAACGACACCAAATTTGACTCAATCCGAGTCCAAACGAGTTAAAATCAAAGACCCGAAGCACGTTTGGATGGTTCAAACCATAATTTGGATTATCAAACGTGATGTGCTTATAGTTGAATTGAGCAGCTCGACGAGACGAATCCAACGAGCCAAAGATCGCCAAATTTTGATATCATTAAGATATTCAAATGTTCAGTAAGTAGTCTATGATCAAGGGAATCAATATCGGTCGTCCATTCAAATCACTCACAATTTATTCTTGATCTTCTTCCTACTTACTGGCCATGCCACTTTCAGAAAATTATAAATAAACCCCTCATTTCTCATGAGAGGGGGGCCAAACAAGAAGAGAAGGAAAAGAGTTCTATTAATTTCCACCATACTCCTCAATCATTCTCGGACTTCAGTCCGGCCACTGACTGTCGTCGGACTTCTGCCCAGCCACCAACTGGCACTAGATTTCTGCCCGGCCACCAACTGACATCGAACTTCTTCCTGGCTACTAACTGAGACTAGACTTACACCCGATCACCGACTTATGCCGGACTTCCACTTGATTGCTGACTGACGCCAGACTCCACTAGACTTCAAATTATTCTAGGAGTTCCACCCGACAACGGTCCTTCTGATCTCAATCTCCAGATAACGGTCTTTACGACCTTTGTTACCTACCGACAACGATCCTTCTGACCTCCGTCGCCCGCCAACTATGCCCCTTCCGACCGTTGTCAGCCGAATATCATCTTTCTTATCTCCATCGTCGGCCGACTATGATTTTGCCAACCAAACTAACATATCAATACTGATTCTTCCAATTTCCCATAAAGCATTATATATGATGTATATTTGTTACATCAAACCAATACCTTCCTTCCAATGAAGGGCCTTATTTGTAATCAACTGCAAATACTAGTGGATTCATTCAAACTGGGCTAAGCCCCATAATTTTTTCCCTTTTCAAGATTTTCCTTGTGAAATCTTGGTGTCTCTTATATATATATATATATATATATATATATAGATTCAATGACTTGATCTAAAAACTTTAAATGGGGTTGACTTAGCTTGTGAAAAGATTTAAGTGGAAGGTAAATGAAGCAATTTGGATCACTTTGTATCAATTTATTAGAATTTTGAGACATGTATTTCATGAAAATATTTTTTTAGAAATAATTATGAAGATGACTTATAATGTCACAATGAAGCACATCAACCTAGCCTACGCAGCTCATTCTGATCTATCGGTAGAGAGATTTAACTATCAACCAAGAAAATTTTATTGCTCAGTATTCTTCTCGAACTTATTTGTCATTTCAAGAGCTTTTATTCAGCTCCTCTTCATCTCCATCTGCTTTAATTGTTAAAGGTAAAAAATGCTGCTTCTTCGGTCCATTTGCTGAAATTAGTTGGCCTCCTTTAGATGGGATTGGGTGATCTGGGATTGAGTCGGCCTTATTGGTTAGCGTCCTTGACCATAAAATTGCTTTAATGAAACACAAATAATTGATCCAAACCGATTGTATTTCTAACCAAGCTAATGAGACACATTTAATTGTCACAATGTATATTCTCTTCTTCACGTTTCAAAGCATGCATTAATGCATATGACGAGAGATTATTACGTGCGGAGTATGGAAATAGAGAACCGTTTGTGACTTTGAATAGTAACTGTGCTTTTACTTAGCACAGTTATAAAATCGAACTGTTCTTTGTAGTGCCTAGACTCGATCCACACATAATAATCTCTCTATGCATCACACCCTTCTTGGTGAAACATCTGATAAATGTGTTTTTGATTTGAGAGTGGATGTAAAGGATCATCATTATGACTTGAACTAGAAAATAAACTGATAAAGATGGATCTTTTATGGTTAGGACCCCTAAAAGGTCATTTGCCTTTAACAAGTGGTGGTAATAGGAATAAGGTTTCTGTCAAAAAAACCTAGGTTCACAAGAAAATCAACTCATGATTTTTGCAAATGTGATAATTCTGATGGATATGAAGATTTCTTTTATGATTGAAGTATAATCAACATCTATGTTGTTTTTGTTGATTATTTGCCTTTGAAAAATAGATTTCTTAAAATAATATACTTGAATGTTGAATTTCAATATAATAATACTTAATCATGCAAATTGAATGTAAAAATTTCTAAGATATATTAATCTTTAAATCTTGCATAATTCTTGCATAAAACTTAATAAAATTCAAATAATAAATCCTTCAGAATTAACAGTAACGACAACATCAAGTATTTATCCCATTATGGGGATCGGCTAAATGAATCATCTGTCTCCATTATGTTCTATTAAGATCTATTAAGAGTCAAAATCCTATTTAAATATAATAAAGAAAAATGTCCATTTTAATATTTTCTAACCAATTTTTTTTAGGTTTTCTAAACATGGGTCATATCTAATTAATACATCTACTCTCCTAATCGGGTCATCGGAAGCCCAGTGTTATATGGATTAATAAAAATTTAATACTAATCATCTTAATTTATAATCATGATATTCTTAACAGAATTCAGTTTTAGATAATTCAGGATATTACAAGGAAATTTACCAAGCACAAGAAATAAATCTCGTATAACTGGTGTTCACAAGGAAACACACAACCTTTATTGACATTGAACTCAGTAGAAAATGCAGAAACCACCGAAGAACTACAAACAGCTCCATCAAACTCTTGAAACTGCACTGCCTGTTCAAATTATTTGAGAGAGTTCTCAATATCAATCACAAATCGATACTTGACATCCTTGTTCACAAGCCTCTCAAGTGCTTCATTTATATCTTGTATATGAATCATTTCAATTTGTGGGTATATCTTATTTGCTGCACAATACTCTATCATCTCTTGAATGTCCTTGGTACCTCCTACAGCACTCGCAGCTATGGCCTTTGAACCTGCCATGATCATCATCATACTTAATAAATTCCGAGCATTAGTAAAAATAAACTTATGCTTCGTTTGGGACGGCTTTCTTATTGCTTCTTAAAGCAGCTTTTTAGTATAAAAATTTTAAAATTTTTGTATTAAAATGTTGCTTTAAGAAACAGTAAGAAAACCGTCTCAAACGAAACCTTAGATTTCAATCATATTACATGAAACAAATGAAAAACAGTGACAACTTGTTTATATATTGGAGATCAAGGAGATATCTACCATGAATAAGGTCTAGAGATTGCAGTCTAACTTCGCCGATAGAGCCCACAAAGACAAGGACTCCATGTGGCTTTAAAATTGAAACATAAGCATCAAGTGGGTGTTTTCCCGAAGCAGTATCAATGATGAAGTCCAGAGATTTAGAAAGTGACTGCAACAAATAGATTAGGAAAACAACCTTTATATATAACTCAATGATTGGAAATGTTCAGAAGAAATATTACCTGCATCTGTTGCTTGTCAGACGAGATAACAAATTTATCAGCTCCAAGAATTTGTATAGCTTCCTCTTCCTTGGATGCACTTGTACTGAAAACTGTTACATTTAGGCCAAATGATTTAGCAAATTTGACTGCCATATGGCCGAGGCCGCCGAGCCCGACGACTCCTAGAGATTTTCCAGGCTGGTTCATGTTGTAGTGTTTCATTGGACTGTATACAGTGATTCCTGCACACAAAAGGGGTGCTGCCATTGCTGGTGGATAGCCTTCAGGTATCAAGAAGCAGTATCTGCAACCAAGAAATCAGTAGGGCTGAGAACTTGAAACAAAGCTTGAAAAAGACTGCTCATAAACCACATCAAGATCGTTTTTAACCGAGAAAAACTATTATGTAGTATCAGTTTCATTTGAGCTTCAGTAGCAATTACCTTTGGTGGACAACAATGTAGCTGGAATATCCTCCTTTTGTGAATGTTCCATCTATATCAATGGAGTTGAAAGTCCAAATTGCTCCTTTTGCACAGTGATGCTCTGTATAAGCATTGCAATATTCACATTCTCTGCAAGAATTAACATACGTTCCAACACCTACAAGATCACCAGCCTTGAAACATGTAACACTGGCGCCAGCAGCAGTGACAACGCCAACAATCTCATGCCTAAAAGTAAAGCAAAATCATAAGCTGCCGCATATAGTACTTAGAAAGTGCACAATATCTTCATTTTTTTTATCATTTAGGTTTTGTTTGAGACGTACAGCTTTTTTTTCTGCTTCTTAAAGCTGTTTTCTAGTATAAAAATTTTAACTTTTATACTAGAAAGCTGATTTAAGAAGCAATAAACGTCCATAAAAAAGAGCTTACCCCGGCACAAGAGGATAATTAGAATCGTGATGTTGGTTCCTTGTCCAGAGAACATCCGCATAACACACACCACAATTTGTTATCTTTATAGAGATATCATCATTTCCAAGGGGCCTGCATATTTCAATACATCAGTAGCTAAATTTTACATAGATAATACATTCTACTTTGAAGAAATAAGGCATTAGCAAACGATCTGTAAGATTAGATCGATTCAAGGTGGTTCATGGTGTGAGGATTGATTTGGAAGAGTAATTTTATGATAGCAGGAAAATCAGAAAATATATCTCAAACCTTCTATTGAATTTATAGGGTGACAGAACTCCAGATGCGTCCCTCGCTGCCCAACCAATACAATCCCCTTTCTCCCCTTCCCTGGCCATGGCAGAATCTTTGCTAACCAATAGAAGAAGCAAACCTTGTTAGAATTACACTGCAAACTATATAAGAAGCCAATATAAGTGATCATGACAAAATTACAGAAGATATAAAAAGCAGAAATCTAAGCTTTCTAAATCAAATGCAAACGACAGAAATCTTTGGATATTTCAAATATTACTAAACTAAAAATCAAAGCACTAAAAGAGTTGAAGCTTTGCAGAAACCACCGGCAGGAAAGATTAAAGTCGGCAAAGAATCTTACTAGAAGAAAAAAAATCTGTATCGTCGTAATTTAGCTCGGATGGCTTTTGCTTTTCTATTTATTTATAACCCGTGAGGTGGGTGGTAATCTTATCCGCTTGTCCTCTCTCGGACTTCACATTTAGAAACTTCAACTGCTTACCTATTGGAATACGTAATGGACCATATGGGCGCTGTACAGCAATTTTAATAAGTTGAAAATAAATATGTTATGCACAATATAACTCTTTTGTATTTATTCATTTCGGTAAAATTAATGTCATTTTATTATTATTATTATTATTTTTTATGAAACAGAGGTATTTATCAGCTGCCACTCTAAAAGGAGTGTTTGATTGTGTAACTAATTTCTCGGCGGAACCTAACAAGATCACCCACCGGCATCTGACCTACACTTACTTTTTGTCCCACTGAAGAGGCGAGGCTATAGTAAAAAAAGATTCGAACACGAGAAAGAGGGTTCCCAACAGTGCTCGCACATCAACCACCCTGAACCTCGATGGATAATAACAATCAGCCGCTTAATAACCAAATTTTAGTCACAAATGAGCCACTCTTTTGTATTAATTTATTCTTTCATTTTCTTTGACTCTTATATTGCATCATGCATGACGCCATCGCTACTCACCACAATCCACTTAACACCACACTGCCACATATAAAAATAATATTTATGAGGATATTTTGATACGTTTTCAAATAAGAAAATAAAGTAATGAAATATATAAATAAATGAGTAAATGAGAGGACTTTTATATTTTCCATTTTTTTATTTCATTATTTTCTAAATTTAAGTATTTATCTTCTAACTTTTACTAGTTTATTAAAAAAATAATAACATTTTGATATATATTTTCATTGCCACTCATGCCAAATATTATCTCACTATAGCAATTTGCACGATAAACTTGAATGTTTTGTGGGTCAAAAATATTCAAAATGTATATCGTAAATTGTTCATGCTGAGCTCAAGTCAACTAGGTTGGCTAACAAATATTGATCTCATGGGCAAACAAATCCAAATAGATCAATAAGACAATAAGTGATTGTGTGTGGGCTCATCTCCATATCTCATATAATTAATGAGATATAACTAGTACATCGCTTTTTTATGACAAGATTTTATTAAATCATATTATGTCATTCATGCATTTATTATTTTTAATGTAATTTTATTATTAAGAACTTGCATCTACTCTTACCTATAAATAGAAGGCTAAAGGGCTAGCCTAAGGACAAAATAACTTATTGGTCTCTACATCTCTATTTTGTGCAATAAAAAATCATAAAGCTTTTATCCTATTCTTTATCCCACTCTCTCTCTCTCTCTTTTTCTAATTCTATACTTCTTATTATCAATCTTACGAGTAAGATCCATATATCACCCATAGGCACATTTGAATTCAACACAACGTAAAATTCTTAGCTGCAATAAGTTCATATGCTCATCAGCAGCATGGACAAAATAAGGATCTAGAATATGGGTTAGGCATGTAAAATACTTGGATGGCTTAATTTAATAAAGATATACTCGAATGGCATTCCATCTCCGCGAATGTTGCAACATTAGTAATCATTTTTTCTTCTTGGGCAGGTATCAGAATTCCTAAATATTTTGCTTTGGGAGCTTTCACGGATTTTTTTTTTTCTAAAATAGACCACCAACCCTAAACCCCTCTTTAAAAAGTAAAGAGTTGTGAATTAATTGGTTCAGGTCGATTAGGCTGACAAGACGTAAACAAAAAAAGGAAATCCATAATAAATTTCACGTGTCCACTCCACTTGTCAATGTTTAATTGAAGTTCGGTCGCAGAGCTACATCCGGACACTGCACAAAATAATTTCTCCTTTCTGCTTGGCTCAATTTGGGCTCTCAATTGGCCAAAAATGTCATGTCACAATGCCCAGGTTTGTAACACTATTGTTATATTTTGAGAAGAAAGCCGAGGAATTCAAAGGCCCATTATCATCCCTCTAGTGCTAAACCTGATTGGAGCCCAACTAAATGCGGTTGAGAGAGAACCCTAGCTCACCATGTAGCCTAATTCAAGTGGGATTTAGAGTCATGAGAAACTTTAATATCTTTAGAATGCATGACATAATGAAAATTTCCGCTCATTTAGAGATTACCATTTCAAAAAATATCGCGATGCCCTAGCGACCTCCAGGCTTCCTTTGGTGGTGATATCGGAGGTGAATCCTCGATGGGAGTTCGCTCACTATAAAGGGCTCTTCGCGGGGGAATTGCATCGTGTTTCTCTACGACGCCAAGCTATCTCCTTCTGTTTTGCCAACACGAAAGTCCACGACTACTCCTCTTTTTGCCTATTTATGTGGTCTTTTAGTTTTATTTTACTTTTGTTTTGCTTTCTTTTGGAGTTATGGCTCTCCGGGTGCAGGACCTTGACTATTGCAAAGTGTTTGCCCATTGTTCCTATTTTGTGAGTAGTTGTTATATGAAATTGTGTAAATGAACTCTGAATTTTGATATTGAGGTTGAGTCCCCAATCATTCTGATTTGGGTGACATTTTCCAACCTTAGGGCTCATCTTTTCTCTCCTAGAGTACTTTACAGTCTTGGTTCCCTCTTTAGCTGCCCTCTTAAAATAGATAATGCTATCTCCTCTGTATCTCATCCTTCTGAAGCTCGTGTTTTAGTTGAGTTAGATGTAACCAAATGCTTTCCTGATAAAGTGTGGGTTGACCCCAAAATTTTTGGTTATATTTAGGCTGTGGTTATGGAGGACTTTCCTCCTTATTATGCGTACTATAAATCCTTGGGCCATTTTAAAGCTGAATGTTGTAATCTTCATCCCCGTCTTAACCCTTCTCCTGCTGTGCAACCTCTTTCAAATACTGGGGGTGGTAAACCCACTAGTGGATTGAAAAAAAGTATGCTTGGAATTGGTTCTGATATGGTTAAGCAAAATTGTGTGGAAGTTGGTATTGTTGGTGATGAGAAGGTTTCTCAACCTGTGAATGGCGCTGACATCGAGCCCTCGTTTGATCCTGTTGTTTTAGTTCTAGTAGTATCGTGGATGTTATACATGCTCCTGATGTGGGCCATGTGGTGGCACCCATTTCGGGTGTTGCTGATGACCCGGTGGTTTTTCCGAGGGATCCTCCTGTCTCAGTTAACATTGGCTCTATGATGGAAATTAAGGGTTTGGAGCATCCTCCTATTTCCTCTGATGTTAATCAAGTGGATGTGATGAAGGGTCCGTGCAAAGTTAACAATGTGATGGATAATGGTTCATCTAGTAAGTTGGGAATTGCATATGACAATTCTCCTTTAGCTGTTCTTGATGTGTCAGTGGGTGATCTTGATCATGAACCTTTTTTTGAAGTTCTAGCTAGTTTATCTAATTTCTAATGAAGCATTAAAAGCTCAAGTTACTAGCAAGTTGACAGACTCTAAGGTGGATCACTCTGACTGGTTGGATTCTTCCTCTTATGGTGAGAGGGCGGAGGATGACCCGATTGACAAACTTCTAGAATTATATCATTTGCAGGTTGGTAGTAGTGTTAGCAAAGCTTCTTCTCATGGTGGTGGCAAGCGTCGTGGTAGAAAATAAAATAAAAAAAGTAATTACCTTGGGCTTGTTTCTTCCTTGTTAACTGGATGGCTTTGGGGTTGTTGTGTTTAGATTTCGTTGGATGATGTGGCTACTTTCTACTCAGCATCTGGATAGAAGTGGCCTTTGGCAATCATTGGTGGTGCATCTTCTTACTCTATTAAGTTTCAACTATGTGAGCTTTGGTCGTTACCTCCTTTGGATGGTCTATGTCGTCCTTTTGGGTCGTTGACAGAAAGCCTCTTACCATTACTTAGCCGGTTAGCTTGTGTTTTACTTACTGGGGTTGTCCCTTTGTTTGTTGCTTTAGCCTTGTAATTATTGTTTTGTCTTTCGTTAGACTTGCTTATATCCCTTTATTTTTGTTGAAATATATTTTCTTTACTTAAAAAAGAAAAGTGGGATTTAGAGTAAATAAAAATAAAAATAAAAAAGTGGGATTTAGAGTCAACTTCAGGCCTAAATGCCTTGGGTTATCAATTGATTGAGATAGGGCTCAAACTTGAGTTCGGATTAATTAAGGATAATATTTGAGAAACAAAATATGAAGAGAATTAGAGAGGAAAGACCAAAGAAAAATTTGGTTCCATAGTACAATAGAGATCATATTATTTTATTTTAGGGGGAATTTACAAACATAGTACTAAAAATATTAAAATTTACATATTTAACATCTAATTTTTTTTATTTAGATTCATAGAACTCAAATTATTAAAATAAATAAAAAATAATATCCCTAAACATCCTATCACAACACAGTCCAATCCCATCACCATTCTCCTATCAATTGCCACCAATCACCATCTACTCTTTTTGCTCTTCTCACACCACCGGTCTACCTCTAATCACTCTTTTCAACTTCCTTAGCCATGCACACACCTCCCAACTACCACCTTTATCGTGTTCAGGCCTCCAAGCGCTACCTTCGCCCGATTCGACAGACCACTCCCTAGAGGAGCTTGACTAACAAATTAATACAATACACCTCTTTCCATCTAACATCTAACGAGTGTCCAATGATATTCATTGACTTTATTAATAGAATGTTAGATGATATAAATAATAAAATTTCGGAGTTCAATATGTAAGCTCTATCGTTTCGAGTGATATGTATGTAAATCCCCTTTCATTTTGTTACTATAACACCCAATGACCCCTTCATTTATTTGATAAAAATCATAATTCAAGTTTAATCAACCAACTATGTTAGACCATTTGTTCTCAAATAAGCGCAACATATCATGTGCTGTCTGCTAGGGTTTTCCCTTCGTGAACCCTAGCCGTCTTTCTCGCCGGTGAGATTGCATTTCCATGGCAAATAAATGTTTGGATCCAGGTTTTATTGAAGGTAAGAACTCTAAATCCTTCAAGGATGTGCTATCTGGTTTGGTTTCTTTGGATGTCTTCCCGGAATGTCGTGTGTCTACCATTCGTGGTATGCCGGCGTTATGGTTTTCAGAGGAGGAGTTTTTCCATCTTGCTAAACCTTTCGAGTATGCTTTAGTTGGTAAGTTTCATCTGAAATGTCCGGTGTTAGATTCTATTCGGAAGTTTTTTTTCAACCTTAAACTCTCCGGTGATTTTTCGGTCACCTTATTAGATCAAAAGAATGTGTTGATTAAGCTTGGCAATGATATAGATTATGGAAGGATTTTTGCTCATCGTTCCTATTTTGTCTCTGGTTGTTTCATGAAAATCATCAAATTGTTGCCTCTCCTCGACCTGTCGGAGGAGTCGCCAATCGTCCCTGTGTGGGTTTCATTTCCGGGTTTACGTCCTCACCTGTTTTCTCCCAAAATTTTATTTGGTTTGGGATCGATTTTTGGGAGGCCGATTCAAACTGATAACGCGACGGCTGTAGGATCACGCCCCTCAGTTGCTAGTCTGCTGGTTGAAATCGATATCTCTAAATCTCACCCGGATTCAGTGTGGTTGGGTCCGGAGAAGTGTGGGTATGTTCAAAAGGTGTTTTTTGAATATGTTCCAAGTTTTTGTCAGCATTGTAAGTTAGTTGGTCACAAAAAAATCGGAATACTCTAAATTGTTTCCTCATTTAAGATCACCTGTGAATTCGGTTCCCCCTCCGGTGGATGCCGGGTTAAATTAAATTTTTAATCCTCCTGAAACTGTTTCCTCTCCAACCCCGAATCTTCTCTCTTATCCTCTTCATGGTGCAAATACGAGTACTGGGGAGGTTTCTTTAAATCCTGGTGTTGGTTTTGCTGTGGAGGTAGCGTCTCTACCTGTTATTGTGTCGTCCTCTGATTCCCCTGTTTTGTTGGATGTGCCTATCGGGTTGGGGTTGATGCCTTACCTGATATTGATGTTGGTGTTGTTTCAATTCCTGGGTGTGATCTGGTTGACCCTGTTGTATCGCCTGGTGATTTAGCTTTACCTGTTGTTGATGATGTTAATATTGCTGTGAATGTGCCAGTGGAGATGTTTAGTGAGTGAGCTCTATTCAGTTTGTCAATGTTCCGGTTCATGAGGTTGATACGATCAATTTGGTGAATTCCTTGAGTTTTAATAGGTCGTATCAAATGGATTGGGTGCATGGATCTTCTGATGATGATTTTGAATATGAGCAGTCGGATTTTGGTTTCTTGTCACCTGATTTTTGCGGGGGCTCTGACCCGGGGAATGATTTTTCTTTGGTTCGTGTTAATGTTGGTCGTTCGAAGGCTTCACATGGTAGGGGCCGTGGGAAGGGCCGTCGAAGACGTTGAGGATTTGTTGTTTTGTGACACAAATGCTGTGTTTTTCGGATTATGCCTTATTATGTCCTCGCCGATTTTTTCCGGTTTGTTCTGGGGCTATGATGTGGCCGGGGCTCGTGCCCTTTCTTTTTGCTGGTGGCAACCTTTGGTGCATTTCGTGTTGGGTCATATATTGGACGCTCTTATCACCTTACTGGATGGCCCGTGCGAGTTGGGACACTGGAGATCTCGGCCAAATACTGAGCCCAACTACTCACTTTCAATGTATTTTGTCTTTTCATTTTCTAGCTTGCCTTCTTTTGTTGTAACCGTTCCCTTTATTAATAAATTGGTTTTGTTTAAAAAAAAAAAAAAAAAAAAAAAACTATGTTAGACCAAAATATTGGGTTTATTATAAGGATTGGAAGCCTTTTCACTCTCTTAAATATCTTTGGTTTGATTGCAACTCATAATACTAATCAACCAATTTGTTCAACATAAGCTGATTGGACTTGAATATGTTAGATTGGGCCATACCAATCCTTTGGCATATTCTATGGGCCAATTTGGAGTCAACACATGCAAATGAGTATATAAGACAAATTAAACCAAGTTTAGACTATTAGGTTGTTGGGTGAATCAGATTAAGATCATGGACCAAAATTATGTTGACTAAAGGTTAATTGAGGTTGGTTGAGATCCAATTTGGCATCCTTGAGATTCATTTGGTCATCTTGATATTTAGGCTTCATTTCGAACTACTTTAATTTTACTGTTTTTTAAAGAAACTTAAATTTTTGTACGACCAAACTATTTTAAGCAACAGTAAGAAAGTCATCCCAGGCTGCTCAAAACAATATCAATTGTTTGGATACACACTTTATGATGCTTACACTAAGCTCAACATCAGACAAATAATTATATTTTTTGCTATATTATTAAAATTTTAAATACTATCTACATATAACTCTATTATATTATTAATATACTTTTCATAATATACAAATAACCAAAAGATTTTATTAATTAAAAATATTTAGTTTTTAACATCCTCAAGAACATTGTTATTTTGAAAAAAAAATTGTTCTCTTAAATCCATTAAAAATATATTAATAAACATTAGAAGAATAGAAAGTTATAAAAAAATTATGGGGTTGTTGCGGTGGAGTATACGCGGCAGTAGAGTAAGAGAATAAAGTGTCTTATTTTTGTACGTATATCTGGCACATATGAGAAAATTCCACTAAGAATGGATGAATTAGAAAACTGGATTTGCTACTTGGAGACGTTGAAATTACAATAGATTGGAGAGTTGGATAGAAGTCTGGTAATGATTGAAAGTTTGGCAATGGTCGATGAAAGGGCAGAAGTCCGATGGTGGTCAACGAACAAGTGAAAGTACAGAGATGGACATGTAGAATTCTAGCGGTGGTCGATGAATGGGTGAAAGTTCGACGATGGTCGACAAACATGTGGAAGTCTGACGGAGGTCGAGAAGAGCTCTAGCGGTGATCGACAAAAGGGCAGAAGTCCGATAGTGGTCGAGAAGAACTTTGACGGCCGTCAGGAAGAACTTCGATGGTGGTCGACAAACAGATGGAAGTTTGACGGTGGTCGGTAAGAACTCCAGTGGTGGTCGACGAACAGGCCTGAAATCCGACGGTGGTCGATGAACAAGTGGAAGTTTGATGGTGGTCGTGAAGAACTCTGGTCATGGTCGACGAACGGGCAAAAGTCCGATGGTGGCCGGTGGCTTAAACTTACAAATTCTTCTCTTCTTTACCCTTCTTTTTCTTCCTCTCCCCATAAGAAGAATGGGGGTTATTTATAGTTTTTAAATAGTGGCATGACTTATAAATATGGGGAGGATCAAGGTCAAGATGGTAGTGGTTTGAATGGACGACCGATACTGATCCCCTTGACCACTATTTATTATTCATTTAAATGTCTTAATGATATCAGAATTTGACGATTTTGGGCTTGTTGGATTCGTTTCGACGAGCCGCTCGATTCGACTATAACCATCTCATGTTTGAAAGTCATTTGGTAATCCAAATTATGCTTTGAACACTTCAAATATGTTTTAGACCCATGATTTGGGCTCATTTGGGCTTGGATTTAATTAATTTTGGTATCGTTGGGTTTGTTTTTTCAAGACATTCAATTCAACTACAGGTTTGCTATAATTCGAATTGGGACGGTCCCCATTTTAATCTTTGAAGCCTCAATCTCAAACTTATATCAAGATTCGTGTTTGATCAAGACTATTTTTGTTGATCATGTGTATTATTTAAAAGGTCAAAGATGTAAAATAAGGTTTCTTTTGGGGCCACTTTTTAACCTTTTTCTTAAACAGCTTTTTCATTAAAAAAAATTAAAATAATTTTTTTTATTAAAAAAACTATTTTAAAAAAACATTAAAAACCCAGCCCTCTCATTTTTTTTCTTCTACAATAAACTTTCAAACTTCCACAGAGTCCTGTGATTCCCCACTTGTCAACGAGCTCTCAAACGCAGGCATTTTTATCATATCTAATTCAATATAAAGTTAACTAATAAGCCACACGCTCACCGTCCTTCCTGCTCGACCAAGGAACAACGGAAAAAGAAAGAAAAAAATAATCGGAATATTTGAAATTGCCTTTTACTTGCAAGATAACTAATTATTTCTAAATTTTTATTTTTAATTATTTCAAGATATTCTAATCGCTCATTGCTTGTTAATAAACAATTTTAAAAGAAAAAATGGTTAAAGAGAATAGATTTCATTACTTATCAAATTAAAATATTTTTTTTTTATTTCACAAAACATTAAAATATCATAAATTTTTAATGAAATTTTGTCAGAATATTTTAATAAGAATGAATTTAAAATTATGCTATTTATTTTGAAATAAATTTATAATTAATTAATTAATATTTATAATATACTTATCTCAAATTAAATTTAAAAAATTCATTAAATTCTTTTAAGAATACTCTCGCAGAAATTTTATTTCTTTTTTTCTCGTTAAAAAATGAAATTAAATTAGTTCATTTTACAGTATATTTCCAGATCAAACCTCAGTTATTGTCGTCTCCCACCGGTGGCAGTCTCCGCCGCGCCAAAGAGCCAATGCCGGCCATTGAAACGGTCCCAAAAATAAAAAAGCACAACTCATTCTCCCTTCTTCTTGCCAACATTACAACAGCTTGTCAAATCTAAATTTAGCTATTTTCTCTTCTTCTTCTTCCTCCTCCTCCTCCTGTCCCCAATACCTTATATTACTTATATAAAGCTAACCATTTTCCAACTCCATCTACCAAACCTCTTCATTTCTCAATCATTCTTACATTCGCCCATCAAACCCCGATTGGTTCGATGGGAAATTGTGCTGGCAAACCGAAGACCGTCGATGGCGTCAAGCCAGAGGCAGCTGATCAGGTCGCCGACGATGCCAAGGCGACCATTTTGAACTCCACCAATGGCGAAACTACCGCCGAGGTATTATTTAGCCGTTGAACATACACCTTAATTTACTATTTTATATTGCCATGTTTCAAAGTTTTTAACTTGGCAGGACAAGAACGACGATGCCAAAGCTAAGAACGAAAATGGTGAGAAAAAAGAGCCGGTTATCGGTCTCTTGGATACCAAAGAGGAGGCTGAAGATATTAAAAAGCCGGCTCTGGTGAACGATGAGCTGAAGACTGAAGCACCTGCGGAGGCAGAGAAGGTTGCAGAGGAGAAGGTGGAGGAGAAGAAGGTGGAGGTTTCCACATGAGATCTGAGGTTCTGATTAGGGTTCTTGAACTGCGTGATCATTGACATATATTTATTGTTGCATAATTAAATCATCTCTTCAGAGAACAGAGTATGTTTTGGTGTTGTGCTCCTTCGATTCATTTCATGATTAATGTTTCAAATAATGATGTAAATTATTCTAAGTGTGTTGAGAGTTTGAGATCTTGTTCGGATATATGTTTCTTTTATGTTTATTTTTTAATATATATGCGTTTATGTTTAACATGTTTGTATCATATAGGCTCCCTTATTAAAGGGATTGTCCAGAGCTACCTAACCTATTTTCATTTAAGTCCTCCCCTTCCCTCAATTTAGAAAATGGGTTATCTCAATCACTCTCTATAAGAGAGATTCATCATAGTTTAGATCTTTTATATTATACTAACTTCTTTTCATATTTTGATGATAGATGACAAATTCCAAGGCTATGGTGTTTGAAAATTATCTTAACTTGATTAAGTTTCGTTATGAATCTTTCTTCGGATTTCCGACAAAAAATTTTTATGTCATGTTCATTTTACTTTACTTTTGATAATATATTGCTCATCTTGAATAGATAATATTTTTTTTTTTTTCACTTTTTGACATTACTCAACAATTCAACAATATTTATAAGAATTGAATCCATGCATGTTGATTAACTAGACATAAAAAAAACTAATCAAAAATATAAGTTCATTAAGAATATAATGGCTTCACCGTAAACATTCAAAATCAGCCAAAACCAAAACCAAAACCGATCGTCGGTTTCACCGAAAACCATTCCGAAATCATTGAAATCACCAAAATTTAAGACCAAAGCAACAGAGGCCAGTTGTGTTGATGCGACAACTATTCAGAATAAAACATGGAAAATTTGAATTTGAGATCGATTTGAATTCGGCACAAATAACATGATAAGGCAAGTTGAAGAGAGGAGGCTTTGGGCCCCTGGAAGCAACGGGCAAAAGAAAAGATGACAAATTTCACAATTAGTACAAAACCATTGACTAATACTTCGTTCCAAAATATTTTTCTTCTACTGTGTCAAAACTAATGTAAAAGTTAAAGCACAAAACATGCGAAGGAAATTCCACGTGATGTGCACCTCCTTCAGAATTTCACAATCATGAATAACAAACTTGTACAAACAAACATTAATAAACAAACTCGGGTGCAAAAAACAAAATGTCACGCAGCTCATCTTGATCAGTTGATTGGAAGCATTAGCTACCAATTAAAAGATTTTGGATTTGAAGTTTGTGTATGTGTTGTGTGTGTGAATTTATCTTAATTGATCTAAATGTCCCCCTGAAAAGAAAAAAAAAGAAAATATGCCACGAATACATAAAACAATATAGAAAACCATTTGAAAGATGCTTAGTTTAAGCTCAAAAACATGACCGGGTTGATGGTTTAAGCCCTTTCATACATTAAGGTCTAGTTTGGGACGGCTTTTTTACTGTTTCTTAAAACAGCTTTTTAGTACAAAAGTTGAGATTTTTGTACTTGAAAGCTGCTTTAAGAAGCAACAAAAAAGCCGTCCCAAACGAAACCTAAATATAAAAAATCTTCATACAAGCAAAATAATGAGATCTGCAAGATCAGAACATTTACCAACTG
This sequence comes from Dendrobium catenatum, assembly GCF_001605985.2. Classification (NCBI taxonomy): domain Eukaryota; kingdom Viridiplantae; phylum Streptophyta; class Magnoliopsida; order Asparagales; family Orchidaceae; genus Dendrobium; species Dendrobium catenatum. Next base: position 232,745 of record NW_021318865.1, read on the forward strand.
ACCGGGTTTTGTTAAGGAAACTCAAAAAAATATAGTTGCACAAGTGTACTGTGCATCATAATAGAAAGCATAAAATGGAAACAGGACGTATCAAGTTTCTTGAGTTTTCAATTAAGGTTTCATTTGGGATGACTTTCTTACTGTTTCTTAAAGCAATTTTTTAGTACAAAATTTAAAATTTTTATACTGCAAAGCTGCTTTATGAAGCAATAAGAAAGTCATCCCAAACAAAACCAAAGTATTACATAGAAACGGCCAAAAAAATTATTCTGCAGGTTGCAGCCACTAATAATACACCAAGCGTCTGGAAAAAATTTCCCAGGTTTGCAACGGATGGGCGACACTTGATTGAATCAGGCTTTTGTTTTGCTAATACAAAGTAGTTGAGGAAATGTTTTCAATGACTCAAAACCTAAAGCCAACACCTAATTTGCAACAGGTTCGAGAAGTCTCTTGTAATCTCTTCTCAACTTTTCTTTCTTTGATGATTTTGGGGCTTCTGAAGATGGTGTGGCAGAATTATCACCTAGGGCAGGTACAGTCTGTGATTCTTCAGGTAATGTTGAGTAGAGAAACCTTTTAGTTGAACCATGGTGGGTGCAGAAAAGTTTTAGCATCTTTCTTCCCCTCATCCATTTTAGAATAATCTTCATATGAGTTTTACCATTCAGGCCATTGATACCACTTTCCTGGTGGCATTGACATTATACATTTGAAAAGAAACTTAAATTTATTGGGTGTGGCAACTAGCAATATAGACGAGTTTATAGGCTTCTTTTCCAGATCTAACCATAAGAAATATATAAAATGTGAAATTGTACTAATTATACATGAGGAAAAACTTATTCACAGCAATTTTTTTTCTATTTTCATGAAGCAATAAGATAGTCGAATAACAAGTGACTAAATAAAGACACTTCCCAATCAGCAGCATAAATTTCAAATCACAATCCTAAAATTAAAGGTGTTAACTTTCCAGTACCAAGCTTTGAACCGGTGGTCCTTTTTTAGAATATAGCACTCTTGCCAGTAAGGTACATTGAAATTCAGTTTTGGATAGCGGAATGATGATTGTCAAATAAATTGCCAATGTGACTTGCTCTAACCTTATAATGGAAAGTAGGTACAAGCTTCAAAGCAAAGAAATAAACTAGAGTGAAACTCCACATTCCCGTAAGCTAAAGAGTTTGCTAAAAAAAATGCCACGTAAGTACTGTGCATTGTCTATCTATTCAACAAATAACAATGCATTACGGTGTTACACGTCCATAAAGAGACCATAAGTCACTATGGGCTCCGAAAATTCACGCTCCGGCATCTCAGCGGACCCTTTTCTTTCTGCGGGTCGTCAAGAAGAGTTTTAACGGTAAAGTTCGAAGATAAATTTTGAGAAGGCAAATTGGATTGTTAATAAGACACTATCCAGATATTTCACCCTTATTTTGGGAGGACTTTATGATCTGAGTTTAGGTTTCCTATAAGCGTAAGTCCCAATAATTAATTACCCCTCCCCATAACGAGAGAGAACTTTCGATTAAGGCTAATCATCAAATGGATACGCAGAGATACGTAGTATCTGATGTATAGTAGAAGCATTATTTGGCATTTAAACCCATGATCTTTCTACCTTGTTGTCTAATGCAATAAGCACACGCATTATGAAGGGGTTGATTGCCCATTTGTTCTGTTATTGCATTCTTGCATACGACAGAAACTAGAGAAGGAAGGCCTACTCCCACGGACCGGTGACTTGGAGGGGTATTTGATGAATCTAACTTTGCAAGACTAACTAGAATGGAACATATGTCTACAAATTTTTTTATGTGGGGCTAATGTCCATTCAAAGAAATTATTTTCACTTTAAGAATTGTATACTATCCTAATTATGATAGACAACATTTCTATATAAATACCCACGGGATGAATAAACAATGCAAGTTTTCTAGCCACTTCTTTTTTATAAAAAACCCTATACTTTTTTGGATTTCTTATGCTTCCTTTATTGCTCATCATACGACACTAAATTAATTAAATCTTTTAGTAATCAACTTTGCTATAACAACCAAACTTAAATACTTAGAATTTTTTATAGATTTGTACTCTCTAGCATGAATCAATTCATTAAGAGTATAAATCAGACTGAAATCAACCTAATTGGCAGTAGACCAGACTAGAACCAGCCTAATCAAACCCATAATTGGTCAATCGGGTGGGGTTGGCTAAGACAAGTAGGTAAGTTGATCGACAGCTAATCGTAAGTCTCTACAGGTAGCGAGGAAGCGGATAGACTGGCCGGTATGTGATGATCAGTAGAGCGGCTCGGCATAAGAGTAAGCAAGCGAATGGAGATTAACCAAAGAGAGAATGATGCTACAAGTTCAAAATCAAAAGATAGCAGTTAAGATGGATCTATAATGTAGAAATGGGCAGCCAATATGGGCCAACAAGGCATGGATGGGCAACTGAGATTAGTCAGCTAACTAGATACAGGTATCCATAATAGGCAAGGTAGGCCAATGCCATCGAGTCAAGAGTTCCTTACATAGGAGTAGAGGAGTCAGACCAATCTTGTGGAATCCAAAGAATCCTACTAATGGGGTTATGTTTTATACCTATTCATGTGATGAAATCAATACATGCATCTTGTTCAGAGAGAAAATTCATAGTCTGACTTTCAAATAGAGTCAAGTGGATGACTAAATCTAACCATAAAGACCTACTTTTATAATTAGGTTTTCTCTCTTTTGGTTGTGGTCGCCCTTCCTTCCAAACTCTTGAATCAAATTTGTCTCCTAGCAGCAAGTTTGTCCTGATCCAAGTAGTAATAGTAGGAGAATGAAGACTAGAACCATGTGTTATGATCGTTAAGGAAGGAAGCCTCTAGGAAGTAGGAACATGCCACATGAAAAGTGATCATAAGATTATCCCCATGCCAACTTGAGTGAGCCAAATGAATGCCACACCTTCTGATCATAATAATTGATTTTCCCTTCACCAACATTATTATTCGCAAGAGAAGCCGTAGAGTAGAGGCTTTTACTACTAAATTAAGTACATAGGAAATTTGAGGCTACGCATTCAATTCCTTCTATTAGAGTTGAGATGAGGAGCCGACTAGCAAAAGTAAACTTAGAGGAGGAATCTAAGTTTGGCTAAATCAGCTCATTGTATTTACACTGAGATGGAAGCTCTTAACCCAATAAATGATGCATGTTTCGTGTACTGTTTCATAGATTTCCTTTCCCTTTAATTTTTTTCAACATGAAATTTATGGTTATAAAAGAATATATGTATATTTGCAAAGTTCTATTCAACATCTCATATGAATGAATCAATGCTTGTAAAATGAGAAAAAATGTAGAAAGGGTGGTCTGCGTAGAGATATAAAATTATATTGAGATGACTTCTGAGTGGGTCAACAGGTCCGACTAGAGTACTCTTATAGTTGTAGTTGTCATTACTATGAAGACGAAAGACTTCTAATAAGGGGATTGATAGGTTCAGGGCTCAACATGGACATACAGACCTTACCATAGCTCACGAAATATGTAACCCGTCATTGCATAAAGAATGAATGTTCCAAAGATATGAATACATGAGTGAATGATTAAATGCCTTGATCCATGAAATCCTATTAGTACGAAATGAATATATTGTACAATGTTTGTACAGTATTATACATGAAATCTTCCATAATTATCATGTTTGTCATGTATAGCCCATTTGATCATGATAATGCTCCTAAACTTATCAAGCCTACAATGACCATATTGAGCTAATTTCTTATGTGCCACTTTTAATGTGTTAAGAATCCCTCAATTGAGTTATCACATAGTTTAAGAATTCCTCAATTGAGTTATCTCATAGTTGCTATACATATAAAGGATGGGAGTAAGGATTCGAGCTTAGACAAGCCTCAACCAAGTGGATCTAACCAAATTAGGCTACCCAATTGAATCAAGTAGCTTAATGTTTTGGAGTTAGTTATCTCCTGTCATAAGTCTTTTGTGTCATTATAATAGTTTGATATGATGCTTCCATATGAACTTGATTTGGCCTGGTGCTTCATATATAAACAACATTCATGTTAAATTTTAATTTCATTTAATCTTTTTTTTTTTATTCATTACTTCCTAGCTATATTGATTGAATCACTAATTCATCTTCAACAAATGTTGACAAAGGAACTAAAGAAGACTATTTTATTCCCAAGGTATGTTGAATGAAACGAGCTTAATTGCAACCGTCAATAATAATTGAATGATTTACTCCTTGTGCCACCTCATTCCCCTGCCCTAACATTCATGGATTATGGTGAGTTCTTCATGGATTACGAAGAATTATTCAACGTGACATGAATGAAAACCACGTCATTTTACTTGTAGCCCTAGCAGACTAGCGCATCAACCCATAATTCAATTTAAGTGTTAAGCAAGCATATGACATATGTGCATTTCATCTAACACATTACAGTAAACGATACTCATAATCAACTAAGAAAATCTGAAAATAACAAATTAGGTGTTGCCCATTCGAAGATTTAGTTGTTCGATAGAAAATATAGTAAGAATTTTGTGGAATGTATGTAAATTCTCCTTAAAATTAGCATGCTTGATCATCCTCAGAAAATACTCTTGGGGGCAGAAGAAAGATAAAATGCTAAGCATGTCAAAGCAGCCACACATCTCAAATCAGCAACGAATTCCAAATGCAAACAGGAGCGAATATAGAAGGGATTGCATGTGTTAACCTTAACGAGGTTCCAGGTGTTGGGGACGGAGATAGGGCCGTATTTCTTAATAACCTCGTAGAGACTTTCGGAGATCGCCTTGGCCTGCTCCCTTGGAACCTTAGGGTTTATCCTTCGAACATCCTCACTGCGTTTCCTTGAAAAGAAACGCACAAGCATCGAGCCCGTTGCCGCGGCAGCACCGCCACCTCCGCCTCGAAACAGCTTGTTCATCTCTCTTCTTCCCCGCCAGTCGCAGTGGAGAGTCTCAAAACTAAACTCCGCGTCCGACGGAAGATTACAAGCGGGCAAGACCCAGAAGGCCCGGAACCAGCATACTGCATACCCGTGCTTATTTTCAATTGACCCTGTAAAATAAGGTGAATTATTCTGCGGGGATCCGAAAATCGTCGAAAAAGATCAATTAAAATGCGTCAATTCTTTACTCAGAATTCAGCTTAGTACGAACAATTATTAGTTCCGGACACCTGATATAGCTCTACATCCGGACGTCAATAACATGTCACCACGTGCTCTTACTCTTTACCGTGCGGACGATCCGACCCAGACTAGAACCCGGTATTGCTATGTTCGGGTATTGCTAGGTATTGCTTGACAATAACAAAAAATACCGCTCTTTCAAGACCAATACCTAGCAATACCTAGCAAAACCGGGGTATTGCTCGGTATTGCTAGATATTGGTCTTGACAGAATGGTACTTCTCGTTATTGTCGAGCAATTTCGAGCAATACCTAGCAATACCCCGGTCTGCATAAATTAGCCAATACATAGCAATCCCAAGTCTGGTCTGGGTCGGGTCGTCGGGCCGCGCAATAAAGAGTAAGAGCACGTGGTGACATTTTATTGGCGTCCGGATGTAGAGCTATGTCAGGTGTCCGGACCTAATAAAAATTCCTTGGTACAGGAGCTCCGTACAGCTCGATACCGCTAATGTGGCGCATTCTGATTTGTCTCTAAATGATAAATTGTGCTCGGCTTCTGCACATAATAATCTCTTGAAAAATGAGGGGAATTATGCAGCATAAAATTAATTTCAGCTTTACTGAAAGTAGATTTTAGATTTCTTGATATTGGCCTTAAGGTTAGCTGAAATCAAGCTCTAGATTTGAAAATTTTATTTCTCATATTTTCTTAAATTACATTTTATTTTAATGAAAATCTCATTACAATTTTAATAAAATTAGTTTACAGATTCACTGAAATTTATTTGCATAATTTTTCAAAAATTATTAGTACAATTTATTTAGAAAGTGTCAAGTTATATTTCACCATTTATCATTTTTGAAAGTGCTAAAATTGTTGTTTCATCATGTGGAATCAAATGTTTTAAAAATTAGTTTTACAATATTTGTTGATTTTGCACATTTGAAAATCATAGTTGGAAATTATTAAAATTATTTTATAGGAAAAAATAGTTTTTGTAACATATTTAAAAATAAAGCCGCTTCTAGTAAAAATTATGAAAAGATGTTTTTTAAAGCCGCTTTCTAGTAAAATTTTTTAATTTTTGTACTAAAAATATGTTTTAAAATAGCAGTAAGAAACCCATCTCAAATGAAACCATACTTACCACATGATGGAAGACGCTCATCGTGTGATGACTCGATCTCTTTTTTCTTGCTAGCAATTGAGGGGCTTTCAAGGGAGCTATTTAGGGTTTGTTTGGGACTACTTCCTTATTGTTTCTTAAAACAACTTTTTAATATAAAAATTAATCTTTTTTTATTAGAAAACTGCTTTAAGAAGCAGTAAGAAAGCCGTCCCAAATGAAGTCTTAGGGTTTATTTAGGACGGCTTTTTTATTATTTAAATCAACTTTCTAAATTTTTGTACTAAAAAACTGCTTTGTGAAGTAGTAAGAAAGCCGTACTAAACGAAGCATTAGGGCTCGTTTGGGACGGCGGCACTCTTGCTTTACTTTATAAAAAGTTATGAAATTGTTGTTTGGGGGCATCGCGGCAGAACGGCGGCAGAAAAATTTCGCGGCGTGCAATTGCTTCCCGCGACCTTACACTCTCTCCCGCGGTCCGTTGCAGTCCGCTGCTTTCCCGAAAAAAATGACGAAAATCCCCTTCCAATCCCTTTCAAATGGAGGAACTGATCTCCCCTTCGTCGTTGCCGGCCGCATAAGGTTTCAGCGAGGGCTTGATCCCGAGGTTCTCGAGAACTTCCCGACAAGCCGTCCCAAACGAAGCCTTAATTATCCATTTTTTTATAAAAAATGGAACTTCACAATCCATTTTCTACTTTGACCGGAAACCGGATTTTACTTCTCTGGTTTCTGTAAATTCTTAAATTTTTCATTCACTTCTCTGGTTTATTTAATTTTTTTTATTTTCTTTTATTTTGTGATTTGAAAAGAAAACAGAATATGAAAAACCAGTTTCTTAAGAAACCAAATTAAGAAATTCCAGTTTCTTAAGTAACCGAATTTTCATATTCCGGTTTCTTAAGAAACCAAAATAAATTTTTTTTATTAACTAGCATTTCTGAATGGTTAGCAGTTCAGCCTCTTTGATTAAAAATTAAGAATTAAAAATTAATGAATAAAATTTGGTTCTTTCTAGCTCCGCTACTGCGTGTTCAGCTTCCAGTTGGTGAAATGTGGTCTTAATCGGGCATGACAATCCAAATGAGAATCATCAAAGACTCATAGGCAACTATTTTAATGTATTCTAACATTAAAGATGTCACAATAAATAAAATTATTTTAATTTAAACCCCCCTGAATTAAATTTCTAGCTCCATCACTTCCCAAATGGATTTTCATATTTTAACCTATTTAAAACAAATGCTTAAAATCATTTTCTCTTATTTTTTCGCACAGTATTTTTTTTTTATTTGGAAGCAGTGTGCTTATTTAGTACTAGGGGTGTCAATTCAGGTCAACAGGTTGGGTTCGGGTTGAACCCGGAACTGACTCGGGACTATTCGGGTCAACCCGAACCCGACCCGTTTTTAAAAACGGGTCAGGTTTCTGGACCCGAACCCGACCCGATTTGATTCCGGGTCAACCTGACCCAACACGAATGACCCGGGGTTGACCCAAAATTGCTAGTTTTCTGGTCAATCTCGGGTTTTCGGGTCAAAAAGGGTCAATCTCGGGTTTTCGGATCAAAATGAGTTTTTGTGTCACTTTCGGGTCAATTTCGGGTTGCTTTATCAACCCGAACCCGACCCAATTTTTAAAACAGGTTGATTTGTTGAACCCGAACCCGACCCGTTTCGGATTCGGGTTGACCCGAACCCGGATTTTTCAGGGTCGGTTTCGGGTCGTGTCAAAAATTGACACCCCTATTTAGTTCTCATAAGTTCTTAAGTTGTCACAAAATATTTACTTGTTCGATCACACGTTTCTTCAATTACATTTTTGAGATTATTGAGAAGTTTTAGGTTAAATATCCTGCAGAATTTATGCAGTACTATTGAAAATTTGTTCTTAAAATCTAATGAAATTCATATTAAGATGATCAACGGTGTAGCTTATTTGAGGCTGAGATACAACTGAGTTAACTATTTTTTATGAACTCAGTGCCTAAATATATTGGTGACAGGAGCCGTCCAATTGATGTCCCACGACAAAAGCGCTTGCTGAGCTTAATAATATTACACTTAGCTTCTCTATTAATGATGATTTCGTTGTAATATAATTTTACTTAGTAAAGTCTATATAATTGATATATCGCTAAAAATTGTTTTGATCGGGCATAAATCTTGAGGCATATTTAAACTAGTAACTTTCTATATTAAATGAGGGGCTAGCTGAACTCTGATTTTAGAAAACTTATTGTCTGCAAAACAAACCCAATGACATTAAAATTGATACAATTTTAGCCTTAATGGGGCCTCTAACAAAATGCTTGAAGAATAAAACCTTTCAGTGGACTGATTCACAACAACGTGGCTTCGACACGATCAAAACAACTCTTAATTTTGCTCCTGCTTTAGCCCTACTGAACATCAAGAAGCCATTTCGTGTAGAAATAGTTGCTTCAATGACCGGCATTCGTGCTATGTCATCATGACACGAAAGACCTGCTGAGTTTTTTTAGTGAAAAACTAAGCTCAGCTCATCAAAAGTGGATTGTTTATGAACAAGAATTATATGTTGTGGTTCGTGCCCTCAAGCAATGTGAGCGTTATCTCTTACATTAAAATTTCATGCTTAGCAGTGACAACTAGGCCTTGAAGTTTATCAATAGTCAAAAGACTATCAACCAGATGCATGCTAGTTGGATCTTGTTCTTACAAAAGTTTACTTTCGTGCTCAAGCACAAATCTGACAAATAAAATCAAGTGGTCGATGTGCTTAGTCATCGTTCCGCCCTCATATAGCTACAAACTGAATTAACCGATCTCATTTGTTTGAAAGAATTGTATGCCAAAGATAAAAATTTTGGTAAGATATTGGCAGCTTGTACCAACAACACTTCATATACAGCATTTTGAATTCGTCGTGGCTTTCTCTTCAAGCATAATCTGTTATGGATTCCCGAGTAGTCTTGGCGGCAACACCTCATCAGGGAACTCCATAGAGGTAGCTTGGCAGTGCATCTTGGTAAGGAGAAAACCATTTCTCAAATGCAGACACGTTTCTTGTGGTCGCACCTATGCAAAGACGTGATTCAATACATAGAGCACTGTGTAATATGCCAAAAGTATAAGGGCGGGGGACAGAACACTGACTTATACACTCCCCTTCATGTTCTCAATTCCATATATATGAGAGGATTTGAAAAAGGGGATCAGATTCTATCATGGTCATTGTTGATAAATTTTCAAAAAATGCGCACTTTTATTGAGTGCAAAAAGACTTTTGATGTACTCAACATTGCTCGCTTATTTTTTCATCATATTGTACGTTTACATGACATTCCCCGCAACTTGACTTCGGATCATGATATCAAATTCATGAGTCATTTTTGAAGAGAATTATAAAAATATATACAAAATGAACTCAACTTAAGCTCTGCCTATCATCCACAATCGGATGGACAAATCGAAGTGGTCAACATAACTCTTGGAAATATGTTGCGTAACTTGCTACAAGAACTCCTGAAGCAATGGGGATACATATTAGGCCGAGTTGAATTCGCATATAATTTTATGCCCAACAGGTCAACGGGCCTCTGTCCATTCAGCCACGAATGTTTCGGCACAAACAATAATAAAAATTTAAACAGTAAACAAACAAATAAATAAAACTATCCACTTAGACTTTGGCTTATCCACATGGCAGGCAAGTCAGCAGCATCCAGAAAAACTTATATATATATTCCAATTTTTCAATAATTAAATTTATATATAATATATTTTATTTTTTCTCCTCAGAATAAAGAACACGAGTAAGCCAGCTAGTTCTTATTTTCTATCAGGCCCTCTAAAATATTAGGAATTGCAAATCAAGGGCAACATGTGGCACAACATCGATCGTAATGGATTGATTTTTTAGATTTTGTTTGGAATATATTTTTTTATTGTTTTCTAAAATAATTTTTTTAATAAAATTATTTATTAAAAGTCAAAAAAATAGTGCATAAAACAGTCCCAAATCACATGTTTTGACTTTTGAGTAGGAATTAAATTAATTCAAAATGGAATTGTTCTCACCACTAAAAAAAAAATTAGAAGAAAACACAGATTTTCACGACTTCTTCCAAGTTGAAGATTCGTGAAAATTGAAATATTTAAAGAAACATAATCATGATTGCAAAAATAATTTAAGTTAATTGGTAGAATTGTTCCCCTAAAACAAATATAATTTAAAATAACAAACAATTAATATTTTAAAATATCAATTACAAGTCAAGATAGGAATTTGAATTTCTCTTTTGGTGATCAATCTTATGAAAATAAAAGAAAATCTTTTACATATAAATCAATGAGACAGACAAATTTGAAATTTTATCCATTTCAGTAAGATGATAAAAGTGGATGATCATAATCTTATCATATATAATTTATTACTATAGATTTTGTTGTTATATTTGGAAATCTTATGTAGGTTTTGGTAAAGACAAAGTAGTAATATGAATTGTGAGTAATTTGAGAAAATAAATGAGCTGTGAAATGTTTAATAGGTCCATCTACATTCAATCACTCATAAAAGAGAAGTTCATCTGCCCTCTAGTATGACATGCTTATACTCGACGAGACGATTCCAATGAGCCCAAGATCATTTAATTCCTACATCATTAAGACACTTAAAGGCTTGATCAACGGTGTATGATCAAGGGGTCAATATTAGCCATTCTTTCTAACACTCCTAACTTGACCTTGATCTCCTCAATATTTACAAACCATGTCACTTTTAAAAAATTATAAATAGTTATATATTCTTCACATAAAGAAGATGAAGAAAACCATAGGAAAGAAATGAGGAAAAAGAAGAAAACTGGGAGAGCTCAAACTTGTTTTATCCTCGCCCCCACTTTCTTTTGTTGCATTTTATGGTCCCACAATGTGTTCCCCGAGCTCCATGGCCCGAACTCCTCATTCTTAAATATAGCTAGTATGGTCATTGCTTTTTCCTACGAGTTCCTTGGTTTGCCATGATATTGTGATACTTTTCTAAGTGAGCTTTGTCATGTGGGATGCCTTCCCCAACAATTTGTCCATGACATGTTAGTTTGAACAATGTCGAGCAATGGTTCAAACCAAGTTCGAAACAAATTCAATCAAAGATTCAAATCAATTTGAATCAATTTCCTTCTTGGCATATTATAATCTCTAATTATATATGCTTTGAAGTATATAAAGTCAAAGTTTTCAATTATAATTGAGCTGACTCTCATTAATCTTACATAAAAGCATTACTTCCCATAAAACTTGAATAGATAATATTATATAGTCTTTTTTTGGAAAGCATCTCAAAATAGACGCACTTAAGGACCCGCTAAACTACTTAGGGCCATGTTTGGTTTGATGGGACAATTTTTTTTATTACTTTTAAAACAAATTTTTAATAAAAAATCAAAAAATTTTACTAAAAAACTGATTTTAAAAATAGTAAAAAAAAAAAAAACCATCCAAACCAAGCTTTAAACGACACTCTTCACGGTTCGACCATATCTGATAATCGAAGACGGTTCGACTAATTATTAGGTCCGGACATCGGACGTAGCTCTACATCCGGAGGCCAATAACATGTCGCCACGTGCTCTTACTCTTTACCGCGCGGCCCGACGACCCGACCCGGACCAGAACCCGTTATTGCTATGTTCGAATATTGCTAGGTATTGCTTGACAATAACGAGAAATACCGCTCTGTCAAGACCAATACCTAGCAATACCGAGTAATACTGAGCAATACCTAGCAATACCGAGCAATACCTAGCAAAACTGAGGTATTGCTCGGCTCGGTTTTGTTAGGTATTGATCTTGACAGAATGATATTTCTCGTTATTGCCGATCAATATTGAGCAATATCTAGCAATACCCCGGTCTGCACAAATCAGCCAATACATAGCAATCCCTGGTCCGGTCCGGGTTGGGTCGTCGAGCCGCGCGGTAAATAGTAAGAGTACGTGACAGCATTTTACTGGCATCCGAACGTAGAGCTGCGTCAAGTTACCGGACCTAATAAAATTCCCATCTAATGATATCATGAACTTCAAAACTTTCAGAATCTATTAAAACTGCAAGCCGCAAAATTTAAAAACAGGATTTGTTTTTATTTATTTTGAAAAATAGTATTTGATAAAAATAATTTTAAGAATAGATCAAATCGTAATACTTTTAAGTAGTGACATGCTATGCACACAACTTATTTTAGCCTATTGGTTGAGAGCTTAGACTTCCAACTAAGAGGTCTTGAATTCGAGTCTTTGTGTATGTGTTGTGTGCGTGAGTTTGCCTTAAATGACCTAAATGTCACAAAAAGAAAAAAAACATGCTCTGCATGGCAACGTTAGTCATGACCTTAATTTTCATAAATTTATTTATTTTTACTTTATGTTAAAAAAGAATTAAAAATTAAAAAAAAAATATTATGAGAATTTTCTGATTTATTTTGCATCATGATGAGCCAATTTTAATGGCACACGTAACAATGTTATCCCTCAATTATTAAGTTTTTATATAAATATATCTAAATTATTAAAATTTTATAATTTTTTTCTATTATAATTATATTTGTAAATATTTATTAATTTACTTCTATTTATCTTATAGTTTAGTTATATTTATTTAATAGTTTAGCTATATTCTTTAAAAGTTTAATTACATTAACGAATAATATACGATGTGCAAAAATCAATGATATGTTCTGCTTTGATATAAAATAAACTGGAAAATTTTAATGCAAATTACACCAGAATATTCTAATATATTTGTTTCGTCCTGGAAAATTTGCGGCGGTAGAGAAAAATAAAGTTTAACATGTTTTAGCTTTGTACGAAGATACATCACGTAATGAAATAAAAGAGAGGGTGTAGCATTCATAAGAGTCACCAAGATTTTTACGTGAAAAATCATTAAAAGAGAAAAAATCATAGGGTTTGACCTAATTTGAATGAATCCACTAGTATTTGCACTCTATTACAATTGAGGTCATTCCTTGGGTGAAGGCATGCATTGGCTTGATGTGATAAATATACATCATATATAGTGCATTACATGATGGGAAATAGAAGAATCACTATTTACATGTTTCTTTGGTCGGTATGATCATAGTCGGCGGGCAACGGAGGTCGAAAACACTGTAGTTTGGTGACGGTGGTCGGAGGGACCGTAGTTAGAAGACAACAATGGTCAAAAGGATCATTGTCTAGCGATGGAAATCAGAAGAACCGTAATCCATCGGCTGGCAATAGTTCTCAGAATGTCCGTTGTATGGCAATGAAGGTCGAAAGAACCATTATCAACAAGTGACAGTGGACAGAAAGACCGTTGTCTGGCAATAGAGATTAGAAGGAGGGTAATCTGACGATGGAGGTTGAAATGACCTTAGTCGATTGACGATAGTGATCCTAAAGACCGTAGTCTGGTGGCAAAGGTTGGAACGATTGTAGTCGACTTACAATGAATGTTGGAAGTCTGACGATGGACAGAAGTCTGCCATCTGGCAGAAGTCCGACTATTGATGGAAGTTTCACGATGGACGAAAGTTTCGCGATAGATAAAAGTCCAGTATCGGATAGAAGTCTGATGGAAGTTTGGCAACAGGCAGAAGTACGGTGACAGGAGGAAGTACAATGATAAACAGACGTCTGGTGTCGGGTAGAAGTCCGATGAAAGTCCGACGACAAACAAAAGTCCAGCTACAAGCTGAAGTCTGGCAAGGGACGGAAGTTTGGTGTCGGGCAGAAGTTCGATAAAAATCCGACGACCGACGGAAGTTCGACGTAGGGTAAGAGAAATATATTTCTCTTTCTCTCCTCTCTTCTTTCCCTTCTTGTTTCCTTGCTTGGCCCCCCTTTGCTTCCTCCTCCCTCAATGAAGAATGAGGGGTTTATTTATAATTTTTTGAAAGTGGCATGACCAATGAATATATAGGGAAGATCATGGGCAATTAAGTTTGAAGTATTTTGAATGGACGACAGATGTTGATCCCCTTGATCGTGGACCATTTATTGAGAATTTGAATGTCTTAATGATATTATAATTCAGTGATCTTGGGCTCGTTAGTTTTGTCTCATCGAGCTGCTTTATTCGACTATAAGCATGTTACGTTTGGTAATCCTAATTATGGTTTGAACATTTCAAAACATGTTTCGAGTCCTTGATTTGGACCCAAAATATCATAAGAAACTAAATATAAATTTAATCTCAAATAACTTATTGAATTTTTAAAATATTTCAATAAAGCCAAGAAAATAAATTTATTTATAAAAACTAATACCATGTCGCCATGTGTGCCCAGGTGGCCAGTTGAAGATCTCCTTCTTTTAATCCTATTTTTTAAAATATATAAAATTCTAGTACTATTTTAAACTTTGCCGCCAAATGTCCTACGACTCCGGCTCCGGCTCCGGCTGCAGTTCCTTTCCTTCCGAACCCTTGCCTCTCGCCGCCGATTCGTCATCATTAACAGCCATCATCACCAACAACGCAAGCAAGGGATAGCTTACAGTCGTAAGCACCCAATTCACGATCAACTGCCACACCAGCGGCGTTTTGTGCTCGTCTACTTGCCAAGCAACCGCTGCACCCGCACTCTGCACTCCCTTGTAGAATCCACTATACCTGTTTCAAACAAATCCATCCAATAATCATCAGTGGACAAAGATTTCAATGGTGGAGAACAGATTAAGAGATTATCGAAACCTGCTGAGTGTCTCTGAATCGTCCGCAAGTGCTCCGATCACCCAATAGCATAAGCTCTGGAACATGGCATCCAGCAAGCCATAGCTGAAATAGAGAACAAAGGGGCCGGCATAACTCGAACCTGAATCCTTGAAATCCAGCTTGTTCGGCCACTTGCCGTCACTGTAACGGAGCTGGTTTGCAAGACCTCCCGCCCAAATAGCTGTCCCGAGCACGGTGAGGACGGAAATCCCAATCAAACCTCTCTTCCTCCGGCTTCTGAAACTGAAATCGAGAAGATATCCGATTGCCAAGGAGCCGATCATTTGGGCGCCCCAATAGAAAACATTGTTGAGCCCCTTGGTCCGGAGGTTGAATAAGATGCCATTGACGTTGTTGAATTGATAGGAATAGAAGAAATTGCTACGCCAAGCGGCGGGGATTATGAGGAGCATTTTCCAATTGGAGAATAGTTTGAGGATTTCGATCCCTTCAGCGGAGACGCTGGAGTAGGTGACTGCAGTGGCACGGGATCCATCTTCGCGGACGATTCGCGAAGGAGGCAGAATGGCGAGGGAGAGTACCGTGCCAGCAGACATGAAACACATGAAGGCGATGTAAGTTCCGTCGTTGACTGAAGCTGCCAGGGTTCGGTGGTAATTGAGGATAAAAGGGATAAGCCCGCCAATGACGCCACCGAGGTTGAAGATGCTCCAGAAGATTGATATGTAGGTGCCCTTGTGGGTCACTGGGGGATAGGAGGTCATGATTGCGCCTTGGCCGGCCCAAAGGAGTCCGGCGCCCATCCCAAGGATGGCGCCGGCGACGATGACGAAGGCCTGTTGGGAGTGGTGATTGTAGTAGAGGAAGGAGCCGGCGTACAGGATGTAGGTGGAGCAACCGGCGAGGAGGGTGAGCCGAGGACCGAGAACGTTGTAGAAGCCACCGCCGAGGAGGCCGAAGACGGCGAAGGTGGTGTAGAGGGCGGTGTTGGCGTTGTTGGCGGCGCTGTGTTCTACCTGACCACCGCCGCCCATGCCGGATAGTGCGTTGAACATGCCGGGGCAGCAAAAGCAGACGAGGCCGATGAGGCAGACTTGGACTAAGGGGGAGTTGAAGCGGAAGCGAGAAGGAGGAGGGGTTTTCGGCGCACCGCCGGGGACTGCAAGGTTCTCGATGGCTTCCACTGACCCGAAGGCCATTGGAATCAGAGTTTTGAATGGACAGATGGATGAGGGTTTGAGGATTGAGGTTTTGCTTTCAAGGTGCAAAACTTTCTGAGCTGACTCTCTTTTTCTGGAGAAAGAAAAAAAAAATGAAAACGTGTCTATTTATAACCTTGCCGGTAACCTTGCCGGCGCCGTAGCGGCGGTCTTCCCGTCCTTGGCTAGCCGTTCAGAATGGTGATTCATTGATTTTTCCGACATTGTGAAAATTAAATGGGACAAAGGAGAGGTTGACGGTTGAATAATTCAATTCACGGCAGGGCGGATCCAATCTTATTTTTGAAGACTTATTATATAAAAAATTAAATACAAAAAACTTAAAATATATATAAACTAAAATTCTAAAAAAATGATAACAACAAAATATAGTCGAAATTTTAAAAATTTAGTAAGATGGGCATATGTATTCAGATTATCAAACCTATCATGCAGATCACAAGCTATTTGTGATTTCTTCTGACATTGATGTGCAACACTGTTATTACCGAATCAATATTTAAAAACATGAAAGAAACATTGTATGTGTCCAACTCCTAATTATATATATCCATTGAGGAGCTCTCTTGTGGGGCAAATTATTGGGTCAGGTGACCATAGGCGAAAAATAAATTCGGACATCAAATAAAAATTTGCCGCGTCATCTTGCACTTTTGACTGCGCTTTTGACTTGCGCTTTAGTTGCGCTTTACTCGCGCTTTATCTGCGCTTTACCTACGCTTTACTTGCGCTTTTTGACTTCTGCTTTAGTTGCGCTTTACTTGCGTTTTACCTGCGCTTTATTTGTGTTTTACTTGCGCTTTACTTACGCTAAATTTAAAATAATATTTTATTAATATCCGGATCTATCTCTACGTTCGGTCACCTGACCCAATAATTTGCCTACATTCCTTTCTAATAAAATAGCACAAAATGAGTAGTAGAAAGGAATGTAGTAAAGGAATTATTATTATTATTATATACTTTCATTTCAACAATTGTCCTAGATTCCTTTCTACCACTCATTTTGTGCTATAATAATAATAATGCTAAGCCGATTGACCCTTTGTGAAAACCAGGCCATGCATAGTAGCGGGATTTAAACATATCAATTTACTTAAATAAATATTTATATTGCATGAACTTTTATGTAAAATATTTTTAGGAGTATAATATTTCTCAAACATAAAAGATCCGATAAAGTTTGAAATAATTAAAGCATACGTTAACGACATGATTTGAACAAGTACAGCAGCTGATGAGCACACTAATCTCTTTTAACATACTTAGAGTAAACATTAAACCACCTGATAATCTTTCTGATTACTTTCCTAATCAGAAACCATATTAAATTTTAGATGGCACAAATTGACAAACTGTTTTCAGAAATGCTCAATGAGAGTTTTAAATTCCGTTCAATTTTCCTCTGCGTCGGTCGGCAGGGCCGGCTGTGCAGACCACACGGAGGCAGAGACAAGGCGGCGAGATTTCCAACCCACTACGAGCTTATTCGGTGCTTACTCCTCGACTCGATAACCCTCATTGAATAAACCAAGAAGGAGCTTCGCCAGACCCGAATTTGACTTAGGTTCAAACGGGTCGATCCTAATCAAACCCGGGCAGAAAAATGGGTAGGAAATCCGAACCCGGACCCGACCTGGTGGGTTGCCGGGTCGGGTCAGTGATGTAGTGGATCGGCGGAAGTCGATACCTGCAAGAAGGATTTGAAAATTCCCAATCCAGGGAAGAAGAAGAAAGCTTTTCAAGCTTCAAAAGGTGTATATATCATTCAATGCCCCTTTTCTTCTTACATCATAATATATATATAATACTTTAGGTAGGAAACTAGAGAAAACTAGAAGGTTCTTTGTAAGATATCCTAAGGATCATTTTAGGCTAAAGTGATCCGCATCATTCTCCCCTTGCATAAAAAAGCTCGACTCCGTTCGAGGCTCGTTACTTAGAAGGGAGGTAAGGTGGAAAATAATTCCTGGATCGAAAACTTGGAATGAAGACTTTAAAATCACCACATGAAGAGGCTTCCCCCAATCCAAGTGATGAACCTTGTGCTCATTTTCATCAAATGAAGAAAGATCTCCAATTCTCTCTGCACGACCAAGCAAGCCAACCATGCAGGCGTAGTGATCATTAGATGGATCAGGGCTGTGATCAGTAAACATCAATGAAAAAAACTCAACGCCCTTCTTCAAGCATTCCTGAATTGTACTCTGACAATAACCATTGATCAAGGAGTTCAAAGAGACCAAATCAGGAGCAGATGAACTATCATAAACCATTCTGGCCATCCCGACATGGCCGCACTTGCCGTAGGTGTCCATAAGAGCAGAAATCACAAATCTGTTTGTGTCCAGACCACTCTTTAGAGCATATGCGTGGATTAGCATCGCTAGTTCAGACAATGCAAGGGATGAGTAGACACTGAGAGTAGTTGATAAAGTGAAAGCATTAGGTGGTGCCTCATAATTGAGAATCATGCTCCGAAACATCGAAAGAGCCTCCTCTTCTCTGTGATTATGCAACAAGCAACCAATGATTGCAACCCAAGCCACAGTGTTTGGATTCACAATCCCATTAAAAACCTTCAAGGAATCTTCAATTAAGCCACACTTAGAGTTCATACTAACAATACTAAGAGGAGAGGTTTGTGGAGCAATCCAAGAACCAAATCCAGATTTAAGGATGGCACCATGAATCACTCTTCCAGAGGTCAAGTCATTCAAACTCCCACATGCTATTAGAACACTAGCAAACGTGAAGTCATTTGCTTGAATGTAACTGCTCAACATTTCTCCAAATACTTCTATAGCTTGTCTATCTTTGCCATTCTTCGTGTAACCTACTATCAAAGCTGTTGACAAGACAACGTCTTTGGCCTTCACATTTTCCTTGCTCCCGTAAGCAGAGCCTGACAGCTCAAATTTGAGATCCCAGCCTTTATTGACATTTCGTCGAGCATCTTGTGAGCGTTGGATTGAATAAGCATTGTCAGTGTATTGCATCTCAGCCATTTGCACACCTGCAATAAAAATGTTCTCAGTATCAATGTTGTACAAGGTCGTCTCTTCGCACTCGTCAATCTCCATGGCGGTCAGTTGGAACGGGGTCCTCAAGGTAAGGATGCCCTCAAGAGCTTTGCACTGCTCTGATGTCAATGAATTTGGGAGATCTACAGTGAAGTGGATGTAGAGTTTGCCTCGCATAAATGACTTCTGGTACATTGGCATTCCCTCGTCATTGATCGCCTTGAATTGATCAGGCTTCACAAATTCTCCGGGATTTGATTTAATATGCAACTGTTCTGTGACAGCTTTTACATGTAGTTCAATCAGCTCCAATGACTTGAATCCTTTCCTAAGGAAGTTCAACTGTGCACAATGGTGACGAGCAGTCTAAGTGAGAAGACTTCGTGATTGACCCTGGAAGGAGACGGAAAGGCTCCGGGTGGTTATGCAGAGAGCCCTCTCAGCTTTCGATCCCTCTGTTGTCAAGGCGCCATGGGGATCTGGTCGGGGAGAAGAGGGGCGGGTCCGATCCACGGACTGAGACCTCATAGAGGCCACGCCTTGTGAAAATGTCGATGCCGTTGATGGCCGATGGTTGGGGAGAGGCGAAGGAAATAGCCGGGAACAAAAGCTGGAAGCGATCCACCTGGTGCGCGGCCGCCGAGATAAGTCCGCATTGTCCCTCTCGGAGGGGGTTAAGGGTCGTCGTGATGAAATTGCCGGAGGATCGATGATGTAGTTGGAATCGACGTCGAATTGTGGTTCCGCTCGGTCCACGAGTATGAGAGCATCATTGAGCTGGATTGAGGAAAAGCAGAGGGAAAGCTCTGTCTGTGCGGCCAGCAATGACGCAGGTTCGTTTTCTCCATTGACATCTGAAGAGCCCTTCGATGTTGAATCGGAATGAAGGACGACGTCGGTCACCAGCGTCTGAAGCGGATGCTTTGTATGCGGATGCTTTGTATGAGCGGATAGCACCGGAGGAGCGGTAACGGCGGAATCGTGAATGTCCTCAGGCGGAGTTGGGAGTTCTGGCATACTGAAGATTTGTTCGATCGAGCAATCAACGACGTGCGCGGGCTTCATCCGGGAAGGGAATGTCTCCGACACTGCCTGTGTGTTGGTGGAGCAGATGAGCGACGGGGACGGTATGGTTGCCGGCCTGCTCATGATTTTCTCCACCGATTGCATGATATTAACACATAAAGCATCTATTCGATCGATTGATGCTTCCACTTGAGCCAACCGAAGGGTTTCCCGGCGTTGCTCACGATCGGCTTCCCTTCTTCTTCGATGGCTGTTGAAATCTGGAATGAGGGGGTCGGGGTTGCGAACTAAATGGTCCGACAATGGATTCCGCCATTTGAGCGGAAGTTCTAGGGGAGGGTATTTCGGCGGCAGATCACGCCATTGGAGTGGAAGCTCGAGAGGCGGATAGTCATCGATCTCTCGTCTTCTTCGGCGCCGATCATCGTTGAACGCCCATCTCCTTCGGTGGCGATCCTCGTCGACCGCCCATCTTATTCGGCGTCGATCTTCGTCGACCGCCCTTGTTCTACGGCTTCGAACGTCGTCGACAGCCGACCTTCTGCAATACATCGATCTTCGCAAGCTCCAGGCTCTGATACCAACTGATGTAGTGGATCGGCGGAAGTCGATACCTGCAAGAAGGATTTGAAAATTCCCAATCCAGGGAAGAAGAAGAAGAAGAAAGCTTTTCAAGCTTCAAAAGGTGTATATATCATTCAATGCCCCTTTTCTTCTTACATCATAATATATATATAATACTTTAGGTGCAAGTCTCCGGGCAGTCATTTCAAACAGGTTTCGGGTTGAACCGACAACCCGTCCGATCAACCTGAACTCGACTCATTTTTCAAACGGATTGAATCCGGGAACTCGAACTCGACCCATTTTGGAAACGAGTGGAATCTAACCCGAAATTTCTGGGTTGGGTTTGGGTCAGATTTTCGTGTTGTGTCAAATATTGACACCCCTAGTTACATACTACAACGAGGATAACATCACAGACAATCTTAAAGGAAAGCACGTCCGCCTACCCTCTTGCAGGGTATTATATTTTAATAGCAACCCATTTATAATGTTAAAAAATAGCCTTTCTTGCTTATATAAATACCATAATTAAAATGGAGTAGGAAATAATCAATTTACAAGAAAATATATATAATAATCAAAACCATTTAAAACTAAAACAAGATTTGATTTACCTATAACAAATAGAATAAATATATGAACAAATTTGACAGATGAAGAAGCCTCGAATAACCTTCTCTTTTTTCCCTTAATTCTTCGGCAAGACATGACACTAAAATTCAGATTTTTTATTTTAAAAAAACCGGATTATTACATTGATTTTAAAACGGTTTTGTTATTATATTTTTTTAAAGCAGGTCATCCCCGTTAAGGGATGACCCAGTCAACCTAGCATGCAACCCACACCAATTTACACGGGCCGACACTTAAGGCTGTCACGAATTGCCAAGGGATTCGAACTCGATACCTGGCCTTGAAACCAGTCTGCTGGCTGGTCCAAGCTGATTTTGAAATCCTTTGATATTTAAGTATTGAAAAGGTTGCAAAAAATATAGTTAACATTAATGTTTTGTTTATAATAGCTTTTTTATTATTTTAGTACGAAAAATTTTAGTTATCAAAATTATCCCAAAAAAAATATAATTTTTTATTTTAAAAAAACGTGTTTTTAAATTAAGGTATGGGATTTTTTATTTAGAATAATTTAAGGGAAAACGTTGTTACGCCGAGTGGCCACTAATTTTTATTCCATGAAAAAAAAAATTATTTTTGTTTAATTCAAGCGCTCATTTATAATTTAAATTGCTTAAAATAAGGAAAATTTTAAATCACTATTTTGGCTGTTTTATTTAATTTTTATTAGATTTTCTTCTGTATTTTTGTGGGATAGTATCTGATTATCTGATGAACAAAATTTTGATTAAATTTAAATTATTTATTTTTGACCAAATTGAATGTGTAATTTTTTTTTAAATGCTGCATTCGTGTTCATTCATTTATTTGAAATTCTCTATTGCTGCAAGAAATGCTTATTTAATTTTTCGAAATATTAGAATTAGAGTTTTACTATCTGATTTTCCATCGCCACCAGATCTCTTACCGACACCCGACCGCCATTGGACTTCCACCCGTCCACTAACTATCGTCGGACCTCTGCTAAACTTTCTCTCGACCGCTGTCATCAGATGTCTAATTAACCTTCGTCATTCAATCGTGATTAGTGCAAATTCCCTATAATCAAAATATGAAGTTTGGTCAATTCTTAAAAATATTGTAATTTTACCGTCTTCAAATTAGAGGATGGGCCGACTCTTATAATTTACTCAAATATAGTGAAATATTTTCACATAAGTAAGGCCTCATGATTTTTCTCTCTTTAAATTTTCCATGTTAAAAGTTTTTGGTGTTTCCTTATCATCTCAACAATCGGTTTATGTGTTGAATATTTGTGCATCGCTAGGACGAAAAACTCTCTCACTCTACTGCCGCGAATCTCCCAATCCACAACAATAATATCATAATTTATTTAAATTTTAATGATGGAGAACAGTGGCAGCTATAAACTCACCAAAGGATCCTCCCAACCATTCAAATGCGTCACGATGATAAATGGTGGTCATAACGGGGAATAATTATTAGGTCCGGACACCTGACGTACGTAGCTCTACATCACAACGCAAATTATTATGAGGGCATTGTGCACAAATAAAGATAAGAGCACGTGACGATATGCTATTGGTGTCCAGATGTAGAGCTATGTCGGGTGTCCGGACCTAATAATTGTTCCATAAGGGGACTATCAGGAGAGGTGATATTGAAAAGGCTAATTTTTTTCCCCAAATGGAGTGATGTCGATTGAGAAGCAATAGAAATTAACATGGTTAGTAAGAGATGATCTGTAAAGCCTCAATGGCATAGAAGTCATCCTATAAAAATTTTCTTTGTAATTCAATAGGTACAAATGTGCCGAGAAGACTATTCAATAGGTTTATAATATTGATCATAAAAAATAGTATGCGAAATTTATTGAGATAAGAGGTTGAACCTCAATCATGTTAGAAAAATATATTGATTTTTTAAGAATTTTTATAGGATGATAAAATATTGATAAAATATTGATTTTTTAAAATAAATTCTTTTTTTTTTAACTTTATGTTAGAAAAATATAAAACTGATAAATAAATTTA
The DNA here is from genome assembly GCF_001605985.2 of Dendrobium catenatum. NCBI lineage: Eukaryota > Viridiplantae > Streptophyta > Magnoliopsida > Asparagales > Orchidaceae > Dendrobium > Dendrobium catenatum. The sequence continues at coordinate 256,207 of NW_021318865.1, forward strand.
TCATAAATGAAATTAACTTTTAATTTTTTGATTAAATTTTGATTTAAATTTAGTTTAAACACCACCATCCCGAGGTGTTTCAAAACAATTATCCAAATAGTCTCGTTTAATTTTATTGATTACATTTTGAGGGGTCTCAAAGCGATTAAGTTTTACATTTTTAAAATAATAATTAATGAACTAATATGAACAAATTAGCACTCATCTTTTAAGAGAAGGGAATAATCTTCTGTATTTTTTTTTTTTTTAAAGTTCAAAAATTTTCAGCAATCCTCACGCAATTCGGATAAGAAAAAAATTTCAATTAATTTTATTAATAAATTTAATTGATTAATTAATTAAATTAGATTCGGGTAACTAATGACAAATATATTGCTTTACACGAAACAAATTTCTAAAAATATATAAATAATAATTCTTTTATAATGTGTTGAAAAAAATGAAAAATATTGAAGATTTCAAAAGAAGAGATCAAAAAAGGTTTCAATGAGAAAGTATCAACATATTTTATCTTTATCAATATAAATTACTTGTGCGAAATTATATCATCAAAATTAAAAGTTAAGCTAAACTCAAGAAAAATTTTTAGGCTAATCAATCTCTTAAAAGAAATATATCATTTAGGTTAATTGTATTCAAGAAATATATCATTGAGATTAATTGTATTCATAATCAATTAAAATCACTTAATTATATCGATTACCATTAGCTAACCTAAGCTTACTGAGGTTATTAACTTAGCCTCAAGGAATATACTAAAATTTTGATTTAATAGTGTAAACATCAAAGAGTAGATTATGATTTATGATCTCATCGTAATGGTGCAGTTTATGCTTCAAGATGAATCAGTCCACAAGACAGGACTTATTATTCTGTGCAGAGTACAGAGGGCATCCGGAGACCAATATAAATGTGTCATGTCATCTCATTGCTGGGTACCCAGCTCGGTACCCCCTAGGTACCAGTGCTTAACCGGACGGTTCTCCCGTCCGGGGTCCGATTCTCCCACGCGGTGTCCGTACAGAATAAAAGCTCACAAGACAGAGGATGCATCATCACTGTCGTGGAAGCCATGTGACCTGTAGAGGAACAGAGCACAAGGAAAAACAGAAGATAGAGAACCAAAGGTTTTTGTAACCTGTATAGTGGCGATAATATTCAATATGCCTTCACTGAGCACAATCTCCTATCTATATCCCTTAGAAAGCTATATTACTAAAAACAGAAAAGCAAGAAAATATGATAATGACTGTAGTCCCTTAGTTGTAGCAACAGAAAACGTAGGTAGTGAAGGTGTAAATGAAAGAAAGTGGCAGAGAGCACACGGAACAGAGCAGAATCGGCAGATAGAGGAAGAAAGGAAAAATAGTATTGAATACAATAGAAAGATTACAGCAGCAGTTTAAATAGACCCAGAAGGGTACAGAAGTAAATACACATGTAAAAGAGTCTTATTTGCTAACAGTCTCCCGCAAATTAATCATTCGATGAGTGAATGGTTAATTTGGTGCGAAGGTCGTGGAAGCGTGTACTGGAGAAAGGATTTGTCAAGATGTCCGCAATTTGTTCTTTGGAGGAGATGTGAGCGAGAGAGATATTTCCGGAGTCGATGTGCTGTCGGATGAAGCGGAAATCTATTTCGATGTGTTTAGTCCTTGCATGAAAGACCGGGTTCTTGGCAAGAGCGATGGCTGAAATGTTGTCACAATGAATTGTGGTGGGATGGGGCTGTTCGATGCCTAGATCGGCAACGAGACGGCGGAGCCAGAGTACATCCGACGTAGCTGCGGATAAGGACCGATATTCTGCTTCGGTGGAAGATTTAGCCACCGTAACTTGTTTCTTCACGGACCAAGATATGAGGTTGGGTCCGAGGAAGGTACAGAACCCGGATATAGACTTCCGGTCGGTGGTGTCTGCCGCCCAATCTGCATCCGTGTAGGTGCGGAGTACTTGGTCACCGGTGCTGATGGGTAAGCCGAACGACTTGGTTCCTTTGACATAGCGGAGAAGTCGCTTGAGTTGTTGAAAGTCGTGCATGGTCCGGTGCTGCATGTGTTATCTGCATACGCCATATGGGGTAGTTGTCCGTCGTCAAGGGATGGGGGAGGAGGTTCTTGACATTAGAGACAAGAAATTTGAGAGGAGCTGGTATAGAGATCTCGGTGAGGTTGGCGCCAGTTTGAATGGTGGGGGAGGGAGGGAGAAGGTTTTCAGATTCTTGATCTGCCATTGCTGGCTCTAGATACCATGAAAGAAAGTGACAGAGAGCACACGGAACAGAGCAGAATCGGCAGATAGAGGACGAAAGGAAAAATAGTATTGAATACAACAGAAAGATTACAGCAGCAGTTTAAATAGACCCAGAAGGGTACAGAAGTAAATACACATGTAAAAGAGTCTTATTTGCTAACAGTAAACAGATCATGGTAGAAGTGAGTGTGTCTACGGAGCTAGCATAGTAACGTGTTTTCAAATCAATCACCATAACCAAATGAGATAGTATCTCTCCCTTTATTAAATACTATATGATAATAATTAGGGGTATCAATTAGGGTCAACGGATAGGATTCAAGTCCAACCCGAGTTGATCCGGGAATAAACTGGTCGGGATATACAATATGACCCGACCCACATGGGTCACCAGGTTGATCCGACCCAACCTACGAACTCGAACCGGGCTTAATGGGATTTCAAAAAATTTAGTTACACGGCATCGATTGGATGTATTTTTTTATCTTGTACATGTGCATATTATAACCCCATTGATTGGATGTATTTTTTTGATTAGTTTAATGATAAATATAGAGCATATCTTGATATGTATTACTTTTTTCAAAGAAATTTTATAATCAAAAGAAAGTTTATTAAAATTTAGTTATACGGCATCAATTATGTGTATGTATAAAAAACTCAACGGAGTTCAAATAATTTCTTAGCTATCATTTGGAATAATTTTACATCATATTTTTTCTTTAATTTCAATTTTTTTTTTTACAAATGGGTTAGCCGGGTCAACCCACGGGTATTTGGGTCAAACTGAATCCGACCCATTTTACAAACGAGTCAAAAATCCGAACACAGACCCAACCCGTTTTACAAACGTCTTGACCCGAACCCGGATTTATCCGGGTCGGGTTTCTGGTCATGTCAATTTTTGACACCCCTACTAATAATCATTGAATCTCCAAAAATCAACTGGATTGAGTGAGCTCAATAGGATGATATGTATAAGAATGAACTAAGAAAATGTAGAAAAAAAATCATAAATTATGTCTGTCTGCTGCAAACCTATTAATTCCACGCATGAGAAATAGTGAAACGAAAACGAGCATGCATAGTTTCTGACGTTTGAAGTGGTAAATAATTTGGGACTTCAGATGACTAATGCCTTCACAATCTTATCAACAGGAAATAGAAGCTTGTGGGCGTCTTAATAAATGGCTGAAATGGAAGGAAAAAAAAAGTGAAAGTTACACAGAATTTAGTTGCTGTATGATTGGAATATTTTGACTTGATAATTTCAATGAGCCCAAGGACAGCAAAAGCATCCGCTTGCCTGCACTCCACAAATGGACACCAATTAATATCCTCCATAAACAAGACAACAAAGTACATGGCAGGAGAGCTTCTTCAAGAATTTAACGGGAAGGGAATTTTTATTAGGTCCGGTGTCCTGAGGTAGCTCTACGATCGGACGTCAATAAAATGGCTGATTTGTGCAGACCGGGGTATTGCTAGGTATTGCTCGATATTGCTTGACAATAACGAGAAATACCATTCTGTCAAGGCCAATACCTAACAATACCGAGCAATACCAAGCAATCAAAACTAGAAATTATATAGCATAATTATTGAGGTAAACTTAACAGATATAATGCTTAAATTTAAGATAATTTTATCGCATAACAAAAAAAAAAAGAAAAAAATATTTTATGCAGCAATCAAAACATCTATATTTTTATGGGGAAAAATAGCATGGGAAAAAAACACTGTGCTCGCCAACTGGTGAAGTAATCATGTAAATTGCACTTGGTGGTCAAATGACGAGCAATTGGCTGAAGGAAATTCCCCCTTACATGGTTATTTATGGCGCATTTAATATCTTTAACAGTGCCAGAAAATTAAAACCTGTATGGAAATAATAAGAATAGATGAATTATTCTGTGCGGATGCTGGATAGTAGAATCGTCCGGTGTTCTCTTTGTCTATAATAAAAGCTAAGACAGAAAGAACATCGGACGGTTCTCTCTGTCCGGTGTCCGCACAGAATAATTTATTATAAGAATAAGCCATCAGACAACATAGAACTTGAAGAACAACATTTGTAACTAACTAACTGTAGAAATATGAAAAAAAAAAAAATCTTTACTACTCTAAAACGACGAAATAAGAAACGAAGAAAAATGAAAACACGACTTTTAGGCTGCAATCAATTCATATTTCTTTGGTATATATATTGATTATAAAAACACAAAGCCTCAGAGTCCCAACGTATTAGAACTTGATTTGAACGATGATGGTTTCATTCATTCAATTTCACTTGTGATTATGATTGTTTTTTAAATATAAACATTACAAAAATATTTAAAATATGAAATAAATATATTATCTAATTGAAGTTCAAGTTATAATACACATAAAATTTAATGTAACTTTAAAGATAACATTTTAGCAGAACTTAAACAACTACACAAAAATTTCAGCAAAACTTCACTAAAATTATAATAGTTTCATGATTTCATCCGAAACGCTCAAAATCAGTCGATACCAAAACCGATCATCGGTTTCACCCAAAATCCTTCAAAACCATTGAAATCATCGAGATTTGAAACAAATTACTACAATGGATGGCGTGCTGATGCCACAACTATTCAGAATTTTTTTTTTTGGACATTTAGATTATTTAAGGCAAACTCACACACGCAACGCATACACAAAGACTCGAACCCAAGACCTCTTAGTTGGAAGCATAAGCTCTCAACCAAGAGACCAAGCATAAGCTCTCAACGTTGAATTTTTCTTCAATGCAATATACTACTTAATTCTTTTTTAAATTGAAAACCTAAATGGCAATTTGGTGATTTGCGTACACTCTGCATGCCTAGATAGGTGTTTAACATGCACTCAACAGATTCCCACTGCAATTGTTGGTCCAAACAATCACATCTCTTAGAAGGTGCACTCGTCATTAGGAAAAGCGATCAACCAATAGATCGATCTGCAATATTACTCAATTTCTATATATTGTTTATAAGCTATAAAAATAATAATACCGAGTCTAATTTGTGTCATATATTTTTAATAATTTATATGTATCGTATCTATATCGTGTCTGTATTGCCGTGCATATGTTTATGCATCATAGCTACTCTCACAGTGAGGTTGTGATGTGAGAACTCACCGAAGTAGGCCGGACCAAGGAGTTGTCATCTTCGGCAAGTCTCATATGACTTGTCGATAGTCAGTTGAACCCAAGGGCGGATCCCCGGTCAAGTGAGGGTGGGCAAATGCCCATTCGGATAGTCACTTGATATTATTATTATTATTATTTAATTAATTAAAATTTCGATCACCCTGAAAAAAGAAGTTGGATCTGTCCCTGCTTGAACCTCGATGTCCCTCATCTTTGGAGAAACTGTTCATCCACAATCAAGGCCACTCAGCTATTGCTAACAACCCTAATCCAATTACAAAGATCCATATGGAGGCCAATCAACTAGGCTCGAATCTATGAAAACTTATAATAAGTCACGTCATATACGGTACTTCATTCTTTTTTTTACTTTTCTAGATTTAATCTTTTTTTAAAGATCTTCAAGCCCTAAGGAAACATACTTTGGATCTTTTGATACTTTAGACTTACATCTTTTGGCTCTTTTTGATCTCTCTAGATTCTACATCACTTATAGAAAACACATAACCCTCACTCTTTATACTCACTCAAATCCATACTGATAAAATTTGCATTAAGATTTGCCAAAGCAATTATTTTCAATGGAAACAGTACCATCAAATTTGTTGAGTTACATAGAAATAGCTGAAATTTACTATGCAGGTCTCAACCACCCATAATCTTAGAACATCAAGCATCTACAACGAAATTCCCAGGTATAAGACAACACATAATGGATTGTGCTTTTATTTTACTAATACAAAGTATTTGAGGACAAATTTTCTAACTCAAAACCTACAGCCAACTTCTAATTTGCAACCGGTTCAAGAAGTCTCTTGTAATCTTTTCTTAACTTCTCTTTCTTTGATGATTTTGGGGCTTGTGAATAGGGCAGAGACAGTGTGATTCTTCAGGTAATATAGAGTGAAGAAACCTTTTAGTGGATCCATGGTGGGTGCAGAAAAGTTTAGCATGTTTCTTCCCCTAATCCATTTTAGAATAATCTTCATGTGAGTTTCACTATATTGATACTGCCTTTCTGTTGACATTGACAATGATGCATGAAAAAGTTATTTAATTTAGATGCACTGGGTGTGGAAACTTACAGTGAAGATGAGCATATAGGCTTTTTCAGATCTAACCATATGAAATAATAAATAAACAAGTAAAATGTAAAATTGTAATGAATATAAAGAAGGAAAAAGTCATTCACTGCAAATTTCTTTTCTAAGTTCATCGAGCAATAATATAGTTGAATAACAACCCAAGTGAGTCAAAAATAGACTGCATCCCAATTACTAGCATGAACTTCAAATCATAATCCTGAAATTAAAGGTGTTAAACGGTTGGTGCCAACCTTTGAATCGGTGATCCCTTTCTGTTATATAGCAATTTTGCGAGTAAGCTATTGAAAATCATTTTTGACACCCCTAAGTTAGAGTAGCACGTCAATATCGAGTTCGACCCGAACCGCACCTGCAACCCGATTTTGACACCGCTAAGTTTTACTAATGCACAGATAAAAATAAAAATCTATAGTTTCATTTAGGATGTTAAAGTCACTAAAGTAAATTGTATTCTCACAATCTTTATTGAAAAGTCTAGCAAAATATCTCATTTATTTTTGTTTATCATCTTCTAATAAAAGCACTTTTTGATCTTCATCCTTAATGCACTTTACCTGAACTAAATCCTTACTACTCATATCTCTTTGTTTGACTAACTTGTACATATATCTTTCGTCATCTTCCGAATCTAATCTTTTATATAAATCATTAAAACTAAAATCTTTGAATTGTATTATTGCTTTCTCAAATTCTTTACGGACATCTTTATATATTTCTCAGTTATCAATGTTTTTACATCTAAACCAAATTTTATAACATAGATTCTTATTTTTAATATTTTCTTGCACATTTTGATTTCACCACTAATTATTTTTATTGTTGGAGTTTTTCTTTTTGATACTCTAAACACTTTCTTTATAACATTCTTAATATCATTAATTACTTTTTTCCACATAATATTAGCTTCCTCATGCATAGATAAAATCTTAATATATAAAATCTTACTCTCAAAAATATTTATGTTAATATTCTTTAAATACCCGCATCAAATTTTTATATTTTAATAAAATAAAATAAAATATATTATTTCCTCTACACAGCCCCAAATCAATCCCCCGTACTCAATACCTCATTTCACAACCATTCTTCTTTTCATTTCTCTCTAGTAGGTTACAACTAAGGCAATTTTAAAATTGCGCAATTGAGTATTGAGGCATTTTTTGCTCGTGTGGCGAGGCATAAACCTCAAGGCATTTTGAGGTGTATGCCTCAAAATCAAAAGATTGCGTTCAGTCAAAATAAATATTAAAAGTCATTTTTTATGTAAAATCCAAATAATATTTTATAGGATAACATGTTACATTTCTTTATTGAATTCTGAAGTAACAAATTGACATACATATGAAATAAAAAATTGCATAAAAGGTAAAGTGACAAGTAATAAATTACATGAAATATAATTAAAGTTTAAATATTATAAGAGCAAAATAATATTAAATATATGAATGATATAAAAGTATCATATAATATCAAGTTTAACTCCAAATCTCTTATTTCTCAATTCCTTACTCATACACATTCCTCAAGAAAACTAAAATAGTTCACAACTTATATTTTATCTGCACTTGCATCACTAAGGAGGTTTTTATTTGAGTCATCATCATAAGAACAAATTGATCTCTCCCATCTCCCATTCTATGGAGTCCAATGTTTCACCATTTGCTTCATCATAACAACAGCTTTGTCACTCACGCCATAATTTACCTCATCGTTCACACATCTTTAAGAAAAATCATCATTCATCACTTGAGCTAGCAATGTAGCTCACACTTCTATGTATAACTTGGGAATCACGGCTTATATGGCAACATCACTTGTGCTACTTCATCTATATATGCCCCTTGCATAATCCACAAGAATTTATCAACAAATCATCTCACTAAGAATGACTCTTGCAAGAGAAGAAAATATTGGATATCCATTAGAGTATCAAGCTCATAACCTCCAAAAAGTTCTCAAACCCCCATAAAGCAGGAATAGGAGCTATGTTGCACCGATGCATCTATTTATGAAGGCGTGATGTATCAAATACACTGATACATGAATACGCCTCCGATACGGCACCGATACGTGTCGGATACAACATTGTCGTATCCAATTAAAATACTATTTAATTTTAAAAGGACACGCTCATCCGATACACGTGTCCGTTGAAAAACAAAAAAAAAATCCGAAAAAAGGACCTGTCATATTTACTTCCGCGACTGCAAGCGAGGTTCTCTCATTTCCGAGATGGATTTGCATCTCTTGATGATATGGGAATATTAGAATTTTTTTTAGGCAGCAATGACAACATGCTTAATATTAGAAATGGCTAATCTTTCACTTGATGAGCCTAAATTAGAAGCTATAATATTTATTGAAGATGATATAGAAGTTCAAACACAAACCATTGAAGAAGCTAATCATATCATTCCTTCTATTGAATAGTTGAAACTTCATGTGCTAGACAATTTATATTTATACTTTTGTTGTTGTACTAGACATTTAATGCTTACTTTTATTTTAATATTATAAGCTACAAGGCTACAAATGATGTTACTTTCATTTTTTTCGTGATTTCAAATATTATGCTTTGATTGCTTCTTAATTTTTATGTATGATTTATAAATTATAATGTCATGTCCTTGCCGTACCCGTATCTTGTATTTTTAAGAATTGATGTGTCCCGTATCGTGTCGTATTTGTGTCGCCGTATCCATATCGGTGCAACATAGAATGGGAGCAATCAAAGGACTTCCTCTTCATATAAAGCAATGTCAAGAACACCAAAGTGGGTTACTGACACTAGAATGATCCTAGCATAATAAGATCCATATGGCTACGACATACACATGTAGGTTCCTTACTATCCCAAACTAATGGCTTCCATGTTTGATCTAAATGATCTTAATAGGGCTTTACATGGCTCATTCTTACTTTCTAGTAACTATCTAATTCAAGTTAAGCCTAACGAAAACTTCGATGAGTTCGAAGGACTCATAAACAACAAAATGGCCTCTTGACCAACCTAGGCCAATATATCTCAATATACCAAGTCATCAAAAGCAATCAATAGAGCTATCGAACAACTCATGTTTTGCTCTCTACAAAGCTTGTTTTCAATTTTTTCATTAAATAAATGAACAAAACACAAACATATTAACATATTATTTGAACTTGATTTATAAACAAGTTTAACACGGGCAGACGTTTTTTTCAACCATGTTCAACTCGTTTTAAGCTCGAAATTAAAAAAAGCAAATAAATAAATAATAATTCTATACAAATAAAATTATAATCCCTAATTATAATCAAATATATATTTATATATTAATATTACATAACATTATAAATTCTAATATCTCACTCTTTCTCTCTCCTTTCCATCTCATTATTCCTAAGAGTATCAATAAATGACCTGACAACCCGACCCAAACTTGACCCAAAAAATTCTGATCTGAGTTGACCCATTTAATGAATGGTTGGGTTCAGATCATGTATTTTGACCCGTTTATTAAACGTGCCGAGTTTGGATTGACCTATCATCTCGAAATTGACATGTTTAATATTTTTTCTTAATTTATTTTATTTTTTGGTATAATATTCTTTTTTTATTAATTAACCTAAAATCTATGATTAATAAGCTAATAAAAATATTTTTTAATCAAAATGAGTTATTAGGACGGGTTCGGGTTCAATTTTTTGGCCCATTTATTAAACAAGGTTTGGGCTGACCATATATGGGGCGGGTCAATTTCGGGTCAAATGTGAACCCGACCTATTGACCCTTTTCGACATCTCTTATTATTCTCATCACATTAAATGAGTTAGAGCTTTTAGCTCCTCAAAAAATATAAGCAAATCAAATCTTGAGAAAAAGACAATACTTATGAGTGTCTTGGGCCTCACATCAAGAGAACAAATCACACAAGAACAAACCAGTACCATGCATCTCCTATTGTCCAGCTCTCATGCACCTGAGTGCTTCCATCTCTTATTGCTTCTTTCTCTCAACATTAAAAATCAAATTTGAGCTAAATACTAGGCTAATGAGCTCATCAACATTAAAGCGAGCTGAACACAAGCATGCACTTAACAAACCATCTCAAACACAAGTCTATTTCGAACAACCATAGCTCTAGATGTGTCGAATGCAAAAAAGCACCCAACTAATAGTTGTGAACTAGAACAACAAGGCAATTTGACCAAGCCAAATTATATTGCTTTAAATGAGCCTAGCCTACCTTAGAAGGAATCTGCAAATGTAGTGGATCGTCAGAAGAATCAAATTTGTTAGAAGGAATTCTCAATCCATGGAACAAATACAAACACTTAGCTTCAAAAGAGTATATATTTCATCAATGTCTCCATTACTCTTAAACATTCTATATATAATAATCAAGTAGAGAAACCTAAAAGATTCTAGAAACTTGTAACAAACTAAATTAGATATCCTAAAGAACATTCTAAACTAAAATGCTCCGCATCACTACAATGGCCAGAACCTTGGTAGAGATTCTATCTAACTAAATAAACTCAATTCTTGAACTTGGTGCCATGATGTCACCTAGTTTTATTGAAACCCTTCTAAGGTGCAAGGGGTGCATGTGCCATAATAGACACATCATACTCCACCCAACTTAGCAAAGTCAACATCAATCAAATGCACAAACATCTTGATGGTAGATTCTAGATATATTTGCAATTGTACTCTTACAATATTAATTCTAAATGCACAAACAGTAAATAACTACTGTTTTTCTCAAAAGCTGATGGAAAATTAATTTCAGAAAAAAATAAAAAATATTCAAGAAAATAGAAACAAGAACACAAAAGAATTACGTTGTTCAAGTTCTTGCGAATTCTACATCTACGGGGCAACCTCGATCATCTCTTTTATTCAAATATATGTGGAAATTAGATACAAGAATTTTATATCAGAAAGAACTCTCAAAGCAACTAAACAGCCAACACACGGCTTGCTACAAGAAAAAATGTCAAAAACAGATTTCTACTAAAGAGCCTTCCTGGGCAAAGATCTCATACAGATCTTTTGAATAAAAACTAATAACATTAACAAAAATGCTTTCAACCCACTATCATCAATTCTTTAAAAGAAAATAATAAATATAAGATAAGAAATAATAGCATATATAACCGGATATGCCAGAGAACAGAGAAATCCCCAAAATGAAAACAATACTTTCAATGCGACAATTCAAGATCTAATCAAATCTTTAAAACATGAGAAGCAGAGAACTAAAAACAGAAATAATAAAATACATATAATCGGGTGAACAGGAGACGTAGACCCAAATCGAGAGCAGCACAACATGTATCAAAATCAAACCCTCCTAATCTACAAGGAAAAGAAAATATGCCTGCCCTTACAATAGGGGTGTCAATTTTGGGTCACGGGTCGAAACCGAAATTGACCCGGCACTATTCGGGTCAACCCAAGTTCGACCGCTTCGGGTCCGAGTCAACCCACACAACCCGAATGACCCAGGGCAGACCAAAAATTGCCTGTTTTCGGGTCAAAACGGGTCAATCTCGGGTTTCCTGGTCCAAAACGGGTTTTTGGGTCAAAACGGTTCAAAAAAGGTCAATTTCGGTTTTCTGGTTCAACCCGACCGGGTTTTTGAAATGGGTCGATTTGTTGAATTCGAGCCCGACCCGTTTCGGGTTCAGGTTGACCCTAACGCGAAATTTTCGGATCGAGTTTGTGTCGGGTTTTCGGGTCGTGTGAAATATTGACATCCCTAACTTACAACATATAGCTACAATGTAAAGGAACAAGATCTTACGGCACAAACTGGCTTCCAACTAACAATTACAACATTTTTTTTTCTCAAAGATAAAGAACGATCTAGAGGAGAACAAGAATGATTCACCTTTTTCACATTCATAGAAACCCCAAGATTTCACCTTCCCACGACTTCTCTCTTTCACAAGAAGCCCAAAACAACTGTTAACAAAGATCTAATCATTTCTTGCTTTCACCTCCGACTCACACTTCGAAACGAAAGGGCTTACTGCACCAAACAGGCGATCAAACCGACAATCCCTTACGATTGTCTTACTTGGAAAAGAAGAAATAGCAAGAGAGACTAGAGAGTCTCACCCTCTTCAACTCACACATAGAAATCTTTAGATTTCTAGACCCTCTCTTGCTCCTCCTCACATAAGAAGCCAGGCCGAACTCAAAACCCCAACCCTTTCTTCAGACAACTCTCGCTCTCAAAAACTTGAAATAGAAAAAACCTCAATCCCGAAAATGACTGCTTTAGATTTTCCACACTTTTAAATATTTTAACCATTTGACATTTGAAATTGGACTATTTGGACTTGTACGGGTGCGGAAGGCTCGTTTTCCTCGGGAAAACCCTAGCCGTCTTCCCCTTCTGCGTTCTTGTTCTTGTTTTCTCCTTCAATTTTCCGTCCGGCGCCGGCTAACTGCCGGTGGCCTCCATGGATCTGATGGGTTTCCTCTACACAGCCCAAATCAACCCCCCGTACTCAATACCTCATTCCACAACCATTCTTCTTTTCATTTCTCTCTAGTAGGTTACAACTAGGGCAATTTTAAAATTGCGCAATTGAGTATTGGAGATGAAACCGGTCCGGTTCAATTTTAAAATTTTCATTCAAATGGATTCAGATTAGGACCAACTAAGTTGATTTCAATTATGGCAGGACACAATCCAATCCAATGACCCCAATCAATTAAAATTAAACTTAATTAAGTAAATCTAGGTTCAATTGGCACAAGCTGCCCAAACCTATAAGTCTAAGAAGTGCTCAAGTTAGTCCTCAATCCAATCCAGTGCTCAGCTCTAAAGTGAGTTGATTCAAAATTAAATCTAATTCTACTTAGTGAATTATAATCTAATTTAATTGAATACCTCTGGCAAATGATTAAATCAATTAGAATGCAACTAAATTTGTTATGATAAAGCTTAACACACTTGAACTAAAACTAAACATGTTTGGCCTAAAACTCAGTCTGTGCAAACCTAAATTTGACATAATTGGATTAAACCTATAACCAGTAAGAAAATACTAACCTTAAGAAAAGCTATGATGCGATCTCACCTAAACTGTAGACATCTCCTTCAAGGTCTACATTATAAATCTTATCTGAACCGTAGACATCTACTAGTAACAACAGTTTCACATGGGTTGATTTAACTTCCAAACTTTTGACATCTAGTATCTCTGCATGTCGTCGTAGGTTGATTAAAACATGTCTATCAATATATTGTGATCAAAATACATGACTCTAAACCAACCAAACGTTTTGCATACTTATCGCCTTCAAAATTACGCTTGATCGTCCTCGGAAAGTTCTCTTGGGGGTTGGGGTAAGCCAAAATGCTAAGCATCTCGAAGCAGCCACAAATCTCGAGTCAACAATAGATTCCAAATCCAAACATAAGGCGCAAGTATAGAAGGGATTGCATGTATTAACCTTGACGAGGTTCCAGATGTTAGCGACGGAGATAGGGCCGTGTTGTTTAATAACCTCGTAGAGACTTTTGGAGATCGCCTTGGCCTGCTTACTTGGAACCCTAGAGCTTATCCTTCATGCATCCTCGCTGCGTTTCCTAGATAAGTAGCGCACCATCATTGAACCCGTTGCAATAGCAGCACCGCCACCTCCACCCTTAAATGGCATGTTGATCGTTATTCCTCCCGTCCAGTCGAAAACTACATTATTGACTTGTAGTCGAAAATCAATTTTAAATGATGCACTTTTCTACATTACGATATTGACTTGTAGGCTCCCCAATTATCAACGCAATTTCTTTCAGTTGATAATTCACGAAATTGAAATATTTTAAAAATCTTGAGCATTATTGCAAAATGTATTGCAAAATCATTCAACTTTAATTAATTAAAATTTTACTCATTTCTCGTTAAAATAATTTCCAATAACAGACAATTAATATTTTTAATTTTTTTTTTATTTGCATTTGGAGATTGGATCTTTGACCTTTACCTTAAGGAAAACTCGGACTCCAACATGCTACTTACTTAGAATTGGGGAGCCTACAAGTCAATATCCTAATGTAGAAATTAAAGTGCATCATTTAAAATTGATTTTCAAGTAAGATAGGAATTAGCAATTAGGAATTTCTCTTTTTTTGCTATCAGAACGAATGAAGGGTTATTTGGATGACTTGAAAAGGAATGCACTATAAAAAGAATATAGTACATAAAAAAAAGGTGTAAAATAAATATTTTGAAATTATTTGGATCAATATAAAATAAATGTAAGTGGATGATTTTTTTTTTTAAGTAATGAAAATAGTGTAAACTCAAAAAATGGTGGAGGTCGGCATGGGAGGTGGCAATGCTGGTGGTGGTGGCTATGGGTGGTTGTGTTGGCCAGTGATGGTGTTGGCTGGCGACGTTGGAGTTGGTCGTGGCCAATGGGGGTGACAGCGGTGGCTGGTGGTGGCTGATCCGTGGAAGCGATAAAGCAATTGTAATGTAAATAATTTTTGCTCAAAATTGAGCGAGTTTGGTTTACTTCAAAAATGAACTAAAATGATTTTTACTATATTTACTTTACTTTTGCTCCACTTTGTATTCCAACTAAACACCAAATTTTTCAAAACACATGCATATGAAATGCTTTACACCACTTTGTATTCCAACCAAATAGCACTGAAAATAAAAGAGCCTATTTTCCATATTAACCAATAAAATCGACAATTTTTTTTCATTTCAATTTGATAACAAAAGTGCGTGATCATTATCTTATAAATTATAATTATTATAGATATTACAATTATTGTCTGAAATCATATATGTTGCATGGTAGAAAATTTGAGTTGGTAGAGTATAAATTTTAAGTTTCAAAGTTGTTCAAAAATTCAGTACGCACAAATAAAAATAGTAAGATTAGAAATTCTGTGGAAAACTCTTAAAAGGAAAAATCCACGAGGTATGACCCAGTTGAAAAATTCACTAAGTAATAAGTGATACAGGAATCCGCGTTTCTTCACTATTGAAGAAGAGGGGAATTAAACAAACGTCAAATTTTTCCTGATGAAGATTACATAAATCAAGTGTACATAGAGAGATAATATTGATATATCATCAAAAAATAATGTTGACCAGGCACAAATCTCGAGGCAAATTCAAGTTGGAAACTTCAAAAATTAAATCAGAGACCATTTGAACTCCGATTTCAGCAAACTTACAGTCGAATTGGACGTCTCAAAAATACGAAACCAACAACACCAAATTCGACCCAATCCAAGCTCAAATGGATCCAAATCAAAGATATAGC
>NW_021318865.1:272111-273444 GCF_001605985.2 Dendrobium catenatum
GGGGGGGGGGAGAGAGAGAGAGAGAGAGAGAGAGAGAGAGAAGGAGGCCCAAGCAAGAAGAGAATGAAGAAAAAAAAGAGGTCTCTTGCCACCAGACTCTTCCTCGACCACCGCCGTACTTCCACCCGGAAGCCTATCGACGTCAGAGTTCTACCCGACAGTTGACCGACGCTGCAATTCTGCTCGACCGCTGACCGACGCTGGAGTTTTGCCCCACCACTGACCGACATCGGTGTTCTATTCGACCACCAACTAATGTCAGAGTTCTGCCCGGCCGCCGACTTTCGTCGGACTTCTTCCCGACGTCGAAGGTTTGCCCTTCATCAGACTTCTTCCCATCACCAGACTTTTAACGGACTTCTACCCGACGTCGGACTTCTGCCTATCGCCAGATTTCTAGCTGACGTCGAACTTCTGCCGGTGGCTAGTTTTTCATCAGACTTCTACTTGATGCTAAACTTTCATCGAACTTCTACTCGATGTCAAACTTCCACCCATTGCTGGATTTCTACCCGACGTCGAACTTCTACCCGTCATCGGACTTCTACCGGACGCTGAACATCCACCCATTGCGAAGTTTTAACCTCCGTCGCCAGTCGACTATGGTCCTTCCGATCTGCTTCACCATACAACAATCTTTCTAACTACTATCAACTGTCGACTGCGGTCCTTCCAACCTTCGTCAACAGACAACGGTCTTTTCTAGCCATTATCGTCCGCTGACTACGATCCCTCCAACCACCATCACCAAACTACGGTCTTTCCGACCTCTGTTGTCCGTCGACTATGGTTCTACCAACGAAACAAATATATCAATAATGATTCTTTCAAGTCCCATCATGTAACACACGAAATAGGATGTATATTTGTTACATCAAGCTAAGGCATTCCCTGAAGGAAGGGCCCATTTGTACTCGACTACAAATAATAGTGGATTCATTCAAACTGGGTCAGGCACCGTGGTTTTTCTTCCTTTTCAGGGGTTTCCATATTAAAACTTGGGTGTCTCTTATGAACACTATGCCCTCTCTTTTATCTGCTTGTGTTCTGGGTCTTCGTTCAAAGCTAAGACATTAAATTTTATATTTCTCTACCGCCGCGAATATTCCAGGACGCAACAAATCTATACTCAATAGTAGGGCTTGATTTAATTTATTAGTATTATAGAAAGCGGGTATCCACAAGAGAACAACTATACCTAACAATAGGGTTAAATCTTGGCAGGAGTCTGACGAAGACGACGTGGCAGGAGTCTGACGAAGACGATGATTACTGATGGTGATTGCCTAAGGTGATGGTGGTTGTTGGCACCTATAGCTAGTAGTAGTAGTCG
>NW_021318865.1:273877-289702 GCF_001605985.2 Dendrobium catenatum
GGGGAGAGAGAGAGAGAGAGAGAGAGAGAGAGAGAGAGAGAGAGAGAGAGAGAAGGAGGCTCAAGCAAGAAGAGAATGAAGAAAAAAAAAAGATGTCTCTTGCCACCAGACTCTTCCTCGACCACCGCCGTACTTCCACCCGGAAGCCTATCGACGTCAGAGTTCTACCCGACAGTTGACCGACGCTGCAATTCTGCTCGATCGCTGACCGACGCTGGAGTTTTGCCCCACCGCTGACCGACATCTGTGTTCTATTTGACCACCAACTAATGTCAGAGTTCTGCCCGGCCGCCGACCTTCGTCGGACTTCTTCCCGACGTCGAAGGTTTGCCCTTCATCAGACTTCTTCCCGTCACCAGACTTTTAACGGACTTCTACCCGACGTCGGACTTCCGCCTATCGCCAGATTTCTACCTGACGTCGAACTTCTGCCCGTGGCTAGTTTTTCATCGGACTTCTACTTGATGCTAAACTTTCGTCGAACTTCTACTCGATGTCAAACTTTCACCCATCGCTGGATTTCTACCCGACGTCGGACTTATGCCCGTCATCGGACTTCTACCGGACGCTGAACATCCACCCATTGCGAAGTTTTAACCTCTGTTGCCAGTCGACTATGGTCCTTCCGATCTGCTTCACCAGACAACAATCTTTCTAACTACTATCAACTGCCGACTGCGGTCCTTCCAACCTTCGTCGACAGACAACGGTCTTTTCTAGCCATTATCGTCCGCTGACTACGGTCCCTCCGACCACCATCACCAAACTACGGTCTTTCCGACCTCTGTCGCCCGCCGACTATGGTTCTACCAACCAAACAAATGTATCAATAATGATTCTTTCAATTCCCATCATGTAACACATGAAATAGGATGTATATTTGTTACATCAAGCTAAGGCATTCCCGGAAGGAAGGGCCCATTGGTACTCGACTACAAATAATAGTGGATTCATTCAAACTGGGTCAGGCACCGTGGTTTTTCTTCCTTTTCAGGGGTTTCCACATAAAAACTTGGGTGTCTCTTATGAACACTATGCCCTCTCTTTTATCTGCTTGTGTTCTGGGTCTTTGTTCAAAGCTAAGACATTAAATTTTATATTTCTCTACCGCCGTAGGGCTTGATTTAATTTATTAGTATTATAGAAAGCAGGTATCCACAAGAGAACAACTATACCTAACAATAGAATTAAATCTTGGCAGGAGTCTGACGAAGACGACGTGGCAGGAGTCTGACGAAGACGACGTGGCAGGAGTCTGACGAAGACGACGATTACTGATGGTGATTGCCTAAGGTGATGGTGGTTGTTGGCACCAATAGCTAGTAGTAGTAGTCGATTATGATGGCTAGAAAATGTAACAGAATTCTCTCTAGTTATTTATATCATTTATCTCCCCTCATGTGATCATGTGATGAATAATGCTCTATTTATAGACTTTTTGGAATCGACATTTTGATAATTTGTCTGTAATCCAAAACACTTCATTGTACAACCCACATTTAATTTTGAAAGTTTTCACTTCAAATCTGCCTCAAGATTAGGGCTTGATCATGGTAGTTTTTAGTGATGTATCAATATATATACTTCATTATATTAAAATTCATATGATCCATTTCATTTATGAGTCATGTTATTAACATGTGGAATTGATTTAAAGTATAGGGATATTAGAATAAATAGAATGAGAATACCCAAAAAGTTCTTTTAGGTAGTTGAGATGTGATCAATCCATATCAGGAGTGTATCTTGTTTCTCTTCTTATTACCATTTAATAGAAATAGAGGTCATCATATTTTGACCCAATTATATATTTTTGAAATGGGTGAACTATAATAGTTAATTAGTTTGAAGGATTCTTAAAATGAAATTAATAGACAAAAAATATTTTATCATTAAATTTGGGTCTGAAAATCCAAGCCCATATTTTTTCATAAAAAAAGGCCTTACAGATTTATTGTCTTTATGATCTTTAGGTGTGTTGTCGCGCATAGTCAATTAGAGTGCACTTTTACTGTAGCTATGCCACTATTGGCTATGTTAGGCGGTTACAACAATTCAGGAACTTTTATTAGGTCAGGACACCTGATGTAGCTCTACATCCGGACGCCAATAAAATGTTGCCAGATGCCCTTACTCTTTACCACGCGGCCCGACGACCCGACCCGGACCGGAACCCGGTATTTCTTTTTGCTATGTATTACTCGGTATTGCTTGGCAATAACGAGAAATATCTCTCTTTCAAGAAATACCGAGCAATACCTAGCAAAACCAGGGTATTGCTAGGTATTGTTAGGTATTGGTCTTGACAGAATTGTATTTCTCGTTACCGAGCAAGACCGAGCAATAGGTATTGGTAGGTATTGCCCGGTATTGGTAGGTATTGCTCCAAAAATCGAAAAATCTCTTTGTCTCCTGTTATTTTCATCCGATTATATTGAATTTTTCTAACACTTACAAATAAGTCTGTAAAAAATGATTATATATATTTGTCATTTGTCATTTGTCTAATATATATTAATAAATTTGTCATTTGTCTAATATATTTGTCATTTGTCCCCTTAGAACTAAAGCTGATTCCGCCCCTGATTGAAGGAAAAATTATTTTGTGCGGACGTCGAACGATCAAAGACCAACTAGGATATGTCATGTCACTCCGGCTTTGTAGTCTATACCACGGCTTGGTAATGTGATCGGTACAGTGCTCAATACCGCTCGGTACCACTGACGTGACCCATTCTACATGATCTCCAACCGATAAACTACATTCAACATCTTCACATAATAATTTCTCTTATTGAAGGGCCCAGCAAAACCCTGAAAGTCCACTCTTTGCATATTTTATTATCATGAACTTTATAAAAATTCCACGAAAAAGGAAGCAAACCA
This sequence comes from Dendrobium catenatum, assembly GCF_001605985.2. Classification (NCBI taxonomy): domain Eukaryota; kingdom Viridiplantae; phylum Streptophyta; class Magnoliopsida; order Asparagales; family Orchidaceae; genus Dendrobium; species Dendrobium catenatum. The sequence goes on from NW_021318865.1 coordinate 276,764, forward strand.
GAAAGAAAAAAAAAATTTCGGTATCATAGCTGCAAGACACCAACTGTACTACGGCTCCGGCGTCTTCTCTTCCAAATCCTTACCTCTCGCCGCCGATACATCATCTTTAACAGCCATCACTATCAAGAACGCAAGCAGGGGATAGCTTATAGACGTAAGTGCCCAATTCACGATAAACTACATTCAAACATCTTCACATAATAATTTCTCTTATTGAAGGGCCCACCAAAACCCTGAAAGTCCACTCTTTACAGATTTCATTATCATGAACTTTATAAAAATTCCACGAAAAAGGAAGCAAACCAGAAAGAAAAAAACTTTCGGTATCATAGCTGCAATACTCCAACTGTCCTACGGCTCCGGCGTCTTCTCTTCCAAATCCTTACCTCTCGCCGCCGATACATCATCTTTAACAGCCATCACTATCAAGAACGCAAGCAGGGGATAGCTTATAGACGTAAGCGCCCAATTCACAATCAACTGCGACACCAGCGGCGTTTTGTGCTCATCCACTTGCCACGCAATTGCCGCACCTGCGCTCTGCACTCCCTTGTAGAATCCACTATACCTGTTTCAAACAAAGCCATCCAATAACCATCAGTGGACAAAGATTTCAATGGCGGAGAAGAGATTAAGAGATTATAGAAACCTGCTGAGTGTCTCTGAATCGTCCGCAAGAGCTCCAATCACCCAATAGCATAAGCTCTGGAACATGGCATCCAGCAAGCCATAGCTGAAATAGAGAACAAAGGGGCCGGCATAACTGGAACCTGAATCCTTGAAATCTAGCTTGTTCGGCCACTTGCCGTCGGTGTAACGGAGCTGGTTTGCAAGCCCGCCCGCCCAAATACCCGTCCCGAGCACGGCGACGACAGAGATCCCAACCAGCCCTCTCTTTCTCCGGCTTCTGAAACTGAAATCGAGCAAGTAGCCAATTGCCAAGGAGCCGATCATTTGCGCGCCCCAATAGAAAACATTGTTGAGCCCCTTGGTCCGGAGGCTGAATATGATGCCATTGACGTTATTGAATTGATAGGAATAGAAAAAATTGCTTCCCCATGCGGCGGGGATTATGAGGAGCATTTTCCAATTGGCGAAAAGCTTGAGGATTTCGAGCCCTTCGGTGGAAACGCTGGAGTAGGTAACTACAGTGGCCCGGGATCCGTCGTCCCGGATGATCCGCGAAGGAGGAAGAATGGCGAGGGAGAGTAAAGTGCCGGCAGACATGAAACACATGAAGGCGATGTAGGTTCCGTCGTTGACGGAAGCCGACTGAGTTCGGTGGTAATTGAGGACAAAAGGGATCAGCCCGCCAATGACGCCACCGAGGTTGAAGATGCTCCAGAAGATTGATATGTAAGTACCCTTGCGGGAGGGTGGGGGGTAGGAGGTCATGATGGCACCTTGGCCTGCCCAGAGGAGACCAGCGCCGACGCCGAGGATGCCGCCAGAAACGATGACGAAGGTCTGGTGGGAGTGGTGATTGTAGTAGAGGAAGGAGCCGGCGTAGAGGATATAGGTGGAACAGCCGGCGAATAGGGTAAGGCGAGGGCCGAGGACGTTGTAGATGCCACCGCCAAGGAGGCCGAAGATAGCGAAAGTGGTGTAAAGGGCGGTGTTGGCGTTGTTGGCGGCGTCGTGATCTACCTGTCCGCCGCCGCCCATGCCGGATAGGGCGTTGAACATACCGGGGCAGCAGAAGCAGACGAGGCCGATGAGGGAAACTTGAACCAGGGGCGAGTTATAGCGGAAGCGGGAAGTGGGAAGGGATTTGGGCTCATCGCCGGCATCAGCCGCGCCGGAACCGACTAGGGTTCCGGCGGCTTCTACTGCCCCAAAGGCCATCAAGATCGCAGTTTTGAATGGAACAGACTGTTGTGCGATTGGGGGAATCAGAATGAGGTTTTCCTTTTTAATTGTTCCGGTGTTTATTTGTAGCTAAATAAGCTCAACGGTTAAAGCTTGATAATATTTATCTATTTAAATAACTAAATAAATTTGAGCAATGATTTAAATTTTGCATATAATGAAAAAGTTTATTAAAAATAATCCAACATTCATTTTTTTCATATGAATATACATTTTTATTATTTATCAAGTATTTTTTTAAGAGCTTGATAAATATATTCATCAAAATCTTTTTTAAGAGCTTGATAAATATATCATCAAAAATATATATATATATATATATATAATTATTATATAAAGTTAAAGACCAATCTAAAAAATCAATCAATGAGAGTATATATGATCAATGTTCTCTTCTTTGCCAACATTTTCTTCAATTATTGATTTGTTCGTATAGCATTTCTCATTTCTTTAGTATTTATGCTTTGATGAATATAAGCTATTTGTTAAGTTTGATTTATTAAATTCACTCTTGGTTGTCTCTTTTTATAGCAGATCCTACTAATGCAACCGCCAAGATTTAAATGTAAAAGAATTATCAATTGAAATAAATCGAGCAAAAGTAATTGTAAATCATACATCAAAATATTTTTATATTCATTTTTTTAATGCAATTTATAATAGCTATCTCATTTGGGCTCCAATTGAGTCGAATTTAGTGACATTGGATTCCTCTTTTCGAGACATTCAGTTTCACTATAAGTTTACAGAAATCAGAGTTCGGATGGTCCTGAATTTAATTTTCTAAGTTTCCAACTTAATTTTGCCTTGAGATTTGTGCCCGATCAATATAAATTTTTGATGATACATCATTTGCCTCCATATTTTTAGACGTCTAAGCCTGCATAGTTCAAAATCAATAAGTTAGGCTGATTTTAGTGTCGTTGGGTTCGTCTCTTGGAGATGTTCAATTCGACTATAAGTTTGTTAAAATTAGAACTTTAATTTTGTAAGTTTTTTATTCATATTTTTATTCAAGACGGTTTTTTGTGACATATCAGTTGTTATTATGAACAAATATCAATGATTTAGGCATCGTGTGAGATATCATTTTAAATTAGTTTTTTTTTTTAATATAAAATTTTAGGCTAAAAAATCACTTTAAAAAATAATAAGAAAGTTGTCCAAAATAAATCAATGTAATCATTACAGATTTTCAGTTGTTTAAACCTCTATAAAAATATAAAATTTTTGAAAAATTTCACACACCCAGCTATACATACAAGGGCTGAAATTTAAGTCTAATAGCTGTGTGAAAACAAAGTTATCCAAAGTGATTATAACATCACGTTCATTATTTCAAAGCTGTCCAATTCGTTTAAAATAAGTATCATATCACAATCCCAAACTGCTCTGTAAAATTTACTTATTCGTTCATTACCCACCGATGCTTAGCTCGGTTGGTGGGTGTGCTCGGTTGGGAATCCCTCATCCCGAGTTCGATTCCCTCGAGCGGCAGGCGGCCCTTAAGTGGGAGCTCCAAAGCGCCGGCTATGAGTTTGTGGCCTGGGTGGCCCATTAGGTTGGCCGGGGTTTACGGACCACCAAACGCGCTCAACAAAGTCGGGTGTGAAGCGGACCGTTCCTCGTCATCAAAAGAAAAATACTGATTCCATCGTTGCTCGACATAGAAAATAAAAAGCAGCAAGCAGCAAAGGAAGCGAGTAAATTGAGCTATAAAAACATTAGGATGTTTCATGACATTAGGATTTCATGACAATCAATCATCACTTATTAAATTATGAATGCATGGATGCAGCTGTAGCCATAGGAGCTGCTTAGGATTTATTATTCTGTGCGGAGGATGTTCGGATATCAATAAAAATGCGTCACGTCATTTTATTGCTGGGTACCGAGCTCGATACCCTTAGATATTGAGTACTCAATCTTTAACCGGACGATTCTCCTGTGTGATGTCCGTATAAAATAAAAGCTCGCTTGTTCGCCATTAATTCGCAGAGGAAATTGGAGCCTTAATAAAGTGGGTTTTTGACTTCGGTGGCTCCGAAGAGAAATGTTTTTTTTAATAATGGTCCAACAGATTTTAGCGACCCTTCAGAGAAATATCGAAGAGCAAGGTTTTATTTTGAACGGTTTTTTATTATTTTATTTTTCAGATATAATTATAACTTTCCTTTTTATCATTATTTTTTTACTGTTAAAAAAATTTATAAAAAATCTATTTTTTATAAATTTAATATTTATATATCATCAAAAATTTATGTTGATCGGGCACAAATCTTGAGATAGAATTGAATTGAAAGCTTTCAAAATTAAATTTGGGATCATCCAAACTTTGATTTCAGCAAACTTATAGTGGAATTGAACGTCTCGAAAAGACGAACCCAACGAAAATGAAATCAGTCAAATCAAAACCAAAATGAGCCCAAATCAAGGGTCCAAAACATATTTTGAGGGTTCAAAGCATAATTTAGTTTAACAAACAAATTGCAAACCTGACATGCTTATAGTCAAATCGAGTGGCTCGACAGGACAAATCCAATGAGCTCAAGATTGTCGAATTCTGATATCATTAAGACATTCAAATGATTAATAAACGGTCACGATCAAAGAAATCAATATAGACAGTCTATAATCAAATCACTCACATATTGACCTTGATCCTTCTCATATTTACACGACATGCTACTCTAAGAAAATTATTAACAGTCCCACATTATTCACATGAAAGGGAAGGAAAAAGGAGGAAGAGAAGAGAAGAATTTGGGATCCTTCTCGCCGCCGACCATCGATGGACTTTTGCATGTTCGTCGACCACCGCCGGAGTTCTTCTCGACCACCGTCGGACTTCCGCCTATTCGTCGATCACCAACAGACTTCACCCGTTCAGTGACCACCGCTAGAGGTCTTCCCGACCACTGCTACACGTTCTTCTGTTCGTCAACCACAGTCGGACCTCTGCCTGTTCATCGACAACCGCTGGAGTTATTCCCGACTATCGCTAAAGTTTCGCCCATTCGTTGACCATCGCTAGACTTCTACCCGATTCTCCAATCTATTGTAATTCAATCGTCTTCAAGTAAATGGGAGAATTAAGCTTTGTAATTTATTTAAACTTAGTGGAATTTTATCTTTTGGGCTAGGCCCCGTGATTTTTCTCTTTCCGAATTTTTCACGTAAAAATCTTCTGATGTTATTCTCTCTTTCAATTCTGTTGGTATGTCGAATATACATATATTGCTAAGATGTTTTATTCTCTTACTCAACTGCCACTTATATCCTTGCAAGCAACAAATTTTATAATGAGATTATGAGCATTGTGTGGTTTATCATTTATACGTATGAATTTTTGAAATCTAAAAATATAATTTACTCTCATTGTTTAATACTCAATATCATGTTAAATATTTAATATTATTTTTAAATGTCAATAACCATAGCATTTGAATAAACAATAAATGATATGTGAGGACAAAACAATAGTCTAACTTAGCTTAAAAAAATCTAAAAAGTTTTTTCTCATCTGAAATTTGGGTTTTTAAGAGTAACGCAAACACTCTTATTTCACATAACGTACAAACAATTTTTTCTGAAGGCTACAGAACATAAGACAAAATGAAACCATCAGCGGGTCATCACAAGCTAATATTTCAAAAAGAATATTCATTAAGGTTGGCTATTGATATGTGTCATCAAAAAAATTATTTTGATCGGGCTTTAGATAAAATCAAGTTGGAAATTTTTAAAATTAAATCGGAGATCATATGAACTCCGATTTCAGCAAATTTATAGTCGAACACAACGTCTCAAAAATACGAACCCAACGACTCCAAATTCAACTCAATTTGAGCCCAAATGAGTCCAAATCAAAGAGCCGAAGTGCATTTGGAAGGTTCAATCCATAATTTGGATTACCAAATAGTTTCAAAATGTGACATGCTTATAATTGAATCGAGAGGCTTGACGAGATGAATCCATTGAGCCCAAGATTATCAAATTATGATATTATTAAGGCATTCAAATGCTCGGTAAATGGTCCACGATGAAGGGATTCAACATCGACTGTCCATTCAAAACACTCTCAATTTATCCTTGCTCTTCCTTCTATTTACTGGTCATGTCATTCTCAGAAAACTATAAATAAACTCCTTATTATTCATAAAAGGGAAGAGACACAAATAAGAAGAGAAGGAAATGATAAAGAGAAGGAAGAAGAGAAGCTTAAGCTCTCTTGCCACTACACTCCTCCTCGACCACCGCTGAACTTCTACCCGGCAGCTGGCCGACACCAGACTTCTGTCTTTCATCAGACTTTCGTTGAACTTCTTCCTGACGTCAAACATCTGTCCATCTCCGGACTTCCGCCCGTCATCGGACTTCTTCCCGTCACCGAACTTTTGTTGGACTTCTGCCCGACTCCGGACTTCTGTTAATCGTCAGACTTCTGCCCGTTGTCGGACTTTCATCAGACTTTTACCCAACATTGGACTTCCGTCAATCGCCAGACTTCCACCCGGCAATTAACTAATGCCAAATTTCCGCTCTGGATGCCAAACTTCAGCCATGCCACCAACTGACGCTTAACTTTTTTCTCGGCCACCGACTAACATTGGACTTACACTAACTATGGTCTATTTGACTTCCTTCGCTAGACGACGATCTTTCTGTCCACTGTCGCCTATTGACTATGGTCCTTTCGACATTCATCACCAGACAACGATCTTTTTGACCTTCTTCACCAGATAATGGTCTTTCTAACCATCGTCACCCGTTGACTACGGTCCTTCCAACCTCCATCGCCCTTCAGCTATGATCATTTTGACCACCGTCACTCGACTACGATCTTTTCGACCTCTGTCATCCATCGATTATGATCTTTCTGACCAAATGAATGAAAGACCCAGCCGGTAGTGAAGAAAGGAGAAAGAAATTGTAAGAGAAAGGAATTCAATCTATTACTCAAAGTAGTAAATATAGAGATATAGATAGAAGAGTTATACAAGAAAGGGTAACAACTAGGACAGGTATACACCAGTGATTGGTTCTAATAGCCCCCCTCAAATTAATCATTCATGGGTTGAATGGTTAATTTGCTTCGGAGTTGAGAGAACCTGGATGGTGAGAAAGGTTTGGTGAGAATATCTGCTATTTAATCCGTAGAGCTGATGTGAGATATGGTAATTGCTCCAAAGTCAATGTGGTGTCGAATGAAGTGGAATTCGATCTCGATGTGCTTCGTTCTGGAGTGAAAAGTTGGATTGTTTGCCAGAGCGATAGCCGAAGTATTATCACAATAAATGTTTGTTTGATATCTTTACGGAACTTGGAATTCTTCCAGAAGTCGACGGAGCCATAGTACTTCGGATGTAGCAGAAGCCAGGGAGCCATATTCTGCTTCGGTGGAAGATTTGGCGACTGTGGGCTATTTCTTAACAGACTAGTAGATGAGGTTGTAGCCAAGAAAGGTGCAGTACCCGGAGACCGATTTCCTATCTATTTGGTTTGTGGCCCAATCATCATCCATATATGTCTGAAGGTGTCGATTGCTGTGTTGGAGAGGGAGACCATAATGTAACATTCCTTTGATGTATATGAGTAGACGTTTTAGAGTTTGGAAGTTACGAACAGTCGGAGCATGCATATGTTGGCAGATTGAGTTCGTTCTGAACATGATGTCGGGCTGGGTGATGGAGAGATATTGAAGTGAGCCGGCGAGTTTGCGGTAAAGTTGTGGGTTGGTGAATGGTTGATCTGAGGTGTACCTTGATGTGGATGGAGGTGTAATCGGTGTCAGGGCATATTTGCAATCAATGAAACCTGTCGTTTGTAGGAGATTGGATGGGTAATGTTCTTGTGATAAGAATATGCCAGTTTTGGTGTGGAGAGCCTTGATTCCGAGAAATAGGGAGATTTCCCTGAGTTGGAAGTGAGATTGTAACTGTTGTAGCATAGTGTGAATGATGGTTTGATCGTTACATGTAAGTAAGATATCATCGGCATAGATTAAAATATATAATTGTATGTTATGTTGATGATAAATCATAAGAGAGCGATCAAAATGACTAAACCTAAAGCTGAAATGTTTAAGAAAGGAGGCAAGTTTCTGAAACCATAAGTGCGGAGCTTGTTTGAGGTTGTATATGGATTTGTGATATTTGCAGACAAAATTTGGGTGTTGTTGATCAGAGAAGACTGATGGTTGTTTCATGTAGACATCGTTAGGAAGATCACCATGAAGAAAAGCGTTGGAGATGTCGAACTGAGAGATAGGCCATTTGCGAGTCAGAGCGATGATGAGTAGTATACGAATGGTGGCCATTTAGGTGATTGGGCTGAAAGTTTCAGTGTAGTTTATGCCATATTGTTGGTTGAAACCTTGTGGTATGAGACGGGCTTTATAGTGGTCAACCTAACCGTTTGGTAGCTGTTTGATCTTGTAGGTCCACTTACAGCCCATAACCGTTTTATTTAAAAGAGGTGGAACGAGCGACCACGTGCCTTGACGTTGAAGTGCGAGGAAATCTTCTAACATAGCAGTTCTCCAATGTTGATGATTTTGGGCTTGATTGTATGAGATAGGTGTATCAGCAAGTGTGGTGATGGCATATAAGATAAAAATGACTTTTGGTTTAGTAATACCATATTTGAATCTGGTTTGCATTGGATGCGTGCGGGTAAGATTAGGATTTTGAGATTAAGAGAGGGGTTGGTCGGAGAGTTGTGTGGGAGAATTATAAGATGGTTCGGGTTGAGGGATATCTCAGTGAGAGTTATATGATTGAAAAGATGAAGATTGGGTGGTCGGGCTAGGTAAGATAGAGGCAGATATGGGGGTGAGCAAGAGAGGAGAATATTTGGTTCTGTTGTCAGTGTTGTTGGATGGAGAAGTGAAGGATTTGTAAGGGTAGATGTTCTCATAAAAGACCACATGCTGAGAAATATATAGCTTATTAGTATTAAGATAGAGACAATGATATCCCTTATGAAGAGATGAAAGCATAAGCATCCAAATGTGCGAAGATATTCATAATTTGGATGTTTGTTGTGAAGTTTGTGATAGGGGATAGAGAGTTGTATAGATTTTGAAGGCAATCTATTAATTAGATAGTTCTACATAGTTAAAGCTTCGACCAAAAGAATTGTGGTAGATTGGCTGCGTGGAGCAGGGTCCTGGTGAGGTCAAGCAGGTGTCTATATTTTCATTCAGTCATGCCATTTTGTTCGGGGGTATGGGGACAGCTAACTTGGTGAGTTAAGCCATGATTAGAGAGATAGTTTGTGAAGGCGATGCTCATAAATTTGTCGTCGCCATCTGAACAAAAAGTTTGAGGCTTAGCGTTGAACTTGGTTTGAATAAATGAGTGGAGATGTTTGAATTTGTGAAACATTTCATCTTTGGTGTGCATCAGATAAATCCAGGAAAATCTAGTAAAATCATCTACAAAGATAACGTAATATTTAAATCCACTTAGAGAAGACGACGAGGAGGGGCCCCAAACATCCGAATGAAGAAGAGAAAAAGGGGCGGTTGAAACATAACGACTTTTATTAAAAGGTTGTTTGTGACTTTTTGCCACATTACAAGAATTGCAAATAATAGCATAATTGAAATTACATAAGCTAGGAAAGTTCTTGATTAAAGTGGAAAGAATATTGTGATGGTGATGTCCAAGACGTGCATGCCAAAGTTGAGTGGAAGAACTGTTGGACTGGAGAGCTATCGGTGGCTGCTTGGATTGAGTTTGAATTTGATACAAACAGTTATGTAGACGACCACAAAGAAGAGGTCGTTGGTCCTAACGATCCTTAATGATAAACCCAGTGGCATTAAAACAGATGGAGACGTTGTTGTCAGCGGTTAGTTTAGAAATATAAACTAAATTATTAGAAAGAAGAGGAACATGAGAAAGATTGCATAGACGCAACTTACAAGCTAAGTCCGCTAAGGGGAGGATCCCTTGACCAGAATTATGAATCAGAAGGCTAGCTCCATTTGCGATCAAGACAATATCGAAACCTTGATAGGATGACGGTTCACGTATATTGTTGATGTCGGGTGTGAGATGCGAAAACGCAGCTGAATCAAGCTAGAACCCAGCTGGAGGTGTCACGACATTGTTGTGAGACAACATGGTGCGGGAAAGCCACGTAATGGTAGAAGCATACTTAAAGTTGTAGCGGTGCCAGCAGTTCAATGAAATTACTGAATGACAAGAGGGGGGTGAATTCGATGATTAAAAACTTCTTTTAATGAAAAGAAATATCTTTTTATGACTTTATGCGGAAGCGAATTTCATTCACAATAAAAAGATATATAATCAAATTCATCCACGCAATTAACCACAATAAAAATAAATGCAAAACTAAAGTGCAGAAAAATAAAGGAAAGAACACACCAAGATTTTTATAGTGGTTCGGTCAAACCATGACCTACGTCCACTCCCCGGAGGCACCCTCCGAGTATTACACTAAACCTTTAGTGATTCTCCTTTAGCTCCCACAGCTAGGCGGAGAAGCCCTTACACAATCACTTCCACCTTCCCCGGTGCGGCGGAGGAGCCGGGTCCTTTGACACCAATGACATCTTCTTCTTCCCAAAACTTCCTTCAAGACGAACCTTGAATCCGATGGTACTGAGGTGCAAACTTGCCGGAGCAACCGTGTGATCTCCTTCACACTCCCTTGAAACCCCCTCCAAGGATCTTCTCCCTCTCTCAAACTTCACCCTTTCCTCTCTCCCTTTCAAGTCCTCTCTTCAAGTTTTCTCCAAAAGAACAAAGACACAGTGGCTGCCAAAAGACTCTTACAAACAAATGTCCCGGTTTCCTACACCCAAAGCAAATTATGTCAGAAGAAAACTTAGCATTTTTACAATTTTTACCCCCCCTCTTGTCATTACGGGTTGCAACATTCAAGGCTAGATATTTGATTTTGCCACAAATTTGGCAAGTGGGGCGATCCAAAGATGGAGGAGGACAGGGTGAATTGTAGTTAGAATTCGTTCGAGGCTGTTGATTACGATTAGGAGTGGAATGATTGGAATTTCGTTCGTGATTGGTAGATGTGCAATTTGTGTAAAGAACGGTTATGTCGGGATTCGAAGAGGTTGATTTTTATTATTCGTTGTAGAGGTTGATCTCTTCACTACAAAGTAGGGAGTAAATAGTGTCAAGATCAATGGGGCTAAGAAAAGTCCGGATGGCTGATTTGAACTTGCTGTAAGAAGCGAGAAGCCCATTCAAGATGTAAAGAATAATGTCTTCAGAGTCGATCTAGGAGCCGGAAGCAGCAATATTATCGAAGAGATTCTTGATTTGAGCAAGATATTGCTTCATGGACGAATCTATCATTTGAACATTGTGGAGTTCGTGTTTAAGTTGAATTACTCGAGATCAATTTGACGGTTTAAGACGATGTTCAAGAATGGTCTAAACTTCTTGAGTTGTAGATGAAGAAAGGACATAGGGAAGGATGGAAGGAGAGATAGTAAAGAATAAGGTGGAAATAAGGTTTCTATCGGCAAGATTCCAGAGACGATAGGCAGAGCTACTTTGGTCGGTGGGACAGGGAGTGTCTCCGGTTAGATGGCCGAAAAAACCATTTGCGACAAAAAGTTGAAGGAGTTGTAATCGCCAAATAGGGTATGTATCAGAAGACAGTTGTATGGGAACAAGAATTTTAAGGTTAGAGATGAGAAACTTGAGGTTGGCTGGAATTGTGAGACCTGTGGTGGTTTCGGAGAGATTGGAGACGGAAGGAATGGAGGCTGCCGAATCTTATTGATCTGCCATGGCGAGCGAAGCTCTAATACCATGAAAGACCCAGCCGACAGTGAAGAAAGGAGAAAGAAGTTGTAAGAGAAAGGAATTCAGTCTATTACTCAAAGCAGTAATTACAGAGATATAAATAGAAGAGTTATACAAGAAAGGGTAATGGCTAGGACAGGTGTACAACAATGATTGGTTCTAACAATGAACACATCAATAGTGATTCTTCCAATTCCCACCTTGTAATGCACTATATATGATGTATATTTATTATATCAAGCCAAGGCCTTCCCACCAAAGAATGGCCCCATTTGTAATCAACTGCAAATATTAGTGGATTTATTCAAACTGGGTTATGCCCCATGATTTTTTTTCATTTTCGAGAATTTTCTCATAAAAATTTTGATCTCTTATAATTATTGTATCTTATCTTTTTATTTGATTATGTTGGAACTTCGTACAAAGTTAAGATGTAAACTTTATATTTCTCTTCCGCCGCGAATATTCTAGGACGCAACAAATATATATATTTTTATGAACAAATAATATTATTTATTTTTAATGAATCAAATATACATAAATTTGAATTGAGCTGAGCTTGAATCAGAGAACCTAGATGGTGAGAAAGGTTTGGTAGGGATATCTGCTATCTAATCCGTAGAGATGATGTGAGATATGGTAATTGCTTCAAAGTCAATGTGGTGTCGAATGAAGTGGAAGTTGATCTCGATGTGCTTCATTTTGGTGCTACATTAATAGCTTTTAAAAATATTTTATTTAAACTTTTATATTGAAATATATAATAAAAACATATAATTTATAGCATATACTATTCATATTTTGGAATAGTTGAATGATTCTTTTGTTATCAATATAATCAAATATTTATTTCTCGATATAATTGATGATATTCTTCTTTGGTGGAAGATTTGGGGGTCGTGGGCTATTTATTGATAGACTAGGAGATGAGGTTGTAGCCAAGAAAGGTGCAGAACCCGGAGACTAATTTCCTATCTATTTGGTCTACGACCCAATCAGCATCCGTATAAGTCTGAAGGTGTAGATTGTTGTGCTGGAGAGGGAGACCATAATGTAACGTTCCTTTGATGTATATGAGTAGATGTTTTAGAGTTTGGAAGTTGCGAACAGTCGGAGCATGCATATGTTGGCAGACTGTTGCGAACGCGATGTCGGGCCAGGTGATGGGGAGATATGTAATATCAGTTTTTGCTCCAGGTTCGTCCGGGACGAAGTTGGATCGTCCGGGACGATCGGTACAGGTTGTGCAGAAAATCAGTTTTGG
>NW_021318865.1:290904-304119 GCF_001605985.2 Dendrobium catenatum
GTCCTCCTGACCTACGTCGCCCGCCGACTACGGTCCTCCTGACCTACGTCGCCAACCGACTATGGTCCTTCCGACCAAACGAACATGTCAACAATGACTCTTTGTATTTACATCATGTAATGTACTCCATAAGATGTACATCAAGCTAAGGCCTTCTCCCAAGGAAGGGTCTCATTTGTAATCGACTGCAAATACTAGTGGATTCGTTCAAACTGGGCTAGGCCCCGTGGTTTTTCCCCCTTTTACAGGGGTTTTCCACGTAAAAATCTTGGTGTCTCATAAATGCTAGACCCTCTTTCTCTTTTCTGTTTGTGTGCGGAATACTCGTGCAACGCTAGGACGCGAATTTACAAACTCTACCGCCGCGTATATTCTCGCACGCAACAATCTTCTATCTCGTGATTTGTAGTTGAATCAGGTACTTGGATAGAAATGATTGGCTTATGTGGATGGAGTTGCATCAAACTCCAACTTCTGCACCGAACAGTTTCCTTGTACAAAATGTTGATATTATAAATATAGCATTTGCTTAAAATTGGTGGGAAAGAAATGGCTCCTCAAGAGTTGTTTCATTCTAGACCAGCTTTGAACAAATCCTTTACCAGCTCTACGCCGCATTTGTAAGAGTTGTAACCACCAAGCACTGGCACCTCCCTTGAGCCTACAAGTTACATATTTCACCTGCTTTTCTGGCTCAATTTCCATATACTCAAAAGAAAGTTTCAGCAATGCATTACTAGTCCAAATAATCTTCGATGTGTAGCCAACCATCGAAAAACTAAATGTCTAATTTGATTCAGAATTCACTATGGTGTCTAGTGTGAGTTCAGGGACATCGTCGTCTAACATGCTCATTGTACCCATCATCTTCTTCTTATTCAAACATGTATGTTGGATAAAGAATTTTAGATTCATTTTCAAAATTGATAAGATATGTTGTTTCTAGTTCATTTCTTTGTTCCATCCATCCTAGAGCAGGACACCTCCGCATTGCCAGTGTGGTTGCCGGTGTTGGTTCCCTCTAGAGTGTTTTGGAGTGTTAATCTAGCATGAATGGTCTATAGTTCTCTCCGCACCTCTAGTGAACTCAGCGGCCAACTTGTCTAGTTGTCGAGTCGTCTTAGCCATGCTGATCCACAAGGCTTCAAGGTTGTGATCGTCATCGGCAACTGATCTCCTACTACAGTTCATTATTCCTCAAGCTCAATGCTTTGATACCAACTGATATGGTCAATACCAGCACATCCAAAGCTGAAAGAACCTAGCAGAGAAAAAATGAGCAATAGAATATTCCTTGTATATGTCTATATGTCAAAGGTTCCCTTCCTAATATATTTTACCTATTTAATATATCGCCTGTAGCTTTCCACTTCCTAGTACCTACTTTACTAAAAATGAATAACGAAAAAAAAGTTAAAAGTAATACGGAATAATAGAAAATGTAAAAAGGTGCATATTAAGATAAGTGGTGTAGTGGATTTGTAAAAGTGGTGGTGGTGTCTGCCACATCCCCGTGTTTTTACAGTATATGTCCTTCATGAAAAATAACTATATATACAGCAAACATATAGCACCATGCTTGCAATTTTAAACTGAAAAATACATTAAACATGTGGTAGCTTTGTTGATGCAAGATGAAAAAGCCTAGCATAAATCTCTGCAATTAGGTTAGAAACTAATCACATAAACAAACCTTGGAATGTTGGTGGTAGTGAACCTAACGTGAGTGTTAAAAACTCAACCGAGTCAATTTTAAACTTCTCAGTGTTGTCAGCAATGATTGGTTTAGCAATGTCCTTCACCATGTTGCAAATTGCCTAGAGAGGAAAATGAAGGATCATAAATATTTTACAGAAAGTTATAATTGCTAATCAGATATACTTCAACCTTGTCTATTTTCTTACCTTGTCCAAATAAGGCCACATCGTTCCTATGAACTTGTTTAGCCAATCAACCTAGGAAAAATACAATGGGAGATTAGCTTCCAAAATATAACTAATAAATGAAGATAAAGAATTTAATGATTTAACCAATTACTATCAAAGCATTCATCCAAAACATTAAACCAATGCCACAGCATACTCGATCATAATCTGGATTTTTAACCCATAAAGGGATTTCAGGAAGCAAGCGCTCCAAGGACTTCGAATCATATTCAACTAGTGACCGTATCTTTGGATCCTGATGAAGAGAAAATTACAGAAGTTGAATTAGAAATTTGAAAGAACGCAATCTTTCAACCAGTTAACAGTTAATACTCATTTTTTACTGAATCAGATTATACTCTCAAAAAGCTATTCAACTAGAAACAACAGATCTTATCAATTCTGAAAATGAATCTGAAATGTTTTATCGAACATACATGGTTGAATCTGAAGATGATGGGTACAATGAGCACTTCAGATGCTCTTTTTAAAAAAAAAATTAATTAAAAAAATAAAAAATAAAAAATAAAAGAAAAAAAGTAACAAGAGATCAAAGACAGTGACAACATAGTAAGTGCATCAAGACGGCACTAACTCTACCTTACATATATGAATTTAACTGCAATTACATGCATTTAGCCGAACCTTTCAAATTATCATAATGTAATTTGAAAGAATTTGATAAGAAAGCTGGCACAGCTAATTCTGAGGTATCTAGAAAGTTCTTTAATGTTCAATTATGAATGTACCATATTGACTTATAAAAAAAGATAGTGATGTCAGTGATATGTTCCTTTGTGCAATGTTTCAGGCATTCACAGATATTTGTTTACTCTTTAATGTTAAGTTATGAACCTTCCATATTGAATTAGTCATTGTTGCGCACAGGAGCTTCTCAAATTGATTATATAACTCTGCTTTCTGTTAGCACGTATCTGGATTCCAAAATTCAATTGGGTTTTACGACTGTATTTATCTACTCGATCAGTACAAGAAGTTGAAATCGACTCCAACAACCCCCAAAAAAATAACTTCATATTATACTTTCATTGCATATTAATCACCAGAAAGTCAGTCCTTAATGCAGTAGAACTATAAGAAGTTTCCAATTCAGCGTTTCAACCATTCATTGAGCACTTTATAAAGCCTCTTCGAAATAATATTCTACAAAACCATAATATTCTCATCTTTATTTCTATCCAATCATACATTGATAATCAAAGATTCAGAATCAAGGCCATATATCATTTGTTTTTCATTGATTTATATAAAGAGCTAAACAAACTTACAAATATAAAATATGAAATAATCAAACTAGGAAGAAACCCACATTTTACAGAGAACGGTCATTCTTTCGAAAATGATGTCAATAGTCAATAAAACAAACAGGGAAACAGCAATACATCATGAAGTTTGGTAAAGAATAAAATAAATGGGCTTACCTTCACCTCACTGGGCTGCACGTAGATGAAGAAGTAATACCCGATGACGATTCCTGCCGTGAATCCAAATGCGAACCCGAAAATACCAAATATAGCACCAAAAAAACCCATCTATTCTCCTTAACAGTAGTAATCCTCTCTCGCTGAAGATACTCAAATCCAGATCACACAGAAACAAGATAACAGAAATACAAAAGGAAAAAAAACACTGCGACCGCTTTCTAAACGTTCAAATCCACCGAAATCTCCCGTTCCGCCTGCACCAAAAGGGTAGAATCAAATGCATAATCTGGCGAAAGAGAACACAATACGCAATCTAAGATCGATAAATTCCAATGAAAAATGAAGCGTTCGCGCAACAGCACGCTACAAAATTTGAACCGAAACAGAGAGAAAGACAAGCGAGCAGAAAAAGCAGTGATTATACACGTCAAAGCTAATACCGAGTATTCTGTCATCGAAAACATCGTAATTCATACCAGAATGCCGGCGTAGCAAAGACTACGACAAGAATAAAATTGAAATATTATACACTCAGGACAAATCTTGAGATAGAGACCGCAGGGAGAAAGAGACAGGTTCAGAGAGAGAGAGAGTAAGAGACCTTCTTCATGAAATTCTGTTCCCTTCCATTCTTTATTCTCTACAATGGCGTTTGCAGTTAGTGGATCGAAATCGGAGGAGGGAACTAATCGACGCTTTGCTGATTGGCGTTTCTGTGTCTCGAGAGGAAGAATAATTGTAATCCATTATTATATTTATAATAATGGAGGGGTATTACTGAAACTGAAAGGTCCATGGAGACCTTCGAGTTCTGACCTGAACAATTAGATTCGTTACTGCAAAGTATTTTCCCACGTAAAGGGCCATTGCATAATTATTGTTTTAGCCAGCGGGGCTTCATCTAGGATAAAGGTTTTTGAGGTGGGCCTTAGTAAAATATGGCGGCATGAAGCGAACCAACGACCGCCACGTGTTACATATAGGCCGGCCGTTTGGGCTATTGTCGTCGCTCTGTGTTGAGTCACAGGCTTTTTTGTTTTTTAAATTTTTTTATTTATTATATTTATTTTAAGATAAATATTATTTTTATTTTTATTTCAAAATAAAGATCAGAATAATTTTCTTTAAAAACTTACTTAAAATATGATCAAATTGTTAAATTTATATTAAAATAAGAATAATATATAAATAATTCAATTATATTTATTTAGAATAAATTTAATAATTTAATAATTTATTCTTATATCCATCAAAACTTTCTTATAAAATGAGTCTCTTTTTTTAAGGATTACTAATTTTATTATTGAAATTATTTTTTTTGAACTAAAACTTTTTTACTAAAAAGTTGCTTTAAAATGCATCTCTAAGACTTCGTTTGGGAAGGCTTTTTTATTGCTTTTAGTACAAAAATAAAAAAATTTGTACTAAAACTCCGTGTTAGAAAGCAATAAAAAAACCGTCCCAAATGAAACAAATTTATTATCGTGAATCAAATTTATGTTTTCCAAAAGGTGAACAAATTGAGTAAGAAAGATTGGTGATCATCATAGTCATATTGATGAAGTCATTGTCTTACTTAATACTCGCTTAATTGCATTTTACTTACTCAAGTTTTTTTTTACTTTCTATTATGAGGTTTGGGACTATATCATCAACATAAAAGATAATAAGGTTCATATTGTACTTTGTTGAAATCAAATAATATAATAAAAAAGTTAGATAGACTAACCACCAAAATTTAACACTTTTACATTGAGATTTGAAGCAAACTTTGCACCATTTAGAGTGATGACTACACCTACAAGAAATCACACCAATAATTATGGCTCACATACCGACGATATGAATATGTGATTCTAATGAAGTGAATTAAGATCAGTAGCACCCCCAACGATTTAATCCATCGATGTGGTTCGAACATCCTAAATATAACGAAAAATGATATTTTCGCCGGCAAATCAATTTCTCTAAATCTATGTTGGATGAGAAACCCTTATTCGAGGAACAATTATTATGTCCTCCGACCGGGCGCAGAGGAACGTCCGGTCGGAGGCCAAATCCCGCCAAAAAAATGAGTTGTACCGAGCAAATACCGAGCAATATCAAACAATAACGAGGAATACCATCATTTGTAGACCCAATACCGAGTTATACCGAGCTAAACCGAGAAATACCGAGTTATACAAAAGTTGTACCGAGTTTTTCCTAGAAAAACTGGGTACAACTCGGTATTTCTCGGTACAGCTCGGTATAACTCGGTATTGGTCTTCAAAGAGCCGTATTCCTCGTTAATATCAAATAATACCTAGTTGTACCAAGCAAATACCGAATTTTTTGACTAATTTTGCCTCCAACCGAACGTTCCTCTATGTCCTTACACCGGACCTAATAAAAGTTCTTATTCGAGGAAAAACATACATGTTGTCATCCACAAACTAATTGAATATGTAGTAATTGAAAGGTAAAGACTAATATCCCTTATTTTTATTGATCTTTATACATTGAATACTATCTCCGTTAGGAGCAAGGTACTATTCTATATAGGCATTTCATAAATTTTATGTATGGATGTTTTGATTTCATAAGTATTTGCTTCAAATCCTTTGAATTTGCATTGAGATTAATACTATTTAAAATATATAATACAATTATGAAAATGATATACAATATTGAACTCAAAATTAACCGTCAGAATAATTTCTGTCTCTACTGAACTTTTATTAGACCAGGACACCTGACGTAGCTCTACATCCGGACGCCAATAAAATGTCGTAATGTGCTCTTACTCTTTACCGCGCGTCCGACAATCCGACCCGAACAGGAACCCGGTATTGCTATGCTCGTGTATTGCTAGATATTGCTCGGTATTGCTATGTATTTCTTGGCAATAATGAGAAATATCGCTCAATACCGAGCAATACCTAGCAAAACCGACGCATTGCTCGGTATTGGTCTTGATAGAATGATATTTCTCGTTACAGAGCAATACCTAGCAATACCATAGTCTGCATAAATCAGCTAATACATAGCAATACTGGGTTCTGATCCGAGTCGGGTTATCGGGCCGCACGATAAAGAGTAAGAGCACGTGACGATATTTTATTGACATTCGAATGTAATTTAACCGGGTTCTTATCATTAAAAATTATAAAAAAATAAAAATGTGCAAAACGTCTTCCAATTTGGTCCTTTCGGTCTACGGCCCGTCCCCCACCTACCGCCCGCCCACCAACCACACCTCCCCTTCCCTGCAAAATGGCCATCCCGTCGGCTACGAGGAGATGGTTGAAGCCGCCGCATTAGGAGTAAGAAGGCGGCGAGGAATCCCTTCGTACTCTTAGCACGCAAACCCTACTCCAGCCCGAAGCCTTCCCTCATGGCCGCACCTGCTTCCTCTTCCATCCATTCTCCTCTTCGATCTTCACTGAGGATCCCGCGCGGCCGAAATTGTTCTCCCCCCGGCGCCTCATCCATTTCCCTCCTCCCGCGCGGCCTCCGCTCCACCTCCCTTGGTCGGATCGGCTTCAGCTGTTCGTCGTCTGATCAAATCCTCACGAGGGTCGCCGCTAGCTCAGCTCCTGTGATGGATCCGACGAAGGGAGAGGTAGCACTTAAGGTTCCTACCGTTGTGGACGTCGATCTTGGGGACCGAAGCTACCCGATTTACATTGGCTCGGGCCTGCTCGACGCTCCGGATCTACTCCAGAGGTATACGAGTTGCTTTGCTCTAATTGCTCCTGAACATCTCGCGCTTGTCTCTGTTGATTAATTCCACAATAGCTTTCCTTAGACATGTAGCGGGGAAGAGGGTGCTTGTTGTAACGAATACCACGATTGCTCCTCTGTACCTCGACAGAGTTGTCGAGGCTTTGACGCGTGGGAATTCTCATGTCTCTGTTGAGAGCGTTATCCTACCTGACGGGGAAAAGTACAAAGATATGGTAAATACTTCATAGTGGTTTTCTTCTGCTTTTTAGAAACTGCTAACTTGATTCCCTGAGTAATTCATTTTGAACCAGAAGTTCTCTTTGTTATTTTTTCTTTCTTTTTTTGTAGGGAACCCTGATGAAAATATTTGATAAGGCAATAGAATCTAGGATGGACCGCCGTTGCACATTTGTGGCTCTTGGCGGGGGAGTAATTGGCGACATGTGCGGCTTTGCGGCTGCTACTTATGTTCGTGGTGTTAACTTTATTCAGATCCCGACGACTCTGATGGCTCAGGTATCTTCTACGTCTATTTGTTCTTCATTTCGTTTTATGACTGGTTTCTTTATGCTATACAAGGATCTCCTTATTTACATTTAGGTGGACTCATCTGTTGGTGGGAAGACTGGAATAAATCATCCACTAGCCAAGAACATGATTGGCGCATTCTACCAACCACAATGTGTTCTTATAGATACTGATACTCTAAACACGCTGCCCGATAGAGAACTTGCTTCGGGTATAGGTGAAGTTATCAAATATGGGCTTATCAGGGATGCAAAGTTCTTTGAGTGGCAAGAGAGGAATATGGAGGCACTTCTGGCAAGGTAACAATTGAGTTTATGGATTTAAATAGGAAAAAATCACTAAAATAGTCCCTTGACTCTTTATGAGAGATCAAAATGATCATCAATTATATTAAAAGATCATTTCAGTCCCTCAAATCTTTAAAAATGAATCAAAATAGTCTTATGGTCGGAGTATTTTGATTCATTTTAAGAAGTTGGGGATCAAAATAATTCTTTAGTATGGTTGAGGATTATCTTGATATTTCATAAAGAGTCAATTGACCATTTTAATTATTTTTTCAATTTAAATGTGTACAAAATCATATGAATGTTTAATCTAATACAATTCTTTGCTCATTATATTAATGTCCTTTTTATGCTACCCAGAGGATTTAGTTTGGAAACATGTTTTCTGGGAGCAATCATAGTGCCTAGAAAAGTGTATTAACGAATGACATCCCTGACACATAGAATACCGGAGACCATTATTTGTTTAGCAATTGTTGAAATGTTTTTGCAACAGCTGAAGTCATCATTAATACGTTGAGGTCTTTCTTTGAACGAGTTTCCCATATTTATACTCTTTGAGATCCTGCAAAACTCCTTCACATAATCAACTTTCATTTGAGTGCTAGATCATGCATTGCATGGAAGTTGTAATCCTATAATAAATGGAAGACATTTATTATAACGGCTAACTTAAAAAGTCATGCCAGGATGTCTAAACATTGAAATGTAGATTTTTATGGACCCCCAGTTTATGTCGTAACATAATTTGTTGTATCTCATGCTTTGTTCACAAACTCTTTAAGCTTGCTTTGTTCGCGATTAGAACTTGACCTCCATGAAACTTATCAAGTTTTTTATGGATCTCCCGGCTTTGTTTTGAATTCTCATCCCTGGATGGAGTTAGAACCTTAACTATTCATATACATTTGTGTCTGACACTTGTCTTCTTGTGTTTGTTTGATTTTTGTTTAATTATAAGGAAGCTACTTTTGCTGTCTTTTTTCTTTTTGAATAATTTCTATGATCTTATTGATATTGTAGGGATTCAAGTGCCTTAGCATATGCCATCAAGCGCTCATGTGAAAACAAAGCTGATGTTGTTTCCTTAGATGAGAAGGAAAGTGGGCTAAGGGCTACCTTGAACTTGGGTCATACATTTGGGCATGTGAGATACCGGGACTTTCCAAATTATTATAATTTCTTTTTCGTACTTATTTTGGGTTTTCCTAACAAATCATGAATCATCATTAGTTTTGTCCCTACTATTTTATGTTGACTCTAAGAATTCTCATACCATTTATTCGTGTTGAGTTTTGCTGTTGCATGAGATTAATTTTCCACATTTGTTATGTTATGATTGCTTAAATGTTTAAGAAAATAATAGCACCTACTGATTTATCATGTCTTGGCCTTAGCATTAGTTGAGCTTATTTGCAATGAGTTTTTATAGATTGTTGGAGCATTTAGCTGGCTGAAGTAAAACTGAAAAATTAGTTTTTGATTTGTTTGGCGTAAGCCTGCAAGAAGTTCTGTCTTGTCTATAGGTTGCACTTTTTGTATGCTGGAATGCTTCTAAAAAGTCATAACAGGAAAAAAAATTAATCTGACAAGGTAGCTCCCTTATTAGTTAATGCAATCATGTGAATTTCAGGCTTTTATATAGAACATTGATACTTTGTATTACCATTTGATTTTAGATTCATTGAGATTACAATGTTGTGAACTTGACTGAAACATGAATAATCTACATTATTTTTTTATTGGCCACTTTAACAGTGGGCAATCGTTTTGTCTTTTTTCCCTTTATTAATTTAACAAATGGGCTTAGTGGTACGCAATGTTTTCAAACTTGAACATTGATAGGAAACTGATACGCCTTAGGTTTAGACAATTTCGGTTTTGCCCTAGTTTTCCCCCAAAAAGAGGGATTTCTCCACCAAAACCAAAGAAGAACAATCACAAGAGGGTTAAGATGAGAAGTTAAAACCTTTGCATAAGAAAACCAAGAGAAAACGAGATAAGTTTGTCCACTTCGAGAAGGACAAGATCTCCCACAAGAAAACCCTAGAAAAGAGCAAGAAGGAAGCTAAGGAGAAACTAAGAGAGAGAATACACTTTTCATAATACCCAAAACTAAACCCTAAAGGCTCCCTTCATACACATTCAAAAAAACCCTTCCCTCCCCAAAATACCCCCACTTAAGTGGGGGTCCCTCCTTGGTTCGGCTGAAGCCCGCCCCCCCCCATTTCTCCGCCTGTAGACCAGCGCGGGTCCAGGCGGGGAATGTTTAAAATTTTATTAATTTGCAATTAAAAAAAGAACTTATAACTTTCAAGAAAATTTCACTTAAAAAATAAATAGATTGTTTATTAACTAATAAACAGAATTTACTACCAAAATAATTCATGAATAAAAGAAAATCCATGTATCATATAAAATTACGTATCTAATCATATAAAACTTATCATAATGATTATAATTATTTATAATGATAAAATTTTTCATGTTTATAATGATAATATAGTTAAAATATTTATAATATGAATTTTTATTTTTTCTTTTTTATTAACGTGCATTTAATGCACGATTATTTTTACTAGTATATAAAAAGAATTATATGCATCTTTTCTTGGGAGGGCCCACATGCCCCCTTGACTCTGCCCATGGTTTTTTTTTTTTGCAACGTACGTAAGTTTTATTAAAAGATTTTGGAAATGAAAATATTTATTGGCTTGATATTAATAGTATTTATGATAATAATTCCATTAAATGTGTAAAACTCTTTTAGATAGATCTGAGTTGTGGCATAAGATATTTTGTCATGCAAGTATTGAGAACATATTTAAAAGGGCTACACAAATTAATTAGATTTGACAAATGATCATCTTTGTGATGTTTATTAATTGATCAAGCAATTCAAAGTTTTGTTTCTTTTAGTTAAGGTGATAGGACCGCTTTGTATGCATTAATATGGCTAGTTTAGAGAGAAAGTTCATGAGGTAGTAATTATTATTGATTTTGTTAGATTTATTTGGATGAAATTTGTTGCACAAGAAAATATTCATTTGATAAATTTAGGACATTCGCATTATAAATTTAGAGAAGTTTCAATTATGAGCGAATATTTCATATTATATTTGTTGTCCTGGAATATTTACGGCGGTAGAGAAGTATATAATTTATTGTCTTAACGTTGTACGAAAATCCAGCACACAAACAGGTAGAAAAGGTAGATGCATTAATCACATGAGACACCATAATTTTTACGTGGAAACCCTGAAAATGGGAAAAAATCACGGGGCCTAACCCAGTTCGAAAGTGATCATGATTTTCTAACTATATTATTGGAAAGACTACTCACAAAATAGTTTAACTTTTTAGGTTATTTTAGCTAAAAAAATTGCTTGCAAATTTGACTAATTACTCGAGTAATTTAAGGGTTTATTTTATTTCAATCTTAAGTATCAAAATAAAAATCATGAGCTAAATTAAAAATAAATTAGATAGTTAAATGATAATTATGACTTACTTTTAATTGGATTCATACATCACATTCAAATCTATCTTCTCGTTATTGGCTTCTAAGGAAGTGATTTTCCGAGTGAAAATTTTAGGAGGATTTATATATCACAAAATTTTTGTATATTTATATGTATAATATCCAAATATTTATATTTATTTAAATAATATCAAAGTTTTTAAATTATCTATAAAATATTGCAAAGCAAAGTATAATTTCTATGCATATATTTTGATACTATAATATAATATGCAATAAGGATCACAATGATTCACAACTATTTCAAAGTCTTATTTTAGTTCATTGATTTTTTAAGTAGGGACATAAATATATAATTACAACAGAAAATTTAATTTGATCTTTATTTAATAAATTAAGGAACCGAATTAATATTTTTATATAAGAGGGAAATATTTTAGTCCTTTAAAAAAATTAGGGTACCGGCAAATTCATTTATAGTGCTTAGATTACGAGTGTCAATTCGGGTCAACGGGTCGGGTTCGGGTCGAACCCGGAATTGACCCGGCACTGTTCGAGTCAAACCGAACCCGACTCGATTTTAAAAACGAGTTAGGTTACCGGACCCGAACCTAATCCAATTTTTCCGGGTTTTCGTGTCAATTTCGGGTCATTTTCGGGTTACTGGGTCAATCCAAACTCGACCCGATTTTTAAAACGGGTTGATTTGTTGAACCCGAATCCGACCCGTTTCAGGTCCGAGTTGACCCTAACCCGGATTTTTCCGGGTATGGTTCGAGCCGTGTCAAAAATTGACACCCCTAGCTTAGATGCAAGATAATCTACTAATTTCAATTATTCCTTGGATTTGATACAACATGCTAGTTTGAAATATAGTCGTCATGAAGCCCTCGTGAATACAAGTCATAGAAGAAGCCCAAGAAAAAGCCCAAGCTGGCCCATCCCACTCCACACCGCCCTTGGTAGGTTGTATTCGCCAATAGAATTATGAAAGAGTACGCAAAACTCATACGTTAGCGCCTCCTTCCCACGAAAAATTATTTTGTGCAAAGTCCAGACCCCAATAAAAATACGACATGTTTGATACCGAGCGGTACCGCATCTCGGCACCGCTCAGTACTTAAGCGTAAACCGGACGGTTCTTTTATCCGATGTCCGCACATAATAATCTCTTCCTTCCCACCTCATGGTTTACACAAAATGATAAAGAGGGCTCACTCGACTGATCTTTCAGCACTCCACCTCTGATGACTAGTTGTTAGTTGTTACTACAATTTCACTCTGATTGCTTCTCGCCTTACAACTTTATGTCTCACTAACTTCGCTTGAGGCATTAGTCTCCTATGCTAATACTCTGTCCTCATTTATTGCATATTGAGAAGAAGACAACCATAATAATTTTAATTGGTGATTGATACGGGAAAAAAATTGCTTTCATTGAGCACAAATCTTGAAGATTATTTTAATTTATAACTTTCAAAATTAAATGCGGGATCATCTGAATTCCAATTCCAGCAAATTTATAATCAAATTGAATGCTCAATGAGACAAACCCAACGGTATCAAAATCAGTCTAATCCAAGCTCAAATGGGCTCAAATCAAGGGACCAAAACATATTTGAAAGCTTTAGTATTGCATTAATTGGATGACCAAATGATATCCAAATATATTAAACTTATAGTCAATTTGAATGACTCGACGAGATGAATCCAACGAGCCAAAAATTGCTTAATTCTAACATCATTAAAACACGTCAATGTTAAACAAATGCTCTATGATGGATAGAGTCAGTATGAATCGTCTCATGAAACACTTCAAATTCAGTCTGGATCTTATTCAA
>NW_021318865.1:304129-388672 GCF_001605985.2 Dendrobium catenatum
AGGTCAAGCCCATACTCAAGCTCGCATATTAAACGAGCTCGAGCTCGTGCCTGACTCTGCTCAAAAGCTCGTTGTGCCACTCGATTAAATTAAATTAAAATATATTTAATAATTAATTTAAATTAACATTATATAATATATTTTAATAATTTTAAATTAATTCTATATTAAAATTTAAAAATTCTTCGAAACATAATTTTTTTATTTAAAACTAAGAAATCGAGCTTAACAATAGAGCTGAGCTTGAGCTTTCTAAACGAGCCCGAACAATTGAGTCGAATTTGAGCCTATGAATTTTTTAACTAGTCAAGCTCCATCTCAGTAAACAAACTCGAATCGAGGTCAAGCTCCGTAACAGCAAAACAAGTTGAGCTGGTTTAAGCAGAAACACGACTGGACTCAAATCATTTATACCCCTAAATAGATCTCATCTTCCCACATGAAAGGGATTTGGATTTTTGGAGGTTTAGACCAGCCTGGGCTAGAGACTCAATAGAGCTTTGAGACTTGAAGAGGAACTTTTTATATATAAATTATTCTTTATAAAATGTATTTTTAATTATATTTTTATTTAAATTAAATATGAAAATATGCTATAAAAATAATTGAAATATATGAGTATGACAATATATAAATCAAATAAATTTGTGTTGAAATTAATTTATATGAGCATGAAAATAAATTTTTTTATTATTATAAAATTTATCTTCTTATAACAACAACTATAATAAAAAAAAAATTAAAACACCACAATTTCAAGTTGGAATGAAAAATTTGAGGGTATTTTTAAAATCATAAATTTGTGCCCCATAAATAAAAAATTATTGCTTCGCCACTAATATTTATTAATTCATTAAAAAAATTGTTTCTTCACACGCCAACATAAAATACAGCAAAGATGCTGCTTCATAAGTAATTATTATTAAACCTTTTGTTTAAGGCGGGGGCATCGGCAGACTAAGTCTTCGTTTGGGATGATTTTTTTACTGCTTAAAACAGTTCTTTAGTACTAAAAAATTATTTTAAGGAGTAGTAAGAAAGTCATCTCAAACGAAATCTCAATCGTTGTTGCCTTGCTCATTTAAGGATTCTTTTAAGTGGTTAGTCATTGCTGACATAAAATATTAAAAAATTATCTCAAACGAAATCTTAAAGCTTTTCGGAATTTAAGTATTTGTTTTATTAAAGAAAATCGTTATATAGATGTTCCAAGTTTCCGACGTCAAATTGCTTGTTTCTTCAAGTAGAAGCACCTTAGAATTGGAAAAAAAAAGCTGCAAATGAACTTTGCGTGACTTTGAAGAATTTAGTTTCATAGAACGAGTAAACGTAGAAAACTTTAAGTTGATTGATTTGGCTCACGCGGGCTTATCATTCATATGTGAACATTGCGCAGGAAGTTTTCTAAGGAAATCACAATGAATGCATGGAGGAAAAGAAAAAAGAAAAACTCTCTTGACTTGAGAATTTATTTAGTCAGTCACCTTTGGTGTTTGGTGGCTTTTAATTAGTTCTTAATTTAAAGCATTGAGAGCATTTTGTAAAAAAGAAAAAGTCAAGATATTTTCATCTAAGTTTTTTTTTTTTCTAGATTGATGAGTCTCAAAATCTCATTTATTCATAGCACTAAACCGACTCATAAATTATACCCAATTCATGAAGCCTCTACTCTTGGCCTAAAATCTTTCGTTTCTAGAACTCAGGGCTCCTTAGACTTAACAATCACATACAAGTTAAAGAGCTCCATTGAGAAACTCCCCTTCATTATTTCCTTGTGAACTACGTAAAAAACCTTAGAGATGAAGTTCAATTTGATGCGCTCTATAAATCTCTATAGGTTTGAACAATGTTTGAGAACAAAGTTGAATGTACAATTGAGAACAACTCATACAATGGACCTCTTGTGGTTGAGACATATATGATCTTAGAGCTGCGAGAAAATGTTGATATCATTTGTCTTAATGAAGGCATTTTCTATTTATTTTTGTAGGCCAGTAATATTTTGATCTATTTTAAATTAAATATTATTGTTTTTTTTTTTTTTTTGAAACCCTTCATCTTTGAAAAAATGTCCCCTAAATTATTCCTATATATGATGAGTTTGACACAATTCATTTATGGCATAACCTTGTGAATCATTTGTATGATGTAGGAACCTTCCTACAATTTTTAAAATAGTGAGCAATAATGATCATGTCTTTGTTATGGAGAGTCTCATAGCAAGAATATCCCATCCCAAGTTCGATTGGATGTGCAAATTAGCAATTTAGATCCTATGTCTAGAGAAAAAATTTTCAATTTCTTTATATGAGGAACTTATTATCAAGTTAGAATTTAGGGATTTTCTCAAAAGGTAAGTTATGATGAGAAACTTTACTTCTTCTGCAATTGTTATTCTTTTGCTTCTAAACAAGTGAACATGTCAAATGCCAAATTGGTCTCTCAAAACCCTCTTTCCAGCCAACTCTTTGGTCAAAGTACTAATCTTTATCATAGTTGTTAGTATCATCAAAATCCTAAATCTCCAAACCAACTCTCACTCAATCACATCCCTAATACCCTTCTTAAGCTCAATTCACTTTTTAGTTCTAACTTTAAATCTAACTAAATGCGAACCCCCCCCCCCACACACACACCTAATTATATCATTATTATTAGTTATTGCTTATAAGATGTACAGTTATACTGATTTTATTTCTAATCTTATTCTTCATATGATATGATGAAATATGACATTATTTACATTGACAGCTACCTACTTTTATAGTTATGTATTTATACTGATCGATGTTGATTTAATGATTACATGCATATTATTTTCACTATATTGAATTGATTGCAGTTGTAGGTTCTAATAATCTACTGAGCTATTAGTTCAATTTGTGATTTTTTATATGTTTTCATAAAGGAGAAATGATCGAGTGGAGTGACAGATCACGGTTTCTCATGTTTTCTTTTATTTTCTTTATTTTGATTTATTCTTTTGTAGTCAAGAGTTTAGAATGATAAACTGATGTATTGTGTGACCTTCTGCATATTGTAGATGGATTTTAGAAAAAGAATGAAATTAAATATGTATTTTGATGAATATGATTTACAGTTACTTTCATTAATAATTATATTAATTAAAAGAGATTAGTAGCTCTGATTGATAAGTTAATAGATAAATAAGCAATTCTTTCAAAATTAGACCATGGGGCGTTAAAGAATGTCTCTTCTACAACAAAAAACTACCTCTATCCAAAATGCATAAGACTCCTAAAACTACTATCATTATCTTTAATTCCATGAGATTTAACACTTTTATGATTGGTGACTTCAAGCTCAACCCTTTTTATATATGCTTCTATAAATTTATTACAAAAAGTCTCAATAATTTATTAATCACCTTATCTTGATTTCATCGAGGCAAGATGGTTTGATAATAATATATAAATTAAGGATAGTATCAAGAGAGTAAAATTTGTGCTAAGATTAATATAAAAAGCTTTTAATAATATGAATAGAGAGTTCATCCTCAAAAAGCTTCTTATTACACGACCACCTAAGAACCACTCGAATTGGTGGTCGAACCGGCGAACGAAGAACCAGAGACGGTTTTTCAAAACTAGGTGGTTTAAGCATAGGAAATCCGAGCCGTTGGATTATGATCACGTATTCCAAGTCACACACACACAAAAATGAACTCCTTTGCCAATCCCGTAAGACCTCATTTCATGCGGGCGAATTATTATGTTCAATCACTGGACGTCTAGACATCCAATCCGGGCACCCCACGTCACCGAAATATACTGGGGCCCGGTGTATTTTGATGACGTGGCGCATCTGAATTGGTGTCCGGACGAATCTGAACAGAGGACATAATAATTTGCCTTTCATGCGAACTTCGAAAGAAGCTCTTGCGGCCCTTCCGTCCCTTCCTCTCCGATCGGCATTCCTACTTCGTTGGCAAATTTGTGTGAGTGGCTAAAAGCCTCCGACCGAAAAAACTCCTCCCGACACTGTTTATGACTTCGTCTGCCGTTTCTTCCTCTCCGCTCGGCACTCCTCTCATAATTTCTTACTCATTTATGTGAGTTTCCTTATGAGAATTGTTCCTGCTTCGCTTTGTAACTAGATTTCTTACTCAGTTGTGTGATTGCATATTATTAAAATGACGGTTGTTACTTCCTAAGTTGTTCCTTCCTCTCCGATCGATGCAGCTCCCATAAGCCCTCATTTGTTTTTGATATATTTTTTTTAAATGATTCACTAGTAGATTGAGTGCACATAGATTTAATCATTTGATCTTGTAATTTTTTGTAATTAACTTTTTTATATTAGCATAATTAATACACTTGTAATTACTGTATTACCGTTATGCCATTTGCTCTATATTAAATACCTCCTCTGTATCACCGTTTAGATTGAATAACAATAATTCCTTTTACCGTCTTTCTCTCCTTCGCTCTCTGTGCGTTTCCTCGTAAGCATTTCTCTCATGGTATCAGAGCAAATGGCATAACGGTAATACAGTAATTACAAGTGTATTAATTATGCTAATATTTTATACATAATCAAAAAATTAACTTGATTGGGCACGAATATCGAGGCAAAATCAAGTTGGAAACTTTCGAAACTAAAATTGGGACCATATGAACTCTGATTTCAACAAATTTATAGTCAAACTGAAGGTCTTGAAAATATGAATCCAACGACACCAAATTCAAGTCAATCGAGTCCAAATCAAGCATCCAGAATGTTGTTGGAAGGTTCAAATCACAATTTGGATTACCAAATAGTTTCCAAATGTGGCATGCTTATAGTCGAATCGAGCAGCTCGACAAGACGAATCCAACGATCCCAAGATTGTGAAATTTTAATATAACTAAGACATTCAAATTCCCAATAAACGATCCATGATCAAAGGATTCAACATCGGTCGTCCATCCAAACCACTCCCAATTTACCCTTAATCTTCCTCCTATTTACGGGTCATATCACTCTAGGAAATCTATAAATAGATCTCTCCCTCCTCATGAAAGGGGACCTAAGCTAAAGGAAGAGAAGTAAGATAGAGATCGGAGATCGCTCTTGCCTCATCAGTCCTCCTCGACCACCGCCTAGAGTTTTGCCGGACCACTAACAGACGCCAGAGTTCTGTCAGACCACTACCTAACGACAGAGTTCTATCAGGCCACCTCCTGACGCCAGAGTTCTATCGGACCACCGTCTGACTCAAAGTTATGTCGGACCACCACATGATGCCAGAGTTCTATGGGACCACCACTTGATGCCCGAATTTCCGCCGGACCACCACCTGTCACCGTTGTTCCGCCGGACCACCACCTCACACCCAGAATTCTGCGGGACCACCACTTGATGCCAGAGTTTTGTCGAACCACCGCCTGACACCCAAAATTCTGCCGGACCACCGGAGCTTCGCCAGACGGTGCCTGACGTCGGAGTTCTACCAAACCACCGTTGGACTATCAACGGACCACCAAGTGACGTTGGGCATTCATTTAACTCCCATTTGTCACTAGAATTCAACCACAAGGTTGACATTTGTAATCTAATCACCCTTAGGGACGAGTCAACCCACTGTACTCTACTCAAATTCTAGTTAAATCATTTTCAACTGGGCATGACCCCGTGGCTTTTTCCCTTTCCAGAATTTTTCACGTAAAAATCTTGTGTTCTCTGTGAGTGAGCTGGATATCCATACAATGCTAAGACGTAATATTATAACTCTATCGCCGTATATATTCTAGCCCACAACAATTTTCATTTGAATCCTCAATTTGTTGTCCCTTGTATTCGATTCCAATGACCATTGATACTCTTATCAATTCCATCATCATTAGTTCATCCTGAAATCTTGCCTCAATAATATTAATATTACTCGTGTCAATTGATAGTTGAAGGACTATTTTTTTAATATGATAATATAAATTAATTTTATTGTTTAAAATATATAAATTAATTTTTTAATTAAAAGAATCAAAGAATCATAACTTATTAATATATATCTATTATGCATACATGTGTATTAAAATTTTAGGAGATCCCATATACTCTGCCCTTTTATTAAGTAGCTCATATTTCATAGATGATCTTGGATTTTTTTCCAATGAAAAATGATTAATTAAGACTATTCTGATTATTTTTTTTATAAAAATAGGATTAAAATTTTTAAATTTATTTTATGCTATAAATCATTTACAAATTATATTCATCTTTGAATAAATTTAAAATTTTAAAATTTATGCTGATTATTATAGGCACACTGTCATAGATTTTTTTCTTTTGTGGCTCTACTGCCTGTATCGTTGCATATTATTCGGATCCAATGCTCAATTGTTTCCTTCTGCTCTGTGGCCTTCATCCATTTGTCGATTATCTCATCATCGTATTTCAGGCTTTTGATCTCCTCTTCCTCTCTCTCGCACGCCACTTGTTCGTCCCCACTCCCATTGTTTTGTTCAAAGGACTTTCTCTTCTGTTGTAATTTCATCCGAGTTTGGGTTTATTTTGGGTTGCTATATAAATTTAATCTGTTGTGGATTTTAGATTTGCTACAATTATCTTATTTCTTCACTTTACTGTACTTGATTTTTGCTAAACTGTCAAATTTCCAAAGAACAAAAAAACTTAAAATTTGTTTCCAAAAAAGCAATCCATCACCATCATTCCAGTAGCGCGAATTGCGAAAGACCATATGAAGTTCAGAATAATCCAAATATACATCACATTAAAAAGCCTGGCATTCATTCAATAGCAACCACCCATCCACCAAACCAAAAGGAAATATCGATTCTCCAACAGATAATCACTCGACAGTCGACACATAATAAACACCATCAACAACCCAAAACACTTCCAAGTAACAATTTACAGCAATATATTACAGCTTACCAGCACAGAAACCGAATAACCAGTCATTAACCCAAGCTCTGCATCTCAGTTACGCGAATCAAGCCTGTTGACAAGTGCGAGTGCATTACTCGTAAGTTGCGAAACTGCCACGATCTGCCGCCGGATCGGCACCCGCACGCCGGCTGCTGATTTATCCTGCAATAAACTATCAAGACAAGTGTTCTGATCTGTAAGGGCAGCGCTCACCCAAGTCTGCGCGTTGCTTAGATGCCACTTAAACGATCTGCTCCCATACCGCCCCATACGCTCCACCTCCGTTACCGATCGCCTCAGCCGGTCGACGCTGTCGTTAAGCGTCTCCAAGCAATCGCGCACGGCTCCGCCGCCGTGCGATTTGCGTTCCGTTGGATCCTTTCCACTCACCGGCATTCTTTTAATGAAATTTGAAACAGCCAAAGCGCGATTCGCCGTTACGTTCAGTGCAGCCTTAGCTAACTGGCTTGGGCTGCGCTGAACGGCTGGAGGGTAGACGGAGAGGTATTTTTCGCAGAGAGTGGGGTATTGGGTAACTTTGCAGGAGGAATGGATGAACTCGGCCGGAGCGGAAAAGGTGAGGCCGAAGAAGCAGGGGATGAGGACGAAGAAGAGGAGAATCAACCTACTAGGGTTTTCCATTTTCTTTTGCTTTGTTTGGGTTGATCTTGCTTATCGGCGGTGTGTTTAAATAGCAGGGGAGGGAGGACACGTGACTGATCACGTGGATGTTGGTTTGGGTTAGAAGCATCAAGAGGATGATCAAATAAACGGATTCTTAATACAAATAAAAATACTTATGTAATGAGACATTATTGTGTACGCAATCCGAACGCTTCGGATGCTGTGTATTTGCTACTTATTTTATTGTGTATTTTTTTTATAAATAATTTTTTCGTGACAAATAAGTTACAAATAAATAATAATCGCTGCGTACACAATAAATACGCAAAAAATACGTAGAAAAAATTATGTATCAAAAAATATGCAGTAAAATAAGCAGCAAATATGTAGCATCCGAAGCGTTCGGATTGCGTACACAATAATTTCTCCTTATGTAATAATGCTTAATATAATTAACCTACTAGGAGTTTTTGTTCGATCCTTCCCTCGGACATCAACTACCTTGCTCATCCAGAGATAATTACACGAGGAGTTCAGATATAAAGAATCATTC
Source organism: Dendrobium catenatum (assembly GCF_001605985.2). Classification (NCBI taxonomy): domain Eukaryota; kingdom Viridiplantae; phylum Streptophyta; class Magnoliopsida; order Asparagales; family Orchidaceae; genus Dendrobium; species Dendrobium catenatum. The sequence goes on from NW_021318865.1 coordinate 312,198, forward strand.
GGTTTTGTGATCGTGAATAGTAAAATCACAGTTACTGTTCACCTCTGTGTTTTTACTGTTAACTTCTGCGCTTTTAGTATGCTTGTACCACTCACAGTCACAAACTCGAGTAATTTTTTATGTCAGGACTCCGCACATAATAATCTCTCATGCTTCTCACGATCAATCACCTTTGATGGCCACCGACATCTTTACCAGCAACCATCATCATCATTTTACATAATATTGCATGAAAAAAAAAGATTTCATGCATTTCTTTGACACTCATCCAAGCAACTTAAAATATTTCAAATACACTATATTTCTTATACAATGCATTATTTTTTTTCAACAAAGCAAATAACATGATAATCACACTTGTTTCTTATTTTAATAAAAAAATTATGATTGTATTTTAATTATTTACTTTATGTTATAAAAATACATTACAAGTTTCTAATAATTTTTTTATCAACACAGATTCCGAAATTCTTAATTTTAATTTTGAAACAAATATAATATAAAATTTAATTAATTTTTATGAATATTATACTTCTTTCCAAAATAATATTACTGATATATCATTGAATTTTTTTTGCTCGGGCACAAATCTTGAGGCAAACTCTAATATGAAACTTTTGAAATTAAATACGAAGCCAGCTGAGCTCCGATTTCAACAAACTTATAGATGAATTGAACGTCTCGAAAAGGCGAACCCAACAACACCAAATTCGATGCAATTCGAGCCAAAATGGGCCCAGACCAATGGTCTGAAACACGTTTAGAGGGTTTAAAGGATAAATTGGATAACCAAATAACATCCAAATATGAATTGAGGGCTCAACGATACAAATCAAACGAGCATAAGATTATTGAATTATGAGAACATTATAGCACTCAAATGCTTGATAAACAGTCCATAATCAAGGGAGTTGATATCGGCCGTTCATTAAAAGCACTCACAAACTCCCCCTTGATCTTCTCTTTATTTTTTGGCCATGTCCTTCCCAAAAAGATATAAATAGCCCATTATTCTTCACATGAAGGGGTGGAGAAAGAGATGAAAAATGAAGGATCTCTTTTGCTTTTTTAAGCTTGCAGCACCCGGCCACTAGCCATTTCTGACCTTTTGCCCGACAACCAATTGTCATCGGACTTCTGCCTGATCAGAAGTAGTTGCTGGACTTTTGCCCGTCCACATGGCATCATTGGACTTTTGCAGACTTTTGTCCGACCACCGACGGTTGTCAAACTTCTCCCTGTCCACCATCCATTGCATTACTTCTGCCAGGCCACCAACCATCACCCCATTATGGTCATTTCGACCATTGTCACCCAAATCTGGTATTTCCAACCTTCGTGGCACGCCGACTACGGTCTTTCTGACAACTATCATATGATTACGATTATTCCGACCTCCGTCGCAAGTCGACTATGTTCCTTCTAACCACTGTCAACTGACAATGATTTTTTTGATCTTCGCCGTTCATTGATTACTAACCTTCTGACCATTGTCATCAGATTACAATCTTTCTGATCTCCATTTTATGTTGATTATGGTCTCCCCGACCAACATCTCGAGATTACGGTCTCTCCAACCATCGTTTCCAACCACAATCATTCTAACTACTGTCATTTGATCACGGCCTTTTTAGGCCTTTGTCGCCCGCCAACTACGATCTTTTTGACCATTGTCTTCTGACTACAATTTTTTCAACCTTCATCGCCCACCGATTACAATTTCTTCAACTACCATCATTCGATTACGATCTTTTCAACCTCCGTCTCATGCATACTAAGGTCCTTCCGACTACCTTCGCCTGAGTACGATCGTTCTAACCTTCATCGCCTGACAATAGTCATTATGACCATCGTTGTCCGATTACAATCCTTCTAACCTACATCGCTCGCCGATTGTGGTCATGCCGACCAAACGACAACATGTCAATACTGATTCTTCCAACTTCCACCATGTAATACACTCTATATGATGTATATTTGCTACATTGAGCCAAGGTCTTCCCTCCAAAGAAACTAGGCAAGCCACTATGATTTTTTTTTTCAATATTTAGGAGTTTCTCTCTAAAAACTCTGGTATCTCCTATGAATGTTACACCCCAATATTTTATCTGTCTGTGTACTGAATCTTCGTAGAAAGTTAAAACTCTAAACTATATATCTTTCTACCGTCGCGAATATTTCAGGACACAACAACTATAGTTTTAATATTTATTTTAACTAAATATTACTTAGGATATTTATCTAAAACATATATATAGTTTTGTATTCCTAGCGGATAGTATTCTTCAATTATTTATTAAGCAATATTATTTATGGGGCAGCACGGAGATGTAGGTGAGCGAGATTCTCATCGAATCTAAAACGTATTTACCGAATTAGTTATGACTTTTCTTTGTTGTTCAATAAAAAGAAAAGAATTAATAACTCATTTGATTTAAATTTAAATTTAAATTAATGAAATCATAAATCGGTTAAGTTGGATTCACCAAATCCCTTGATTTTTATGGTTTAGTTTTTAAGATCTAATCTTTGTAGCACTAAAAACTTTTCTCCTTAAGAAAATTAAAAAATATATATTTATAATATTTTTATTTCTTAAAAAAAAAGGAATTAAGCTGGACTTAAATTGAAATTTAACTGAGTTTAATATATATTTCAGATCAAAATAGCGTAATATTCTATCAAAGAATTAACACGTTTTCTCATAAGAAAGTATTAAGATGATAATTTACTAAGAAAATATTTTTTACCAAGTAAGATTGAATGGGAAAGCTTAGGCTGAATTAGGCGAACGTACGACCAAACTTTACTTGATTGAGAAAGGGACAATGGGGCTGCACAGCACTCGCCTCCGCTCACGTTACCGACAGTCAAATACCCACGAAATCGAATACTTGACCGGAATTTTCTAGTTTAGTTAAAAAATAATAATTAAATTGATAATTAATACTAATTATAAGTTCTTTGACTAAAGAGGGATAATCAGCTTGGATTGAACTTGAATTGACAGACAAATATGAACCCCAAACTAAGGAATTTTTATTTGGTCCGGTGTCCTGACATAGCTCTACGTTCGGACGCCTCGAACGTCAGTAAAATGGTGCCACGTGCCCTTAATCTTTACCGCGCGGCCTGACGACCCGACCCGGACCAGACTCGGGATTGCTATGTGTTGGTTGATTTGTGCAGACGGGGGTATTGCTAAGTATTGCTCGATATTCCTCGACAATAATGAGAAATACCATTATGTGAAGACCAATACCTAGCAATACTGAGTAATACCGAGGTATTGCTCGGTATTGATCTTGATAGAGTGGTATTTCTCGTTATTGTCAAGCAATACCTAACAATATCGAGCAATACCTAGCAATATGCGAACATAGCAATACCGTGTTCCGGTCCAGGTCGGGTCGTCGGGCCGCGCGGTAAAGAGTAAGAGCACGTGGCGATATTTTATTGGCCTTCGGATGTAGAATTACGTCCGGTGTCTGGACCTAATAATTGTTCTCAAACTAAGACTTCATTTGGGACGGTTTTTTTATTATTTTTTAATTTTTATATTAAAAATTATTTTAAGAAGCAATAAGAAAACCGTAGTCTAACGGACTCAGAATGATAACAAACCCATCCGAAGAATCAAAAATAAAACTGAGAAGAGGGCCAAGTCCTTTGGAGAGCTAGAAACTACTATCCAAACTACTTTTGGCAGCTGAACCAACTTATCAATGGACAAACTTAATTACAAAAGGGGCAAGTCCTTTGGTTGCTGAAAACGACCATCCAAAGATTTATTTCGGTTGTCGGGCCAACCTTCCAAGTGACATAATCAAATTAAACCAATTCATTGTAGTCCCTAATCCCAACCACCCACTTAATAAACCTCTGCTCAAGCCATCCAAATAGGATACCAAAATATTCACAGATCCAAACACAATAACGGATCTAGAAAAAGAGAAGACGCTAGCAGAAAACCACTGTCAGTCTAGCCTTTTATTATTCTGTGCGAAGTTTGGAGGGCGTCCGGAGACCAATAAAAATGTTCCACGTCACCCAAAATGTACCGCACTCGATACCGAGCTCGGTAACCGCCCTCAATACCGCTCGGTATTGAGTCAGACGGATCATGTTAATTTGGTCATTTATTAAAAATGTGTATTTTTGCTTAGCAGATTTTTTTTGCTTGACGTTATAAAAAGCTATACAATTCGGACTTGTGCTCAAATATACTTACTGTTACTATGTGATGAAAAATGTGCATAAATGATTAAATAATATTTGCTTGAGAGAGAGAAGCGACCAAAATTATTTGAGATTTTGTCTATGTCTGAGAATATTCTAGTGACTATAAGACACATTTTGGTGGCTATAAGCCATGTTATGATTTCTACAGATATGTTATGGTACTACAAGCATAAATGGGAGTCATAAAAGATTAGAATTCTTTGTGATTTTGTTGAGTCTGAAAAATTTGATATGAATTGCAATTTATTTATCTGCTTAATAATATTATTTAAATAATTAAATAACTGTTATTGATACGGCATCACAAAATTATCTTGATCGGGCACGAATCTCGAGGCAAAAGCTAGTTGGAAACTTCGAAAATTAATTTTGGGAGCACCCGAACTCTAATTTTAGCTAGCTTATAGTCAAACAACATTATTTGTCATCATCAAAATCTCAAACTCGGGGTCATGAGTTGCAACATTTTTCTTATTTTAATGCTTTATTTTCTAGGTGTTTTATTCGTATTGCACGAATTCTGCAGCAAGTCTATGATTGGGTTTTGAATTTAACTAGCAAATTAGAATTTTTATATATTTCATACTGTATGATGTGTACAGATTCATCTGTATTCATATGGATGGTTATACGGTTAGAATCAATTATTATAACTAATCTTACATACAAAATTATCTTTCATCTGTATGATCCAGCTGTCAGTTTCTATGAGGGACGAACCTAATTGCCTTTAAAATGATTTTAATATTCTGATCATCTTGGACGAACACATGCTCGTCTGTACAAATGCGTGGTCGAAAAGCTTGTATGAAAGGATGCCTCTTAAATGGTGTTTTATGAAAAGTGTTTTCATTTTGGTCATTTCCATTCATATGTACAAAATAATTTCATCTTGTATGATCTTAAGATCGTACTTATGAACACAATTTTGTATTGTATGACCAATAGTTTTCTATACATATAAAGGTTTTGGAATTGGTTTTCATTCAATTTCATTTTCACTTCTAAACCTTTTAGAGCTCTCATTTTAGGAATGGCCAGTTCGAGTAAGCATTCACATGTTACTAAGGGTCCTCTTCTAGCAGTAGTGGGGATGACAATTTTTTTTCTAAGAATAATGAGGATGCATTCTTTAGGTATGTAGAAGCTAAGTTTACACCTTCTAGACTCCTCATTCAGGATGATAACTACTTTTCAGTCATGCCACTCTTTGCTCCAACTCATATCTCTTTTATTATGACCTTGATCTATGCCTACCATAAAGAGACTTTTCATTTTTTCTTAGCAAACATGAGGTTCAATGATGATCAAACTAGGATAACCTCTTTCATTCAAAAATTACAAGTAAAAATCATAAAAGAAGATTTAGGAACTTTTATTCATTTAAGGAGTCATGGCAGTAGAGCTCTCACTCTAACTTCCAAAATTGATTATGACTGGGCAGACATTAATAAAACTCTTAGAGGTGTCTCTCAAGTCACCCACTTAGTTAGAGTCTATACCCTAAATCAGAATGCCCGGATCATCCAGCATGTCTTGAGAAGCTTGATTATTTCTAAGGCTGGTGATCGTATAAATATGACTCCACTCCTGTCCACAGTCACTTATCTGATCATGACTAGAAAACCCTTTGATGAGGCCCAATTCATCATGGACTACTTGTATAATCTTTCTGAAATTGGGCTTCCTCATCACAAGAGAAAAAAGAATGTGGCTCTAAGACATCTTGTTGCTTATATCCTTTATAATAAGTACAATATTATTCATTATGATCCTCCCACTAAAATGCCAATCTATTTCACTGATGCTTCATTTTAATCTTTATTTAAAAGAAACCAGAGTATTAGTAGTTTCTCTGAAGAAGAAGGGGGAGCTTCAACACCTACACCTGGACCTTATCAGCACTACTTTCAGGAGATGGTTCAGCATTTTGATCGATTAGAGTCTCATTTTGATCAACGTTTTAATCAAACTGAGACTCATTTAAATTAGCAGGATGTGAGATAGATACAAGGAGAATATGGGTTGGATATATGGTCAGTTTGATACATAAATATATATAGGTAGTTATGATGAATAGCTATTTTTCAGTATTCACCCAGCCTCCTCCTCCAGACCAGGGTGTACTTCTCTGTTGTTACTTCTTATGATCCTTTGCATGTGTTATGATGATGTTTGTATTTCTTGTTTATTGTATTTTGTTTCTGATTATGTTAGTTTTGTTTGTTGTTAGTTATTGAGATATCTATATAATGATGTTATATTGTTTTGTTATTAATATCATTATACTAAATATATTGAATTCTTTTGATATCAAAAAAAATATATTATATTTTACAAACTTATTTTTTATTCTTATTTTGAAATGTTAGTATGTCTATACAAAAAATATTTTGTAATTGATCTAAAAATTGTGCTATAAATTAACTTGTATTATAAAATTAATTTTATTATTATTTTTTTTTTAAATTTAAATTAAATTATAATTGGATTCAGTTAAGAAGATCTATTTCATGTTCTTTTAGGCAAATACAATTAGAATATAAGTATTGCAATTTTAATTTCCTAATTTTCTTTATTTTCTTTTTCAATATGATTACTTTTATTATTAAAGAAGTTTGTTTTTAGATTACTAATTTTGGAAAGACTCAAAAAGTATAACAAAAGAAATGCACAATGTGTGCAAAAATCAAAAGTCTGCGCAATGGTTCACAAAGTGAAAAGAAGCATAAAATTAGCCCAAGTAAAAAAGGATGCACAAAGTGTCCATACATATTTTAAAAGAAGTGCATTGTTGCCAATTCAAATTTTTATTTATTGTGTTCTTTCCACTATCATTTAATCTCTAATTAAAATCAAATAAAATTTTTAATTATACTCTATATTGAAATTAAAGTTAACTAATCTTCAATTTATCATTTTAATAATAATCATTCTTATTTATTTTGTCTATAATGAACCATGATATTGATTACCTTTTCTTACATTAGTTGTTCTTTAATTTAAAATTTTGAATTTTCTTTTTTTCTTTTATGAAATTAATGTTGTCTTTCCTTTTTTTTTAAACAAATTTCAAGATTAATTCTTTTTGTTTCTCTTTTGATATCTATCTTTTCAATTTCAACTTCTCTTTTTGTTGTTGCAAAAGGGGGAGACAAATATTGTTTGTGTTTATTGATTTAAGTTTGATATTATTTATATTCGTGTTTGTTTGTGTACGTCTTCATGTCTTTGTGTTGTTTTGTAATTTTTGAGTGTTTCATTTTATAGTATTTGCTCTTCATGGAATATCCATATATTCAAAAATGTTCTTCATTTAGGGGGAGCTAAGGAGAAATTTAGGATATAAATATTAACTCAAACAATAATTGTTTTATTATCATCAAAAAGGGGGAGATTGTTGAGATTGTTATAACATAGTTTTTTAATTGTTGAGATTATTACAATATGTGTGTTTTTGATAATTTCAAATATTATTATTTTCATTACTATTTCTCATAATATATATTACATATATTGCTTTTGTTGTTTGTGTATACTAACATTTCAAGAAAATTATACTCTAGACTATTAATGATTTCAAATCAGATTAGATTAGGGCTTATTGTAAATGGAATCTATATTTTTTATTGAGTTTGAGAGATTATAATTCTAATTGATTAATCATGCACACTCACACTAGGGGAGTGATAAAAATTTGTAATTTAAAAAAAAAACTAATTGCACTATATAATTTGCTTTCATATGGGATGATTTATTCAGTTATTTCCGCCTACGAGCAGTTAAACAAACTATGGGAAGAAAATTTTTTCTAAGTACTGATCGTACAGTACAAAGAGTTCTTCATACAAATAACATTCAGAGTATGAAATAGTTGGACTCTTCTTATCAATTTATTATTGGTGAGTTAGATGTTCTTAATAAGGGAAGATGGAGATTTGCTTATATTTATGGATGTAAAGATGTGCATAAAAGGAGTATTTCGGAGAAGTTACAACATTATTCTTCTAAGGAACTGCCTATGTTGATTGGGGGAGATTTTAATAATCTTTTTGATAAGGAAGATAAGAGGGGTAGAAAAAGATTTATTTTTTTCTTGAGGGCCTTAAGAGATGAAATATTTTTTGACAATTAATGACTTACAAGAAGTGGGATATGTTAGGCCAAAATTCACTTGGTGCAATAATAAAATAGGAGCAGATAAAATTCTTAATAGATAGGACAAATGCTTTTTTGAACTCAATGGCATTAAGTTCTTCTCATTGGTTGGTCGTCAGGCACATAGCTAGAATTGCATTGGATCACTATCCAATTATTTTAAATCTTCTAGATTTCAATTCAAATTTCAAAAAGAGTATTAAATTGAAGATGTTTGGGCCTCTTATCCGGCATCTACTGTTGTGGTAAGGAATATCTGGTTGAATAAATCTATTGGTGACTATGCTCAAATCCTGAATTCTAAAATAAAGAGATCTTTGAAGGCTTTATTTCATTGGAGAAAAGCTAAACACAAGTCATTAGTCCAATTGAAAGATTACTTATTGGAGGAGATAGTGAAGCTTCGGGAAAGAGAAGCCAATAAGGGAGGTCTCTCGGTTGAAGAAAGCCGGATACTCAAAGTTAAGGTAGTTGAGCTTAATTCGAATTTAGCCCAGCAAAATACTTTGTGGAGATAGTGTGCTAAGATAAAATGGGTGAGTGAGTTGTGATTGCAACTCAAAATTCTTTCAAGCTTTTGCTTGTGAAAGGAGGAATTCATTTTATATTTTTTAGATCAAAGATGATAATGGATCGATGGTGAAAGATCAGCATCAGATTAAAGATGTCCTAATTCAATTATTTGAGGAGAAATGGAAAGATAGAAGTTGCATTTTGGAAGGCTGGCCTGAACGGTGGAAATGTTTGGATGAATTAGTTATCAACTTGTTAAATAAATAATTCTCTATTGAATAAGTGGAATAAGTAATCAAAAAAATTGGCAACAATATTCCTCCAGGGAATGATGGTGTTACTTATTCCTTTCTTAAACTTTATGGGCTATTATCAAAGATGATTTTTGGAATGCTCTGCATTAGTTTTTTCTTTCAGGCAAGACGAATTCTAATTGGAATAAAACTTTAATTATTCTTATTCCTAAGGTGGATAATCCAATATCTCCTTCAAATTTTAGACCCATAAGTTTATGCAATTTTGTTTATAAGGTAGCTACCAAGGTTATTTTGAATTGGTTATCCTCTATCATTCCTAAATTGATTTCTAAAGAACAAGTGGCATTGTCGGATCATGTTTTGGTGGCTCATGAGATATTCCATAAATCATATATTCAAAAGGCTTTATTTCTTTTTAAATAGATATGCAGTAAGCCTATGACTCTATGAGATGGCCTACTTTGGAGAAAGTCTTGAAGTATTTTGGATTTCCTTCTATGTTTTCAAAGCTAATTTTTTAGTGCATTCAAGATCCAAAATTCTCCTTGTTGATTAATGGAATTCTTCAAGATGGATTGATGCAAGAAGTAGATTTCATCAAGGTTGTCCCTTATCATCTTTTTTATTTATTCTTTGTGCTTGGCTTTTATCCAATGTATTTAAACAAAAAGGTGAAACTTATGATGTGCGGGTGAGTTTAAATGGCCCCACAATCTCTCATTTACTTTTTGATATGACATCATCATTTTCTCATAAGCCAATTTGAAGGTTGTTTATATGATCAAAGGTTTAATTAATTATTTTTATGGTTGGACTGGACAAAAAGTTAATGGGAATAAGTTTAGCATTCTCTTTCGAAATTTGGTTAGAAGAAGGGAAAAAGCAATTTCTAGCATTATGGGGTTCAAAGTTGTTAAAGAATTCCAAGATCTTGGAGTCAAGATAACATTAAGGAGGATAGTTAGAGGGAATTTTCAATTTATTGTTGACAAGGCTTTAAGAATGATAAGAATGATTAATATTTAGGGGGAGGTTCCTTGGTGGGAAAAATTTCTCTCGTCAAGACAATGTTGCTTTCTTATATTGTTTTTCATTGCACTCATGCTTTGTTCCCAACAAGTGTACTAGATATGGTTGACAAGCTATGTAGAAGTTTTATTTGGAACAAGATGAATGTGAATTGTATTCTTCATTTTGTGAACTGGAACCTTATGTTCTTGCCTTCCAAATGGGGAGGTAGAGCTCTTCATTCTTGTTCTGATAAAGTCAGACCATTAAGAGCTAAATTTGCTTGGAGATATATTGAAGATGAAGAATCATTGCTGCATAAGGTATTTTTTCCAAAATAGTATTATATATACGAAGATGAATCTTCAAAGAAGGCTGGTTATATAGCTTGGAGAATCATTTATGGCGGGGGAACATAACTTAAGCCTATTATTAGATACAACACTGCTAATGGTTAGTTGATTGATGTATTCAAGGATATTTAGATCATGGATAAGAGTTTAAGTAAATGCCCAACGTATGTGCTTCCCCAAGGTTCCAATGTAGTAACAATTGACATATTCATTTCAAGTGGTTGTTGGAATACATATGTACTTAGCAATTTTTGGTTCTGATCTCTTGAACCTGATTTGTCAAATTCCTATTTCTTATGAATTGGGAAAAACTAGAATGGAATTAATCTCTAAAAATACTAGAAAATATATTTTGTCTTTAGCATATGAAGCTTCATTTCAAACCAACCAACAGGTTCAATATTGGAATTGGATTAAGAAAGCAAAACTCAATCATCGGGTTGAAGGTTTTTGGTGGAGAGTTTTCAACAAATCTATTCCTACAAATCATTTCTTATGTTATAAAAGATTGCAAATAAGTAATTGAAGTACTAGAAGCTGCAAAAAGTTAGAAGATATTGAGCATGTGGTTGCAAAATGTAAGAAACTAGAAGATATATTTCAGCATCTTAACAGTTGGGGATTTGAAATTCTAACTTTTCATTCATTGGAAGAGTGCTATAAATGGATGTCCTTACAAAACTCTTGGTTGGTAAATTTGTATTGAAATGTTATTTACTTTTATTGGAAGGCGAGGAATAAGCTTGTTTATGAAGGGAATGATTATAGTTCATTATTCATTGCTTCGGAAGCTATGATCTATGCCTCCATTTCTACATCTAAGATTTCTCTTTACTTGGGTAAATGGGATGCTAAACAGCTTTCTAAGTTGTTGGATAATCATTGGCATCCCCCTCCACCCAATTGGATCAAAGTTAATGTTGATGCATCATTACTTCAGTCTTATTAAGCTAGGACTGCCGAGGTATTTTGTCACTTCAAAGGCAGATTTCTAATAGCTTTTGGGCATACTTATGTTCATCGGGACGTATCTCCCTTGGAACTTTTGACTATTCAAACGCTTAAAGAAGTTATTAAAGATTGAATGTTCAAATATAAGGGAATCATCACTGAAGGTGACAATACTAATACATGAAGTTTCTCAAGGCATTTTTTCTAATGGTCATCAGAGTGTGCAAGATCTATCTTTTTTAAAAGAATTTAATCATGATATTTTTAATTGTATAGATAGCAATTGTAATAAATTAGCTGATCTATTTTCTAACTTTTCTCTTTTTAGTTCTTTTATTTGGGAAGACATTAGTATGAATAAGGTTCCTCCTTTTATCTCTTTGTTATAGGAGGAATCTAATGTTATGAGTTAGTTTTTTGTATTTCCTTTTTTTAATATATTCAATGTAGTTGGTTGCATTTTCTCAAAAAAAAAATGATAGGAAACTACCTCCTACGGCTTCACAAGATGTCCTTCAAGTTTTCTTAGACATTATTGTGGATTATGGTGTTCTTTTTATTTCTTTTCTAGGTGAATTATATAGTTTTTCAAATTTTGTTCGTGTTTTTTTTTTTTGTCAAATTATAGTAATTGATTATGGGATCTGTACTAGTTTTCACTTTTTATCCTTTTGGGAATTCTAGGATTCTAACCAACCTTTTAGGTTGTTTAATATTTGGTATCTTCTCCACCCCAAGGGTTTTAAAATGAGAAGTAGTTGTTCTAATTTTCATTATGATAGTTTCATTTTAACAAATAATTTCTTCAATAAGGTTCCTATCCTCTAGTTTGGATTAGGAACTCTTAGTTTTATTTCCTTTCTAGTTTGTATTAGGGTCTTTTTTTTTGCTTTTAATGCAATTTGCATTTCTTCAAAAAACAATTGTTAGATCTTAACCCATTTTGCATGCATAGGTCATCAATTTTCACATTTTAGAAACAAGGAAATATGGGTGTTTATTCCTAAGTTTTTGGGTATTTTGGACAATCTTGCAAAACCTATTTTACAAATAAAAATCATCTAGAGAATGTAGAAATTTGATGCACATGCATCTTGATGCTCTCAACTATCTTTGCTTAACTCACTAGAGAGGGGTCACTTATGGTTGTATCCGTAAATGTTTAGTCAAGTCTAAGTCATTGGGTTGCCACCGAGAAAGGTGCTATCTAATTCTACACTAATGTAGGAAAGACTAATGGTTAGGAGGAAATGAAAAAATGCTTTGACCTTTAAAAATAAAATGAGGTCAACATAACTTATAAGATGTCAAACATATCACTATTATCATTTAGTTAGTTAATTGTTCATTCACTTATCCAAAGAGGGTAATTGAGTATGTCTAGTAAAGGTTGATAAGATTTTTTCCTTCTAGACATTATTTTCAAGATTTGGAGGTAGATAATAAATTTCTCTATCATCTTGGGTAGGCAATTCTAAGTCATAAGTTGGGTAATGAATAATTTGAAGAATAAAGAATTAACCTTGAGAGTTCAGGATCAAGAAGTAACCTTTAATGTCTTAAATTTTTTTAAGTTTCTTAATTATTAAAGTGTGGATTATTATAGAATGGATTTTCTGTATGCTTGTGGAAAGGATGTTATAAATGAGAGGTTGGGTGATCAACATTTAGGGATGTCATTATATAAGGATGAGCTAGATGATGATTTTGTATAAGTGATAAGTGAAGCCCCTAGAGTGTTTAGGGAGAGATACAAAGTATTGGATACATCATCTCGAGGGAAGCCTTTTAAACCATTTGTATTAGAGCACCAATGTTTAAACTAAAAGATTTTCTTACCCATTTAAAGTATGCTTTTTAGTAGATAAATCAACTTTACCTATCATTATCTCTACTAAGACTGAAGAAGATCAAGAAGGTATGTTTATTAGTGTGCTTATAACATATAAGAGAACTTTTTGACTCTCTATTATTAATATTTTATGGATTAGTATATCCATATATATTTATACGGTTCTATTTAAGGAAGCATATTAACCCAAAGTTGACCGCAAAGAAGGTTAAATCTGAGTTTGAGGAAGTAGTGAAGAAAGAAATTCTAAAATGTTTGGATGCAAATACATTTATCCTATTTTTTATCATGAATAGGTTAGCCCAATTCACTACATAAAATAGAAAAGAGTGTTAAAAGTTATCACAAATAAATAACAATATGCTTATTTCTACTAGGAATGTCATGGGGTGGAGGATTTGTACTGATTAAAGGAAGCTTAATACAACCACAATAAATATTTTAATGATATATGATGTTTATATTTTTTAAATTTAATGGAGAAAGACATTGAAATTTTAATGGATGATTTTTTGGTTTTTGGAATAAATTTTAGGATGTGTATGGATCACTTAGATATAGTCTTGAAGATATATGAGAAAAAGAACCTTGTGTTAAATTTGGAGAAATTGATCATTATTAAGGGAAGCATTGTATTCAAAAATAATTTTTTTAGAAGAGTGTTGAGGTTAATAAGGTGAAGATCCAAGTGATTAAGATTTTACTGTTGCAAACCATATTCAAGTACTCTAATTTTGATGATAACAAATATTATTGTGTCTATTACTGCTTTCTCTTATTTTTGTGAAATTCTATTTTTTGTTTGTGCATACTAACATTTTCGGAAATCAGTCCACCATTCACTTGCAATTCTGATCAACTAAAGATTAGGTAGACTAGAGTTAAAATCAATTTGCATTTTATTTTATATTTTCTCTTTTCTTGTGCCATATCATATAATTGGGTGCATGACATTGCTGAGTAACGTAGCACACATAATGGGGGCGAGAGAATTTTTTTTTTTTAAAGAGTAATTTTTTTATGTTCATTATACTATACGATGTTGGCTTTGTACTTTACGAACTTGTTTCAAACTATATAATTTTAATTCGTATGGTATGAACTATTGTAATCTGTCAAAACCCTATCCGCAAAAGGTTAAGAAATAAACTAATTCTATAATGATCGTACTATACGAGTCCTAATTAAAATCTTTCTTAATAATTCTCACGATATCAATCAATGAAATTATTGACAATTATTGTTATTGAACATACCATATAAAAAAAAATACGTACTATATGATTACCCATATATGAAATATGTCATCCTATGGATCATACCAAACAAAATCTATGATTTTCATATAGATCATATCATACGATGTCCACAGTACTGCACGATCACCCTTGTATGAAGTTGGTCATCCCAAGAATAATCCCAAACAAACAAAAAGGAATTTTTGTATATCGTACCATAAGATGTTCGATCGTATTGTATGATGTATTATAAAAGTTGAATAGTTCATCTAAACAATCTTGCTGATGCTGAACAAGTATAAATTGAATAGATCGTACCATACACTACGTTAACCGTTATGTATGAACAGAAGTAGGATAGCTTAAAATTTATAGTTTTTTAAGCCCGCTATTTTAGGGTTTCAAATATTCTTTTGAGATATCTTTTACTATTTAGTTTTCTTGACAGGGAGCTTGAGCAAGAGAAGAAGGAGAGATTTGTGAGAGAAGAGAGGGAGATTTTGTGAGGGAGAAGTTGTGAGGGGGTTCATAAGGATGTTCCAAGCAAGAATCTTACCTAGTACTTACAAGCATCTGCCTGAAATCTATGTGGCTCCGTAAAGGAAGTTCATCAGTAAAGTTTGTGGTTCTCTGACCGTCTCCACAAGGGCAAAAATAGAGTTGTTCTTCTCTAACCATCATAAGGAGGGTGAAAATAGACTTTAGGTTCTCTTCTTTTAAAAGAGTCGCAGTTCTCTTCTCCATTGGGGAGGTGAAATAGCGTCTGCATAGGCTTCTCTGCCTTTTTGTTCGAGCAAAAGAAAAGTCGCTTCTATTTAGTGCAATACTTGGTGAGGGAGTCTCCAAGGAGTGGACGTAGGTCAGGTTGACCAAACCATAATAAATTTTCGTGTGTTCTTTCTATTTATTTTTTTGTATTTTAACTTCTACACTTTTCTGTGATTTGATCTATGTTTGAAATATCTAATTTTTTTTATTGTAAAATTAGTTCTAATTCACCATCAATGGTTTTAACTTTTTATTTGTTAAAGAAAATTTTTAAATAACAAATTCCCCCCCCCCCCTCTCACCATCTTGGTAAACCTCGAGACTAATTCTTTAGGGTTTCATAACCCTCACGAACTTTTATTTTCCACCTACTACACTTTATAAGGGATCAACAATTTTTAAGGTTATACTAAATTTTACAAATATTTTATTAAATATTTTTTTGAAAATGACTAAACTATTTTGTCACTTAATTGAAAAGATATACCATTTAAATTTAATTCAAAATGCATAACTTTTTTTAAAAAGTTTAGAGGTGCATAGGTACTACTTCTATCATCATTTCAACTTAATGGCATCTAAATTTTTAATTGATGTTTGATGCTAGTGACCATGCCAAAAAGATTTGATTGAATCCATTATTAGTTAATGCCATGATTCTAAGTATGAATGACATTCTGGAGGGTTTAAAAATGTATATTAGATCATTAAATCCATATTTTATTAGCCTAAAATATCAAAGGATGTGAAAAATTACTTCAAAAGATATATATATTTTGCATGTTTGGGAATTAAAGTTTATGGGAACTTTTCTTCAATCTTATGGATGTCAATATAATCTAATAGTAGTTGTTATGCCTCCAAGTGGATAGAAGGAATAAAAACACCTAAAATTAAAGCTTATGCATTAATTAAATTTTTTAAGAAAAATATATTTTCTAGATTTAGAGTGCATAGAATAATGATATGTGATAGTGATATTAATTTTTATAATAAGGGAGTGGAGAAATCAATTTTGAAACATGGAATTAAACATAGGGTAGCAAACTAATAATAATCCTCAAACCAATGGTTGATCTTAACAAGTAAAAGAGAAATCTAGAGAATTTGCGTGAAAATGATGGGTCCAGAGTGAGTATTATTTTTGGATAATGCACTCTTTAGAATATCTCCCTATAAATCAATTTTTGGAAAAGCATGCCACTTACCTTTAGAATTATAGCACAAAGATTATTGTCTGGTGGAGTAATTAAATTACAAACTTAAGGTTGCTGAAGAGAAAAGGTATATATAGTTTGAATAAGTTAACAAATTTAGAAAAAATGCCTATGACAATGCCAAATTATACAACAACAATAACATCAAGCCTTTATCCCACTACGTGGGGTCAACTACATGAATCCTTTTTCTCCATTGTGTCCTATTAGAAGTCAAATTCTCATTTAAATCTAATAAAGAAAGGTCATTCCTAATATTTTCTAACCAAGTCTTTTTATGTCTATCCCTAACTTTCTTAACATAAGTCAAATCTAATACCTCTACTCTCCTAACCGTGTCATCGGAAGGCCGCCATTTTATGTGACCAAACCATCTAAGGTGACTCTCTCTAATCTTATCTTCTACTGGAGCTACTCCAACCTTTTCACGTATATGCTCATTTCATATCCTATCTCTGAGGGTAAAGCCACTCATCCACCTAAGCATCCTCATATCTACCACACTTAACTTAGTATTATACTTATCTTTTAATGGCCAACATTCGCCACCATAAAGCATTGCAGGCCTCACTACTATCTTATAGAATTTTCCCTTAAGTTTGAGGGGTACATTTCTATCACATAACAAGTCCGATGCATTCCTCCACTTCAACCATCCAGGCATGAATCCAAATTGATTTTGAGAAACATTAGTATCACGCCGCAACCTATGCTCCATAACTCACTCCCATAGTTTTAAAGTATGACACATTAACTTAATACCTCTATAATTCGCACAATCATGTGCATCACACTCATTCTCCACTCATATGGCATCATTTTAGTCTTCAAAATAGTATTAAAAAGTTTAGTAAGCCAAGAAATTTCTTCCTCTCCTAAGCATTTCCACGCCTCTATTGGAATATCATCAAGTCCAATAGCTTTTCAACCCTTCATTTTCTTTAAAGCCTATCTAATTTCAATTTTACTAATACGACGATAAAAACAGAAATCTTTATTTTCATTTAGGGTGCTAAGGTCACTATAGTCAATCTGATATTCACAATCTTCATTAAAAAGTTTAGCAAAATATCTCACTATGAGAATACCAAATTATATAATGAGAAAATTAAAAAGTGGCTAATTCACAAGCTCATTAGGCAAGAATTTGAGGCTACAAAAAATTGCTATTGTATAATTCAAGGCTAGAATTATTTTCAGGGAATCTCAAGTCCATGTGGTTATAACCATTCATTATTATTATGGTGTATCCTTATAACACTATAGATATAACAGATTAATAAGACATACAAAATCTTCAAAATTAATGGTTAGAGAATAAAAACCATAATTAGGAGGAGAATTAGGTTTTGATAAGAGTTTAGTGGAGTTGACTCATCTTGGAAAAGTGATTGAAATAGTAAAGTTAAAGACTGTAAATTTAGCTTTGTTTGAGAGACAAGCTAATATATGTTCATTTAATGCTATTAGGAGATTGTGAGAATGTTGGTGTTAAGAAATCAATTTGGTTAGGCTTGATTTATGTCCTTTGGAAATTGTGAGTGTGTTAAACTTCTTTTGTATGCTGGTGGATAATTAAAAATTTTGGCCTAGTGCCGAAAGAACTAATGTTGCTTCGACGATAATATAGCATTGAGCTAGAAAAGAAGTCCAAGTCTAAAATTTCTTTGACAAAAAAAATCTTTTTATAACTATTTCAATATCTAAAAAAATAAAAAAAACTTATCCCTCGATGCAGAAGGGAATTAATTTCATGATAACAAAAATATCAGAGTTTTCAACCACACAAATAATCACATAAAAAATAAAGTGCAAAAATTAATAGGAACAATAATGCCACAATTTATAGTTATTTTGTCCAACCTGACCTACGTCCAATCCTTGCTTGGACTAACCTTGTGAATCCTTAGAGCCACGAAAGGATCAAGGAAGAAGCTTAAAGAAGAAAATGAAGAACCTTGCTTAGACTAACCTTGTGAATCCCTCATAACTCTATCACACAAATAACTCTCCCTCTAATTTCTCTTAAATCACTCCTTAACTCTCTATCTACGCTCTCTCTTAAGACACTTAGTAGCAAAGGTCTTGGAAGCAAGTCTAAGTAAGTAGAGGGCCTCTCAAAAAGCCCTAAATTTTAAACTGCTGACACTGATCCTCAAGTGTGATCCAAGATCATCATATATATTTAGTTCAAAGTACTCTTATTAGTAATGTTCGAGGAGACATACCTTGTACAATCAATTCAAAAAGATAAATTGATCATCCAGGATGATTGAGAACATTTTCTAGTATGATTAGAGAAAAATAACTCTTTCAGATAGTATTAAATGTATTATCTTATACAATAAGTTCAAGAGTTTGTATAGATCATCCAATATGATAGGCAATGATTAATTATCATCTCATGCAGAGCTTGGTTGGTATATGATGAAATTGGGGGCTCGTTTTGCATGTTTAGTTGAAAAACTATGACATTTCATCTTGGATGATATACAACAATAATTTATCTTCCCATGCATCACTCAGGTCATTAAGT
Organism: Dendrobium catenatum; assembly: GCF_001605985.2. Lineage (NCBI taxonomy): Eukaryota > Viridiplantae > Streptophyta > Magnoliopsida > Asparagales > Orchidaceae > Dendrobium > Dendrobium catenatum. The sequence continues at coordinate 331,291 of NW_021318865.1, forward strand.
ACAATCGTCGCCAATTGTTATATTCGATTTGATTGAAGAAATTAATCATAATTATTCATTTAATCATTTGATCAATTTAGGCATAATTGTCATATATCATACAATATGATGTATATCATACATTACGATTGGACACAAATTTTTAATTTTAAAAATTTACCTCAATTATGATTGATGGGTTTTTTGCTGATTATAATTGATTCTCCTGTACGATATTGATTATACAGTATGATGAGTTTAATCATCCTTAATTATCACAGGTGCCCTAATTAGTGTCTTTTGGTTAATTGATTTCCTAATATGATATAAATTATATTGTATAATTAGTGAATAAAATTCTACTTCTTTATAACTCACCAACTCACCCCCTTGAGTGTGTGTGCAAGATTACTTAGCTTTAGGATCTACCAGAATATATTATTGACTTAAGAAAGGTAAAAAGTATAAAAAAATGAAATTATAGACTTTAATACTAATCTTTCAAATTTTGAGTTGATCGTGATTAGAAATGAACTATGGACCAGAAATCTTTGTGAGGAGGGAAACAATAGATATGCAATAAATTAAAATATCAGGAGAAAGCATAGTTAGAGATCCAATAATATTTATTATCATCAAAATCTTAAGACTTGGGTCGATATTCATAACAACCTCCCCCTTTTTATGATGACAAATATTGTTGGTTTATGATTCAATAGGGTTTTCTATTCACTAAACTCCCCCTCACAAAGTAAGTTTTTCAAATATAGAAAATTAACAGATAAAAAACACCGCATACAACAAAATATAGAAAATTAACAGATAAACATGGAATTAAACTTTTCAAAGAAAATACAAGTTACCAACACATGCTACTCCCCCTTATGACATCATTAAAAGAGGAGAAAGAACAAAAAACAAATAGAAAACTAAAAAAAGCAAAAGTATAATAATAAAAAAAAAATAAAAAAAGGAGTCCTTATCATGTGGAGGTGGGGGAGGGGGTGGTTGTAAGTACTGGTGGATTGAGGAAAACTGGTTTCAATGCAAAGCCATATCTTGACCATGTTGTTGCTACTGTATGGCTATATATTATTCAAAGTGAGCTAAGTCATTCTTATGTTGCTGCTGCTTAGCTATGTGGGAGTCAGAACAGGTCTCTCAGTAATTGAATCTCAACAAATTTAGCTGAGACTGCTGACAAATATGGAATATTGCGATGATGAGCACTACGAAGTATGTGGAAGGAACTATTAATATAGTAAATTATGAGGTGATTAAGTGATGAGGGAAATTGAAAGTTATATTAAGTTTCTAGGATAAATGCAATGAGATGTCCTAAGGCTAGATTACGCTTTCTCTTATGGTGGGGATCTCTAATGATGGTTTGATTTTCAAGATAAAGGATAAGAAGATCATCTTCTTTGAAATCAATTTATGCCATAATGAAATTGGTCACAAAATAAAGAATAGGAATAATGTTGATTCTATCACCAACTTTAGGAATGAAAGAGTTTCTAAGAATGTGCTCGATGATTTTGGCATCCTGAACTAAAGTGTTGACTTTGACTATTTGATATTTGATATCTAACATTGGATTCCCTAAGGGTGGTGTTGATAGAGGTCAAATCATAGTCAGGATTTGTAGCCACAACAAGAATTTTTTCATCAATAGTAAAAATGTGTAGGAATTCATGAAAGTCATAATACGTTATTTCTAAGTCACCTATTAACATAGGATTGGAGGGCAGTACCCTCACTATTGATTCTAAGGCTTGTAAAAAACTTAAAAAGCATTTCAGAATTGAAAGGCTAAGAAAGAGTAAGAAAGAAAGTTAGAGTGGTATGGGTAAAAACCGGTAGTACTTTGAAGTTCAGATCCTCCTGTTTGATGATTTTAGGAGTAATGCCAGCAGTCTTATATCTATGTAGGCCTCTTCATCAGCGCCCTCAAAAAATCTAAGATCTACTATACATCGAGAGGAACTCTTTATGAGTGCTAGAGAATGCTTGTTTCCAACCATTTCCAAGATTTAGAGCTCAAGTGAGAAGAAAATAAAATTTGTAGAGTTTGAGTGAAGAAAAAAATTTAAAATTTATTTATTTATATAGAATCGATCATATTGTATAATACGATCGTGGGATCATACTAGATGATTAAGTATAATTAATTCATCCAATCAAAAAGTTGGTCTGATTATATAGTACAATCATGCTCGTAATAGATGCTTAGAGACAAGGCATTTGTCCCGAGGAGTTAGTCCTGATGATTGTTTACTAAACGAATCGTATAGTATGAAAAGATGTACCTACAATACGATATTAAATACCATACCAACCAAATTTAATTTTTTGAATTCATATTGCCACATGGATTGTACATTATGAAGTAGGTCTTTGTATAGTATGATCACCAATGATTAAAGAAAATGAGTTATTGGATGCAAAGTGATCAGATTTGTGATGAAGTTTCTGAATATCATATAGAAAGATGTGTATCGTACAGTATGATTTGACCAAAAATTAGAGATGAGAATAGATGACCAGGACAAGTCCAAGAAAGTAAATAAACCAAAATCACAACAAAAAGATAAATTAAACATAACAAAAATAAAGCAATTAAGAGAAAATGCACGTCAATTAATTATTTTTTTAGAATGAATCAATTACAACAAATGAAAATTTTACCTTACGATTAGATCAAAAACTCAGTAAGAAATGCATTAACAATGCTAAAAAATAGAAAGGTTAGAAATTTGAATTTTTTCAACCCTAGCTCAAGTTGCTTACATATTAAAGTCTTTTTAAACAAAAAACTAATACAAAAAATAAATTTGAAAATAAATAAGATCTTTTCAAAAAAAAAATCATAAAAATATATAAAAGAATAACATTACACCATGATGAATCAAGAATCATCATTTTTAAAGTCAAGTGAAGAAGATATCAATTAGCATATGGATTCTTCTAAGATTTAAAGGTTTCAAAAATAGGGAAACTAACTCATTGTGGGCTCACTTTGTACCTCTTTATCAGTTTTTGGCGCACTTTACACATCTTTTGATTTTTGATACACTTTGTGTATCTTTCAATTTTAGCATTAATTACGAATCTTTTCAACTTTGGGCTCATTTTGTACCTATTTTTGGTTTACAAACATGCTTTATTTCTACATCTTTAAAGACTCTTAGTTGTGAGATTATTTTCAAAATATGAAAGAAAAAGAAACCACTTTCTTACACAAGGAAGAATAAACCACAAACTAAAATCCAATCCATATTATAAAGAAAAATAACTTGATTAAGAAAATTTTAAATAGATTCATTGACTCGTAAAATTATTCTTATGAGATAGAAGAATGTAGGAAGATAAAGCATATCATCATTTCTATGTCCAATTTTTAATTTGATATAATGTTTTACAAAAAATAAAGTAAACCACTAAAGGATATAGAGGAAGAGGGATAATCATTAATTTTTCTTCCTATAATTATTTTAGAGATTATAGTCATTACTTACAAAGATAGGTAAGATTGTCATTTAAAGGAAGATTCAACTACAAATGTGAGCATTGATCAGATTCTTAAATTTTTAAGAAAAACAAACAAGAACATGCATAAAAAATATAAAATACCGAAAGATAAAATATAAAATAAAAACATAACAATTAGATTTCAAATTTCAGAGCATCTAATTTTGAGCATCAATATTTATGACACCTAATCTATTTATTAAGGTACTAAAACTTTCAAAAGCTAGTGATTTGATAAAGTTATCTGCAAACTTATTTTCGTTCGCTGCATGATGTAGCTTTTTGTCTTCTTTGGTGACATTATTCCTAATAAAATGGTGTCTTATGTCTATGTGTTTTTTCCTAGAGTGTTAGATTTGATTCTTTAAAACACAGATGACAGTATTTTTATCACATGAGATTAGAATGGTTCCAATAAGTAGTCCTAAATAAAAAAATTATTACTTAAACCAAAGAACCTATGTCACACAACTTCTTAAGGCTATACATTTTATTTTAGAAGTTGACAGTGTTACTGGTTATATTTTCTGCTGGGCCATGAGACTATGGATTATCCTATAAATTGAATGGTTTAGAGGTGCTTTTAATATCATCCTTACATCCTAGAAAGTCTGAATAAGAATCTCCTATGATTTTAAAAGAAATGTTATTCCTAGAATACCTGATTTTTAAGTTTTGAGTTCTTTCGAAATATCTAAGGATTCTCTTAATATTGAAAGTTCGTTAGGGATGTTAGGCCCTATGAACTAGTCCCGAGGCTAACCAAGAGTGGAGGGGGGGGGGGCGAGGCTAAGGGGGGGGGGGGGGGGGGTGAATTGGTATTTTAAAAATTCTTTAAAACCAAAAGAATGATTATCACAAACCAATATCACAACGGAAAAAATAAGTGCGTAAGCAGTAAAAAGAACACAAGGGTTTATAGTGGTTCGGTCAACTTGACCTGCATCCACTCCCCGGAGGTGCCCTTCGAGTATTGTACTACCAACGTGACTCTCCTTTAGCCCCCACAGCTAGGCGGAGAAACCCTCACAAAAACACCTCCTTTTTACCACATCTGATAAGGCAGAGAACCTAACTCCTTTTGCTTCCTCTTGAAGCAGGCAGAGAACCACGATCACTTGCTGAAATTTACCTCTCCCAACCCTTCCAAGGACAAGAGACTATAGGGAAGAAGAAGTGGAACAATGCTTGGAGCAACCCTTGTGAACCCCCTCACAAGCTCCCCCTCACAAGATCCTCTCTCTCTCTCTCCCCCCTTTAGGTTTTCTCAGGTCAAGACAGTAGCTAAGGATGTTCAAAAATGTTGAACAAGAGCTCTTAAATAGAAGAGATTCAAAGGAGCTCATTAATTGCAAGTTGTCGACTTTATCATCAAGAATGATATTTAAATCGTCCTGGCCGATCAGTACAAATCTCATAAGATCGGCCAGAGCATCACCCTGAATGCAAGCTGGATGATTGAAAATTTGCTTGATCATCCCGGTCGATCAGTTCAAATCAAAGAAAAGTCATTATGAACATCGCCCTGAATTTGTGCTGGCCGATATTTATCTTCCAGAAGCAACTAAGGGTTTTTGAATAGACCGTCCTGTCCGATCCTACGATCGTCCAGGATGATGTGATCGTATCAATCATCCTTAATTACTTCCTTGATTCCTGGATCAATTTAGGCATAATTGTGTGATATCATCCAGGCCGATCTCATGATCGTCCTGGCCGATTTCCAAAAAAACAAAATACCTAAATTGATCATAACGACAATTTCTTTCTATATTGAGCATATCATCCTGGCCGCTACAGGTATTATCTAGGCCTATCAGTTAATTACGGCTTCCTTAACTAAGAAATCCTGATTAGATCTTCTATTTTGAGCTCGATCATCTAGGACGATATAAATATCATCCGGGACGATGTGAGTAAAAACACAAGTTCTAACTCTCTCAAATGTGTGTATGTAGGGTTACTTAAGATCAGTTACTTCAAATAATTACAATTGTCTTAAGAAAGAAAAAGGAAAATTATAGACTGACTCAACCCTAATCTACCCAGTCTTATGCTGATTCCGATTTTCGTCCGATCTTTGAATCCTGAAAATGTCAGTAGTAAAGGCAGTCGAAAAGAAGCAAGAGTGTTTGCTAATCATCAAAACATAATTCATAAAATCTACAATAATCTCACCCTTTTTGATGAAGGCAAACACTTTGACAATTAATTTAAAAATAGTAGTGTAAAACATGGAATTGAAAGTGCAAGCATACAAAAGAACCCCTCTCCCCCTTCTGACATCTCAAAAAGGAGGCGGAAACTAAGAAACAAATCAAAAGACCCCCTTTTTTTTAACCAAGACATGAACATGATGTAGCACTCCATGTGATTGATTTGTAAAAAATTTATGAGCTAATGAATCAACATAAAAAAAAAACCATAAAATGGTATAATATCCGATCATGATTACCCTTAGCTCAAACTATCTTTTAGCATAGAATTGTCTTTGGAAATCAATGACCTAACTCAAAGAAATCAATTGGATCAAAAAAAGGATCCATTCATTACTTGTTTTTAGAAAAAATCTCTTATAGAATAATGAACGAATGTGAATTTATCACAATCGCAAAACAATCGAAATCAAGCCTTTGATATATAAAATCTTCTAAGTTTTAAAAGATTTGAAAGGGGAGGAGAGCTTGCTTTAGATGGGCTCATTTTATGCCTCTTGTCAATTGAATGGCGCTTTGCGCATCTTTTGTTTTTTGATACACTTTGTGTATATTTTTTTTTTTCAATTTTGGCGTCATTGCGCATCTTTTGTTGGCATCATTGGCCAAATTTTTTTATTTTTGCAAGCTTCATTCTCTTTCAAAAACTCTTAAAAAATAATCTTAGTTTTGATTATATCTTCTAGATATTAGAAAATAGGAGATCTCTCTCTAACATATGGAAGAATAATTCACATAATAGAATCAATAACCAATGACAAGAGTAACTAGGAATCTTGATGTGCCAAAAAGACTTTGATCATTATAAATACAAGATAGATTTGCTTTGACAAGGTTAGAAAAGATCTTAAATTCACACACAATTGTTAATTTGAAATAGATTTTTTATTAGAAAAGAAGATTGTACCACTAAAATAGATTTAGAGAAAGAGACACAATTATTGGTATATTTTTACCATCTGATAGATTTAAGACATGTAAAACATTGACTACAAATTTTCAAAACCAAGGACAAGGCATACGATATTATTTCAGCGATGATTTTGAAAATCAAATGAAAGTAAAATAAATCAAACAAAAAATTGAAAGTAAAACAAAAAGAAGAAAAGAACAACAAAGAGTAAAAAGGAAAAGCAAATCAAAAATAAAAGAACAAAAGCAAAAGGAAGAAAGTAAAAGATCAAGTTCAAGCATTAATGTCAATCACACCCAATCTGATCCTTAAAGAAATGAAGGTGTCGAAGGCCAGTGGTTTAGTAAAGATGTCAGCTAGTTGATTTTCAGTTGTCACATGGTGTAAATCAATGTCTCCCTTAGTCACATGATCTCTAATAAAGTGATGTCTAATGTCAATGTGCTTAGTCCTTGAATATTGGATAGGATTCTTAGAAATGCATATGGCACTAGTGTTGTCACAAAAGATTGAGATGGGCCCTACAGGTAATCCTAAATCCAATACCTGTTGTTTCAACCAAAGGACTTGGGCCACACAACTCCCCAAGGCAATGTACTCAGCTTCAGCAGTGAAACATGCAACAGAATTTTGCTTTCTACTAGACCATGAGACCAAAGATTGTCATATGAATTGACAAGTTCCTGAAGTAATTTTTCTATCCACCTTGCATCCTGCAAAATCAGAGTCAGAAAATCCAATTATCTCAAAAGAAGTCTTGTGCCTTGGATACCAAAACCCTATGCTTTGGGTCCCCAAAAGGTATCTAAAAATTCTCTTAACAGCAATCAAGTGGGACTCCTTGAGTTTAGCTTGAAATCTAGCACAAAGGCAAACACTAAACATAATATCAGGTCGGCTAGCATTCAGGTAAAGTAAGGATCCAATCATACCTATATACAATGGAACACTAGAAGTCATGGGAGTATTAATTGGTTTAGCTTTATCCATCTCATACTTCTTCCAAATGTCCTTTATATTTTTTGTTTGATTTAAAAAGGTTCCATCATCCAATTATTTTATGCTAAAACCCAAAAAGTAGGATAACTCTCCCATCAAACTCCTCTCAAACTCTTTACTCATTATTTTAGAGAACTCATCACAAAGTTGTTTATTAGAAGATCCAAAAAGTATGTCATCCACATAAATCTAAACAATGAGCAAATCATCTCCAACTTTCCAAAGAAAAGGGTGGTGTCTACGCTTCCCTTAACAAACTCCCTTTCTAGTAAAAATGTGCTAAGCCTCACATACCAAGCTCTTGGTGCCTGTTTTAACCCATACAAAGCCTTTTTTAATTTAAAAACATGATTTGGGCATTGGGAGCTCTCAAAACCTGGGGGTTGTTCTACAAACACATCATCTTTTATTTTCCCATTTAAAAAGACACTCTTAACATCCATTTGAAAAAGCATAAATCCTTTATAACAGGAAAAGGATAATGGCTTTCAATCTCGCTACAGAGGCAAAAGTCTCCTCAATGTCTCTTCCACCATTAAAGTTCTCTTGTTAAACACCCTAAAAGACTTCCCAACACTAGAATATCCCAAGAATACTCCTTCATCAGATTTAGGATCAAATTTTCCCAAGTGATACTTCTCATTTTTGTGAATGAAAACCTTACAACCAAAGACATCAAGGTGAGAAAGATTGGATGTTCTACCCTTAAGGATCTCATAGGGTGTCTTATCTAGTTTGGCTCTAACATTCACCATATTCAACACATAACAAGCAGTGTTAACCACTTCAGCCCAAAAGTATTTTGGAAGTGAATACTCAGCAAGCATGGCTCTAGCGGCTCCCACTAAGGTCCGATTCTTCCTTTCAGCTACCCCGTTCTGCTGAGGGGTCCTAGGAGCTGAGAAGTTGTGGCTAATCCCCTTGTCCTCACAAAAATCTCCAAATCTTTCATTCTTAAACTCTCCTCCATGATCACTATGGATGGTCAAGATCTCACAACCTATCTTTTTCTGAATCCAAGTAGAAAATGTTCTAAACTCCTCAAAAGACTCATGTTTATGTGAAAGAAATCTAGTCTATGTGAACCTTGAGTAGTCATCAATAATCCCAAACTATAGACTTTCCCTCCCAAGCTGGCAGTGCTAATGAGTCCAAACAAATCCATGTGAAGGACTTCTAAAGGTCTAGAGGTGCTAATGTTCTTAGTGGGGTGAAAAGTGGAGTGGACTTGCTTTCCTAGTTGGCAGGCATCACAAAGGTGGTCTTTTGAAAACTTTAGTTTGGGGACACCTCTAACTAGGTCTTTTTGGGTCACTTTCCTAAGGGTTTTCATACTTGCATGACATAATCTCCGGTGCCATAACCATGAATCATCAATAACTATTTTTAAGCAAAATGAAACAGCGTATTCAATGTTATTTAAATCAATCATGTAGACGTTGTTGATCTTTTTTCCTTGCAAAATAGTATTGTTACTTAAACTTACAATGCATGAATTTGCAAAGAATTGCACGATGAAGCCTTTGTCACAAAGTTGACTGATGCTGAGTAGGTTGTGTTTTAATTCATCTACAAGCAAAATATTTTCAATCATAAGGTTCTTGGAATTACTAATTATACCTGAGCCTACCACCTTCTTGGTGGTGTTGTCTCCAAGAGTAACCTTGCCTCCAGTCCTGGATTCAAGCGAAACAAATTGATTGGCATCACCAGTCATATGTCGAGAGCATCCGCTATCCAAGTACCACAAACTCTCACGAGGCCTTTTGTGAGAGCCCACCTACAAAATTATCAAATGTCAGATATAAAAACCCAAACAGGTTTGGGTCCCTTCTTATGAAAAGTAGAATGCAATACATGTGTGGTATGCTGTAAATCATACACCTTTGGTCTCCACACCCAACATGTACTATGGTGAACAGTGCAAGTGTGTGAGATGTGTCCTAGCATGCCACATGAAAAACATCTAACACCTGGAAAAGGACTTTTTAAATGATTTGAGTTATAATGCCTCTTCCTAGGTTTTGGCTTTTGATCAAGAGTTGGTATCATCCTAGTTTTCTTAAATGTATCCAATTCATTTTGAATCCTCAAGTTAGTAATTTTTAAGGCATCATTATCAATCCTCAATTTTTTCTCCATCTCTTTAGAATTCTTAAAATCAGATTCAAATGAGGTGTGTTTGACTTTTAGTGACTCATACTTTTCAATTAATTCACAATGCTTTTTGTTTAACTCATTAAATTCATTAAGTATAATCATGTGATTTGAGTCAATCATAGAATAATCTTTAAGAATAACTTCATGCTCTTTTTGTAAATTCAAAAATTCCAATTTCAAGCTTGCATGTGTTTTCTTAAGTTTCCTATATGATGCATGAAATTTTTAGAAATTTCAAGGAGTTGATCGTAGGAAAGTTCACATACCTCTTCTTTATCAAGATTATCATTTTCCATTAAGCACAAGTTTGTTGTCTCATCTTCTGGTTCCGTCTCCGATGAATCCGATGCAGAATCTGCCCAAAATACCTTTTAAAGTCTCTTTTTATCTTTTCTAAACTTGGATTTCTCCTCACTCTTTTCCTTGCTTGTGTGCATCTTAAGTGTAGGGCAATCAACTTTCACGTGTCCGGGCTTTCTGCATTCATAACAAACCACATCAGATGATCCTTTAGAATATTTGTTATCCTTACCTTTTCTCCAATTTTGATGATGCTTTTGCTTCTTCCTTAGAAAGCTTTTGAATTGCCTTCTGATAAAGGTAATGTAATCGCTCTCAGACTCGGAAGAATCAAAGTCAGATTTGTGCGCCTTCAGTCCCACTGTTTTCTCCTTCTTTTTCTCACTTGCATCAAGATTTCTTTGATTCACCCCTTTCTCGTAAGCAATGAGTGAGCCAAGTAAGTTATCAATCGAATAGGTGTTTAAATCCTTAGATTAAGTTATAGCAGTGATTTTAGCATCAAAAGAGGAAGTCAAGCATCGTTAGATTTTATTTACTTTTTCATAGTTTGAAAGTTCTCTTCCTAGGGCATGCAAATAAGTTATAATTTGAGTAAATTGTGTATACATATTAGAAATTGATTCAGAAGGTTTCATACAAAAAAGTTCGTAGTCATGCAAGAGAATATTCAAATGAGATTATTTCACTTCATTGGTTCCTTCATAAGTAATGCACAACTTATCCTAAATCTCTTTTTTAGTAGAGCAAGTAGAAACACGCATGTAATCCTCAGACTTTAAAGCACAGAAAAAATAGTTCAAACACTTCGCATTCAATTGAGCTAAATCTCTTTCATCAGTAGTCCATTTAGTAAAAAAAAAGTTTAGTTTTAATTCTGTTAATTTCATGAGTAGGTGGAGAATATCCTTCTTTAATAAGCATCCACATGCGATAGTCAGTTGATTGCAAAAAAATAGCCATGCGAGTTTTCAAAAAATCAAAAGGAAGGTTGTCAAACAAGGGAGGTCGTGTAATAGAATATCCTTCAGTTGTATTACGATTTCCAAAGTTAGCCAAGGATCAAAAAGTTTTCAAACTTTGTTTTTATGAATCCTGCTCTGATACCACTTGAAAGTTCGTAAGGTATGTTAGGCCCTTTGAACTAGTCCCGAGGCTAACTAAGATGGGGGAGGGGGTGAATTGATATTTTAAAAATTCTTTAAAACCAAAAGAATGATTATCACAAACCAAGATCACCACGAAAAAAAACAAGTGCGAAAAAATTAAAGTGCGGAAGTAGTAAAAAGAACACAAGGGTTTATAGTGGTTCGGTGAACTTTACATACGTCTACTCCCCGGAGGCACCCTCCACGTATTGCACTACCAACGTGACTCTCCTTTAGCCCCCACAGCTAGGCGGAGAAGCCCTCACAAAAACACCTCCTTTTCGCCACACCCGGCAAGGCAGAGAACCCAACTCCTTTTGCTTCCTTCTGAAGCAGGCAGAGAACCACGATCACTTACTAAAACTTACCTCTCCCAACCTTTCCAAGAATAAGAGACTCTAGGGAAGAAGAAGTGGAACAATGCTTGGAGTAACCCTTGTGAACCCCCTCACAAGCTCCCCCTCACAAGATCCTCTCTCTCTCTCCCTCTCTCTCTCTCTTTTAGGTTTTCTCAGGTCAAGACAGCAGCTAAGGGTGTTCAAAAATATTGAACAAGAGCTCTTAAATAGAAGAGCTTCAAATATGCTCATTAATTGCAAGTTGCCAACTTTATCGTCTAGGACGATATTTAAATTGTCATGGCCGATCAGTACAAATATCATAAGATCTGCCAGAGCTTCACCCTGAATGCAAGCTGGATGATTGAAAATTTTCTTGATCATCCCGGATGATCTCACGATCGTCCCGGCCAATCAGTTCAAATCAGAGGAAAATCGTCTTGAATATCGCCCTGAATTTGTGCTGGCCGATATTTATCATCCAGAAGCAACTAAGGGTTTTTGAATAGATCATCATGGTCGATCCTGCGATCGTCCAGGTTGATGTGATCGTATAAATCATCCTTAATTACCTCCTTGATTCCTGGAAAAATTTAGGCATAATTGTGTGATACCGTCCAGGCCGATCTCATGATCATCTTGGCCGATTTCCAAAAATACATAATACCTAAATTGATCATGGCGGCAATTTCTTTCTGTATTGAGCATATCGTCCTGGATGATACAGGTATCGTCCAGGCCGATCAGTTAATTACAGCTGCCTTAACTAAGAAATTTTGATTAGATCTTCTTTTTTGAGCTCGATCGCCCGGGATGATGTGAGTAAAAATACAAGTTCTAAATCTCTCGTGTGGGTGTGTGTAGGGTTACTTAACATCAGTTACTTCAAACAATTACAATTGACTCAAGAAAGAAAAAGGAAAATTACATACTGACTCAACCCTAATCTACCCAGTCTTGAGCTGATTCAGATTTTCATCCAGATCTTTTAATTCTGAAAATGTTAGTAGCAAAGGTAGTCGAAAAGAAGCAAGAGTGTTTTCTAATCATCAAAACATAATTCATGAAATCTGTAACAAATATCAATCAAGTGGGATTCTTTTAGATCAGCCTAAAATCTAGCATAGAGACACACACTGAAAAAAATATTAGGTCTACTAATAGTTAAGTAACGAAGTGATCTAATTTTTCCACTCTATTTCTTTTGATCAACTGATTTTACATTTGAGTCCTTATCTAATTAAACTATAGAGCTCGTGGGAGTGTTTAATGCATTGGTCTTATCCATTTCATATTTCATAAGGATGTCTTTAATGTATTTTTATTAAATAAGAAAAATTATATCATCCTTCTACCTTATACAAAATCCATTATACTCGTCTCAAGCTCCTTACTCGTTATTTCAGAAAATTCATCATATAGATCTTTATCAGATGATCAAGATTTTTATCAGATGATCCAAGAAAATCAATATAGATTTGGACCATGAGTAGTTTCTCTCCTAACTTTTTAAGAAATAGGGTGGTGTCTCTGCACCCCTTAACAAAGGTTCTATCCTCTAGGAATGTGATTAGCCTTTCATACCATGCTCTAGGTATTGGTTTCAATCTATATAATGTCTTTTTTAATTTGAACACATGATTGGAAAATTATAATTTTTTTAAATCTAAGGTTGTTCAACATAAACATCTTCTTTTATTACCCAATTTAGAAAGATATTTTTAACATCCATTTGGTACAATTTGAATCTCTTAAAGTAGGAAAAGCCAATAGCACCCATATGGCTTCTAGTTTAGGTATAGGGGTAAAAGTTTCTTCAAAATTAATCCCTTTTTTCTTGCTACATTAGCCATTAGTCTTATTTTTTTCCTTACCATAACATTAGACTAATTCATTTTATTTTTGAAAACCCATTTTGTTCCAAAAACACTATGATTATTTGGTCTTTTAATTAGCTCCTAAAAATTATTTCTAGCAAATTGATTCAATTCTTCTTGTAAGGTTAGAATCCATAATTCATTCAATAGTGCTTGATTTAAGTTCGTGTGTTAATTCATTAAGATAAAGATAGAGTGGTTAAAATTTTTTTCTAAATCAATGTTTAATTCTAACACCTTTAGATGGATCTCCTAAGATAATTTTTTTTAGATGACTTCAATAATATCTCTTATCTCTAGGTAGTAAATTTTAAAATTCTACCCTTTCTTCCAGATTTATAGGTTCTACTCCTTGGGTGACTTCAACCACTTCTTCATCTTCTACATGAGACCTTCCAAAATTATCAAATTATCAATAATTATGTGTGATCGTTTCTATCACCAATGTCTTTTTATTAAAAACTCTATAAAATTTTCCAATATTTAAGTATTCTAGGAGAACTCTTTTATCATATTTGGGATCAAACATTCCTAAAAAAGAATTCCCATTTTTTAGAATGAACATTTTACAACAAAAGATATGAAGGTGAGAGAGGTTGGGTGTCCTACCCTTAAGGATTTCATAATGTGTCTTGTTCATCTTGGATCTAACACTAACCATATTCAGAACATAATAGGTTGTGTTTATCGCTTATGCATAAAAATATTTATGAAATAAGTATTCATCTAATATGGCTCTAGCAGCTTCTACTATTGTACTGTTCTTTCTTTTAGCCCCCAATTCTGTTGAGGGGTTCTAAAAGATAAAATGTTGGGATTTACCCGTTCCTCCTTACCATAAGACTCAAATTTTTTATTCTCAAATTCTCCACCAAAACCATTGTGAATGTTCAGAATTTCACATACTAACTTTCTCTGAATCCAAGTGGAGAATGACCTAAACTCCTCGAATGATTCACTTTTATGATATAAGAATCTAATCCAAGTAAGCCTTGAATAGTCATGAATAACCATATATCAAAATACATTGCCTCCTAGACTTATAGTGTTAATGGGGCAAAAGAGATTTATGTGAAGGACTTCTAATGGTTTGCTAGTGTTAATGTCCTTAAATTATTGGAAGGATGATTTGACTTATTTTCTTAACTCACAAGCATCACACAGGTGATTCATGGTGAAATCTAGTTAGGGTATGCCTTCTAATAAGCCTTTTTCGGTTATTTTTTTAATATTTTTATGCTTGTATGACACAGTCTCTTATGTCATAACTAGAATTCATCAACAATTATTTTACGCAACGATAAGTAACTTATTCAATGAAATTCAAATCAAGCATGTAAACATTGTTAATTATTTTTCCTTGCAAAATAGTATTTCCATTTAAGCTAATAATATAGTTGGTAGATAAAAATTTTTTGTTGAAACATTTATTATGGAGTTGGCTAATGCTGATCAAATTATATTTTAAGCCATCTAATAGTAAGATATTTTAAATAATGAAATTTTTTATTTGTCAATTATACTTGATCTAATCACCTTCCTAGCAGTGTTATCTCCAAGTGTTATATTGCCCCCTACGCTGGCCTCCAACATGATGAGTTGCTTTATATCTCTAGTCATTAGGTATTAGATTTAGGAAACCAAACAAATTTAGGTTCCACCTTATGGATTGATGGATTAAATGCTTGCATACTATACCATGATTTATGCAATTTTGGCCTTCGCACTAAATGTGTTATGCAGTGGATAGTGCAAGTGGGGGATATATAGCATACCACAAGAAAAACACTTAACTCTTTGAAATGGATTCACTAATGTTTGTGTTCTATGGTGACTTTTTCTAGGTTTATATGAAGCATGATATGGTGATGGTTTGTGAAATTATGTAAGTGTATGAGATGTTTTGTTTTCCTTAAAAGTACTTAATTCCACTTATAAGAATTTGTTTGCACTTTCAAGAATTGATTTGTCAAATTTTTATACAAGCTCCATATCATCAACTTCATCTAAATTTGCCTTTAATTCTTTAAATGAATTTTATAAATCAACATAAGATGCTTTAAAGGAATCATGCTCAGTAGTTAAATCAAGATTCTTTTTGTTTAAGGCATCAAATTCATCAAGAAAGATCATATGATTGTTATCCAATGTAGAAAGGTCTTTCCTAAGGCATTCATGCTCTTTTCACAAGTTTTAAAAATCAGAATTAAGGCTTGTATACATTTTCTTGCGCTTTACATATTCATTATGGATTTGTTTTTTTAAACTTCAAATAATTCGTCAAAAGAAAGCTCACATGCCTCCTCTTGATCAGAATATTCAAGATACTTATCTGATATTAAGAATAAGTCGGTTACCTCCTCTTCAACTTCTATTTCAAATGAGTCCGAAGCAGAATCTGCCCAAAAAGCCTTCTAAGTTTGTTGCTTTCTCTTCTAAAAATTGGCTTTTTCTTCATCCTTCTCCTTGATTGATTGAGCTTTTAGATTTAGGCAATCAATCCTCATATGCCATGACTTCCTGCATTCAAAATAGACGAAATCAAAAAAAAAACAATTATTATGTTTACCTTTATTCTATTGCTAACAACACTTTCTTTTAGAAAGATTTTCAATTTCCTTATCCTAAACATTATGTCATCATCATCTCAGGAATGAAATTAACACTATTAGAATCATCATTTTAAGGCTACAATTTTTCTTTGAACACTCCTTGCTCTTAGGTAATGAGTGATCCAAGTACATTATCAATTGAATAAATATTCAAATCCTCAAATTCAATAATAATAGTTATTTTGGCATTATATGAACTAGGTAAACAAGAAAGAATCTCATTAACTTTTCAGATTGTAAGTTCTCACCTATTATATGCAGGGAAGCAACAATTTGATTGAACCTAGTGTACATTTCAAAACTAGACTCATTAGGTTTCATGCAAAATAGTTCATAATCACTGAGCATAATGTTTAGCCTATATTCTTTCACATCATTAGTTCCTTCATAGCTTATGTAGACTTTATACCAAAATTATTTTTTAGTTATACAAGTAGACACACATATGTAATCTTCATATTTTAATCCATAGAAAAAGCAATTTAAGTATTTAGCATTCAATTAGGCTAAATATTTATCCTCAATGCTCCATTCAGAAAAAGAGTGTTCAGTTTTAATGTCATTTATAAAACGAGAAGGTTTAGAATATCCTTCCTAAAATAACATCCACACGATAATCTATAAATTATAAGAAAGTAGACATGCAAATTTTCCAAAAATTAAAAAAAAGATTTTCAAATAAAGGTGGTCATATAATTGAATACCCTTTGCAGTATTATGATTTCTAAAAGTAGCCATTGATAATTTTCAAATTTTTTTCAAAAACTTAGGTTTTGAATCTCGCTTTGATACCTCTTGAAAGTTCAAGGAGTTAGTGAGACCTCAAAGAACAAACACGAGGTTAATCAAGAAGGGGGGTGAATTTATAATTTAAAAATGTCTTTAATAAAAAGAAAATATTTTTATAATTTTTTCAATATCTAAAAATAAATTTTTATCCCTCGAAGCGGAAGTGAATTAATTTCACAATAAAAAAATCAGAGTTTTAAACCACATAATTAGTCACACAAAAAGAAAATAAGTACAAAAAATAATAAGAATAAATAGGCTAGAATTTATAGTTGTTTGGTCCAACATGACCTACAAATTTTTATTTTAGCTCCTTTTATTTTAATTTTTTAGTTTTTTATCTTACAATATTTTTATTAATTACATTTTTTTCTTTTTTTTGTTTAATTTAATGTATTCTGGATAAAATAAATAAATAATGCAAAAAATTGAAGATTTTATTAAATAAAATTAATAACTATTTAATTCACTTAAAATTTTTAATTCATAGTAAATTAAATTCTAAAACACTTAAGCATCTCACTAGTTATAAGAGGATTATCTAATTTAAGGATTAATTTCAATAAGCTATTTAGTTTAATTCTAAATCATCTACTATGTATATAATTAGGGAATATGGGGGCTCTAATAAATTTTAGGTAGATTAAAAAATGGAGGCAATAGACAAGTATTCAAAACAAATAAAATGTATTTAGCAATTGAAAAAGTTAAGTATAAAAGAGAAAAAAGCTAAGTGCTGGACTATTGAACTATTGAAAATTTATACTTGCTTTGCCAAGAACCACTTAACTAAAATGTGGAGCCATTAAATAATTATTCAAAATTATTATAAGTTACTTAGCTAATTCAAAAGAACAAGAAAAAAATAAAGTAAATAAAGATAAATACGTGACTACCAAAATTAGTATTTGTAATATCTAGCCCTACTTATACTCCTCTAAAGGAATTATTAGAATCATAAACTTAAAGAAAGCTAATAGATTGATTTATAAATTTACTAAATATCTAAATTTCATTAATTCCAAAAAAAATCCATAACCCTTAGTGAATCAAAATTTTCACATACATTTAGGAGTTCAATTTAATAGGAATATTAATTAAAAATTAATGAACGGGGTGTTATAAATTATTCTATTGGAAAATTTTATAATTTAGTGACTATTTAAATACTCTGATAATTCATTTTAAAATTTTCAAAAATCTTTGGATATGTGTACAAGAGCTATTACTTGTTTTTGAACACAAGGTGGTTTGATCTAATATTTTCATATTTTTGTTAGATTATAACTAGGATCAACCTTAAGCCCTTATTTTTTGCTTTAGTCATGAAATTTCTTACTATATATTTTCAAGGAGATGTACCTTAGTGTACAATTTTTTCCGATGATATTCTTCTTGTTGATAACAGTAGAGAGGGAGCTGAAGGTTAACTCAAATTATGTATGTCAACCTTTGATTCAAGGATCAACCTTAAGCCCTTATCTCTTTGTTTTAAAACCATTATATGCATTCAAGTATCTTAAGAAATATTTAAATAGAGATTAACCAAGGACAAATAGAATAAACCAAGTTTGATACACGTGTGTCTAGTAATTGCATTATTGATGTTCATTCTACATTTGCATGATTATACTTCAAATGTTTAATAACCTCAATTCAAATTTTGTTTATAAATGTTATGATACATATTTGATTTAGCATAACATTTAGAGATAGTTTAGTGAGGGATTATCTTATGATTGAGATTCCAAAACATTTGGGTGTTGATTTGACCCAAATGCTTGAAAATTCATCATTTTCAATGCACCTAGATTTAGAACATTCTTTTGTCAAGAATTGATTGTTTACATGTATTTGTAAAGATTAGTAACATTGATTTCTAAATCTATTCAATACTATAGACATTTTTTTAAGGAAAATAATTAATGTTTGTGTCTAATGAACTTAAGCAAATCCTAATATTCATTTACACATCCTTTTTTTTTTGAAAAAAAAAAAGCAAAATGCTTTATTAAGAAACTATAAAAGGAAATTACATCCTAAAAGCATCTGATTCCTCCTTTAACAAATTGATAAAAGGAGGAATCTTATTCATAACAACATCATCCCAAATGAAAGAACTAATACAAGCATAGCTAGCACAAAGATCGACTAACTTATTACTTTCCATATTAACACAATTAAAGATAACAAAGTGGAAATCCTTAATAAAAGAATGATCTCCCAACTCGCTTCCTCCTTTAGCCACCATTTTTTAATGAAATTGATTACATTTTTATTACCTCATTCAATGATTAAGCCTTTGTAATCATACATCCAATCCTTCACCACATGCTTGACTGATAGTATTGCCTGAAGCTCCAATGAAGTAGTATCCAAATGGACATAAGCATTTCCGAATGCCAATAAGAACCTCCCATGGTGATCTCAAAAAAACTCCACCATTCCCATCCTTGTAGGAGTTAAATAAGGAAGCGTCTGTATTAACTTTTATCCAATCAGGTGGAGGAGGATGCCAACATTTAAACAACCTCAATAGTTGATTAACATCCCCGATACCTGAGTTTAAACACATAATATACTTATAAACTACAAAATAACTTACAGCATTTGTTGCAATCACCATAGGACTGGTAGCTTTCCCGTCATGAACATACAAATTTCTAGCTTTCCAAGATAAGTAAATTTTATTGCAAAAGAGATTTACCATCCATTGATTTTTTGTATCCATCCATCTACAACATGCATCAAGAGAATTGAAAGTAGGAATACCCAAACCCCATTTGTTTAAGTATTCCATCACGTTGTTTAATTTGTTGCAACCAAAAACAATGTGATCAATGTCTTCCACCGCCTCACATCCACTTGGACATTTATCATATCCTTGTAACCTTCTATAACACAAAAACTGATTAGTTAGAATAGCCTTGTTAAGAACCATCCACCAAAAGATTTCTACTCTAGGATTTAATTTTGCATTTCCAACCCAATCCCAAGCAGAATAATCTGAATAATCATCTCCTAATGCTTCAAATGCTAGTGCAGAAAGAGTCTGACCAGAGATTTTATGGATGAAGTCTAGATGATCTTCTATACAATCAGCAAAAATTTGAATAGTTAAAATCAGGTTCACAAGATCTTCACCAAAGTATTTTTGAAGCTCATTAAGATTCCAACCTCCATTGCAAATAAGTTAATTAACCGTTTGTTTACTACCTCCCATTGGATTGACAAATGTAGTCCATTTATTAATGCTTTTGTCCAATAACCAAAAGTCCATTTATTAATGTTTAAAGACATGGACTGATTTTCCATTCACAATTCTCCATTTAACTATGGGTTTAAGAAACTCACCTCCATTGCATATTAATTTCCAAGCCACCGAACCTCCTTTGGGAGCAGAATCTTCACAGAGAATTGATACGTATTTTGGAAATAAGATCTTATGCATAAGCGAATCTCTTTCCTGGCTATACCTCCAAGACAATTTGGCCCTTGATGGCCCAACTTTTTAGAACAGAAATTGATTTCTTGTCCACCAAATTTTTTTGGCCTGCACATGAAGTCCCAGCTCACATGATGAAGTCCCTCACCTCCATCCCTTTTATTCCATATAAATATTCTACACAACTTATCAACTTCATTCAAAACACACTTTGGAACCAAAGAAAGTGTAGAATGAAAGGCTGGGTATGAGAGTAAAACCGATTTCACCAAAGTAATTCTACCGTCCAAGGAAATGAATTTTCCACCCCATACGCTCAACAACTCAAGGCTTTGTCTAAAATGAATTGGTAATCTGCTTTTACCATTCTCCTTAATGCCACTTTGATGCCCAAATAAGAAAATTCCTTGATTTCCTTGAAATCCATGATTCTACATATTGCTTTTCTCTTCCTTCTTCTCATTGAATTTCCAAACATAATTCCTAATTTTTTTATGTTCACCTTTTGTCCCGTCCATTCACAAAAGTCCATAAGAATGCATTTGAATTCCTTAATCATTTTAATTTTTGCTTCAGAGAAAATGATTAGATCATCGGCATAGAGTAAATGAGAAACATTATGCCCTTTGGGAGAAATGCCAATCCCAACCGAATTATCCTTTCGAAGAAACAGCATTTGAAAAAAGTTGAGCACACATAATAAACAAGAAGGGAGATAAAGGGAAACCTTGATAAAATCTACCCTTAGCTTCGATCCGATTGGAGAAGTTCCCATTGATTAACAAAGAAAATTTAGGACAATGAACACAACCCAAAAAGAAATTGGCAAACTTGTTAGGAAACCCAAAATAATCCATAACTTTAACCAATGTAGGCCACCCCATAGAGTCATTTGTTTGCTCCATATCAATCTTGAATGATACTAAACCTTTAGAAGATTTAGAATGCCTAAACTTGTGGAAAATTTCTTGAGACACCAATACATGATCCGAGAGTGACCTCCCTTTCAAAAAAGCCACTTGTTCTTCCAAAATGAACTTAGGAATAACAAGCGACAACCTATTTAAAAGCATCTTTGCTACAATTTTATAATCCAAATTGCAAAGACTTATAGGTCTAAAATTAGATGGAGATAAATGTTTTTTAACCTTTGGGATCAAAACTATAATAGTGTCTTTCAATTTTTCATTCATCTAACCATCATTGAAAAAATGGCCCATAGCATTCCATAAGTCATATTTGATAATATGCCAATAAGATTTAAAAAAAGAGTAAGACATACCATCATGTTCCAAAGCATTATTCCCACCAACTTCCTTGATAACCTTCTCCAATTCTTCATAAGAAAAATCTCTATTCAACATATTCATATCTTCTTCATTTAAAGACTTTCACGGTTTAGGGCAACCTTCCATAGAGCAGCTCCTATCTTTCCATTTGTCTTTGAAGTAGCGGAATAATACTTCTTCAACTTGGTGCTGGTCTTCAACAATCAACCCGTTTTCATCCTTAATTTTGTGAATGAAGTTTAAATTTCTCCTTGCACTAGCATATACTTGAAAAAACCTTGAATTAGTATCTCCCTCAACGAGCCATTTAACTTTAGCTCATTGCTTCCACCATGTGCTGATCTGAGCCAATGATGAATTCAAATCATCAATTTTCAACTTTAAAATCCACTGTTCTTCCTCTAAAAGAAACCCGACCTTTGCTTCCTTTTTTGCAATTCCAGAATTTCTTCTTTCAATGCCTCTTTTGATTGATTTAATGCCATAAATTTAGCTTTGCTCCAATAATACAAATCTTGTTGCGAATCTATTTTCATGGATTATGATTTTGATGATAGCAGACACTCTTGTTTCTCTACGACTACCTTACCTATGATATTTTAGGTCCACAAGATCAGACTGTAATTTAGAACTAGCTCAAGATTGGGTAGATTAAGTCTGAGTCAGCTTATACCTTTTTTCTTTCTTGAGTCTATTATAATTGGTGTGGCTCCTAATGCTAAGTAACTTTGCACACACACATCTTGGAAGGACTTGTAATTGTTCCTAAGAGTTGACTATTTTTGGTCACATCGATCGAGAAGATATTTATATCGGTCTAGACGATCGATTCAAAAATAGAAACCCTAATTAGGGCATCATCCTTATTAAGGCAGTAGTCATTAAGCTTATCGGCCTGGATGATCCTTGTATCGGCCAGGACGATAGGCTCAATTTAGAAAGAATCAGCTGCCATGATCAATTTAGGTATTCTTTATTTTAGATATCGGCTACGACGATATGAATATAGACCTTGACGATGCAGCACAATTATGTATAAATTAATCTGGTAATTATGGAAAGAAATTAAGGCTGATTGATACGATCACATCGGTCGAGCCGATCACAGGATCAGCTAGGATGATAACCTAGATGATTGATATCGGCCAGCCTCTATTTAGGGCGATGATCAGGATGATTGTGCTCGGATTTGAACTAATCGGCTAAGACGATATTGTATCAGCCTCGATAATGTAACCATTTTTTCTTCTGACCTTCCCAAATTGTCTCAGCTGATTGAGCTTATTTTGTACTGATTGGCCAGGACGATATTCCTATCGGTCTGGATGATAAAGTTGGCAAATTGTATTAATGATCTCATATTGAGATCTTCTATTTAATCTTTGACAAGACATTTAGTAAGTTGAAAGTTCATAAGGGATGTTGAGCCCTATATAACTGGCCCAAGACTAATCAAGAGGGGGGGTGAATTGGTATTTTAAAAATTTTAATCAAAGCTCAACAAGTTTCACAAACCAAAACACCACAAAACAAATAATGCGGAAATTTAAGTACGGAAGCAGTAAAAATAAGAACACAAAGGTTTATAGTGGTTCGGTCAACTCGACCTATGTCCACTCCCTGGAGGCGCCCTTCGAGTATTACACTACAATTATGACTTTCCTTTAGCCCCCACAGCTAGGCGGAGAAGCCTTTACAAACACCTCTTTTTGCCACACCCGGCAAGACAGAGAATCTTCCTTCTTTTGCTTCCTCCTGAAGCAGGCAGAGAACCTCAATCACTTGCTGAAACTTACCTCTCCCAACCCTTCCAAGGATAAGAGACTCTAGGGAAGAAGAAGTGGAACAATTCTTGGAGCAACCCCTTGTGAATCCCCTCACAAGCTCACCCTCACAAGATCCTCTCTCTCTCTCTCCCTCTCTCTCTATCCTTTAGGTTTTTTCAGGTCAAGATAGTAGCCAAGGATGTTCAAAAATGTTCAACAAGAGCTCTTATAAAGAAGAGCTTCAAAGGAGCTCATTAATTGCAAGTTGTCGACTTTATCATCCATGACGATATGGAAATCGTCCTGGCCGATCAGTACAAATTTCAAAATATCGGCCAGAGTATCGCCCTGAATGCAAACTGAACGATTAAAAATTTGCGTGATCGTCCCGGCCGATCAGTTCAAATCAGAGAAAAAATATCCAGAGCATCACCCCGAATTTGTGCTGGCCGATATTTATCATCCAGGAGCGACTAAAGATTTTAGAATCGATCATCCTGGTCGATCTTGCGATCGTCCAGAACGATATGATCTTATCTATCATCCTCAATTACCTCCTTAATTTTCTGATCAATTAAGGCATAATTATGAATATCATCCAGGCCAATCCAAGATCGTCCTGGCCGATTACCAAAAATATAGAATACCTTAATTGTTTATGGAGTCATTTTCATTCTGTTTTGAGCCTATCATCCTGGCCGATACAAGTATCATCCAGGACGATTGGCTAATGACAGTTTCCTTAATTAAGAACCCCTTATTAGATTTTATGTTTTAAGCCAGATCATCCAGGACGATGTAAATATTACCCTGGCCGATATGAGCAAAAATAGAAATTCTAAGTCTCTCAAGTGTGTGTGTGTGTGTAGGGTTACTTTGCATCAGTCACTTCAAGCAATTAGAATTGATTCAATAAGGGAAAAATAAAATTATAGACTGACTCAACCCTAATCTACCCATTCTTCAGGTAGCTCCGTTTTTCCGCCCGATCTTTCTTTCCTGAAAAGTCAGTAGTAAAATACAGTCCAAGACAAGTAAGAGTGTTTTTCAATAATCAAAACATAGTTCATGGGACCTCAATTTGTAACAATCTCCCCCTTTTTGATGATGGCAAAACACTACGACAAATATTTAAAACCAGCAGTGTAACACACAGAATCGAAAGTGCAAGAAACATCCTAAAATTACTCCCCTTTTTGACATCTCAAAATGGAGGGAATTAAGAACTAAAGCAAACCACAATACACCCTTTTTTTTTAACTAAGGCATGAAGATGATGTAGTATTTCATGTGATTGATTTTAAAAACATGTGAGTTAATGAGTTAACAATATCAATAATCCAAAGAACGGTAGAATATCCGATCATTGTTACCCTTAGCTCGGACTTTCTCTTAGGGTAGAATCGTCTTTTCAAATCAATGACCTAACTCAAAAAATCAATTGGATATGAGAAAAAAGAATCCATTCATCACTTGGTTTAAGAAAAAATATCTTATAGAATAATGAACCAAAGTAAATTTATCACAATCGCAAAACAATCAAAATCAAGTCTTCGATACATGAAAACTTCTAAGTTTTAAAAGTTTTCAAAAAAGAGAATAGCTTGCTTTTTAGTGGGCTCATTTTATGCCTCTTGTCACTTTGATTGGCTCTTTATGCATCTTTTGATTTTTGATACACTTTCGTGTATATACTTTTCTTCTCAATTTGGCGTCATTGGCCTTTCTTTATTTTTTCAAGCTAAATTCTCTTTTTAAATCTCTTAAAAAAGAATTCTTAGTTGTGAGTATATCTTCTAGATATTAGAGAATAGGAGCTCTCTCTCTAACATCGGTAAGAATTATCCACAAAACAGAATCAATAACCAATGACAAGAGTAACGATGAATCTTGATGTGACAAAAAAACTTTAAGCATTATAAATACATGATAGATTTGCTTAAGCAAGTTTAGAAAAGATCTTAATTTCATACACAATCTTTAATTTGAAATAGATTTTTGATTAAAAAATAAAACTATGCCATTAAAATAGGTTAAAGAAAGAGAGACAATCAACGAAATATTTTTATCATCTAATAGATTAAGAGATGTAAAACATTGACTACAAATTCTCAAAAGCAAGGACAAGGCATACGATATTATTTCAGCGATGATTTTTTGAAAGCTAAATTTAAGAAAGAAAAGCAACCAAAAAGAAAGTAAACCAAATCAAACAAAAATTAAGAGTAAAAAAAAGAAAAGAAAACAAAGAGCAAAAATGAAAAGCAACTTAAAAAAAAAAGAACAAAAAATAAAACAAAGCAAATAGAAGATCAAGTTTATGTAGTTATGTCAATCACACCCAATCTGATCCTTATAGAGCTGAAAGTGTCGAAGGCTAGTGGTTTAGTAAAGATGTCAGCCAGTTGATTTTCAGTTGTCACATGGTGTAACTCAATGTCTCCCTTAGTCACATGATCTCCAATGAAGTGATGCCTAATGTCAATGTGCTTAGTCCTTGAATGTTGGATAGGATTCTTAGAGATACATATGGCACTAGTGTTGTCACAAAAGATTGAGATGGTTCCTAAATCCAGTATCTGTTGTTTCAACCAAAGGACTTGGGCCACACAACTTCCAAGAGTAATATACTAAGCTTCAGTAGTGGAAAGTGCAACAGAATTTTGCTTCCTACTAGACCTTGAGACTAAAGATTGTCCTATGAATTGACAAGTTCCTGAAGTACTTTTTCTATCCACCTTGCATCCTACAAAAACAGAGTCAGAAAATCCAATAATCTCAATAGAAGTGCTGTGTCTAGGATATCAAATCCCTAAGCTTTGGGTCCCCAAAAGATATCTAAAAATTCCCTTAACAGCAATCAGGTGGGATTCCTTAGGGTCGGCTTGAAATCTAGCACAAAGGCAAACACTAAACATTATGTTGGGTCAGCTCGCAGTCAAATAGAGTAAAGATCCAATCATGCCTCTGTACTTTTTCTGATCAACAGACTTACCACTTGGGTCCTTATCCGATGGAACACTAGAAGTCATACGAGTATTAATTGGCTTAGATTTATCCATCTCATACTTGTTTTTTCAAAATGTCCTTTATGTATTTTTTTTATTAAGAAAGGTTCCATCATCCAATTGTTTTATGCTAAATCCCCAAAATTATGACAACTCTCCCATCATACTCATCTCAAACTCTCTACACATTGTTTTAGAGAACTCATCACAAAGTTTTTTTTTAAGATATCCAAAGAGTATATCATCCACATAAATCTAAACAATCAGCAAATCATCTCCAATTTTTCTAAGAAAAAGGGTGGTGTCTACGCTCCCCTTAACAAACTCCCTTTCTAGTAAAAATATGCTAAGCCTCTCATACCATGCTCTGGGTGCTTGCTTTAAACCATACAAAGCCTTTTTTAATTTAAAAACATGATTTGGAAATTGAGAACTCTCAAAACCTTGGGATTGTTCTACAAACACATCCTCTTTTATTTCCCTATTCAAAAAGGCACTCTTGACATCCATTTGATAAAGCTTAAATCCTTTATAATAGGCAAAGGCTAATAGCACTCTAATGGCTTCCAATCTATCAATAGGGACAAATATCTCCTCAAAGTCTATCCCTTCTATTTGGTTATACCCCTTAGCCACTAATCTTGCTTTATTCCTAACCACCACTCCTGAATCATTCACTTTGTTCTTAAAGACCCACTTTGTCCCAACTACACTTTGTCCCTTAGGTATTTCTATAAGCTCCCAAACTTCATTCCTAACAAATTGGTTCAACTCCTCCTGCATGGCTAAAATCTAAACTCATCAGTAAGGGCTTGGTTTATTTGGTGGGTTAAGTCATTGAGATAAAGGCAGAGTGGTTCACCTCCTTCCTAAGTCTATGTCTAGTCTTAACTCCATTAGAAGGGTCTCCTAAGTTCAAATCCTTGGGGTGACTTGTAGAGTATCTCCAATCTCTAGGAAAGGTATGAGAAGGTCCAACCCTTTCCTCCAGATCTAAATTTTCTACTCCTTGGGTGGCATCTCCTACTCCTTCTTTGTTTTGGTGACCTACTTTCTTCTCCAAATTTTCTACTCCCTCCAATATCATCATCATCCTCAACTCCAAGCTTTTTAGGATCAGACTCATCAAATACTGCATGGTTAGTCTCTTCCACCACTAAAGTTCTCTTGTTAAACACCCTAAAAGACTTCCAAACACTAGAATATCCCAAGAACACTCCATCATATTTAGGATCAAACTTTTCCAAGTGAGACTTCCCATTGTTGTGAATGAAAACCTTACAACCAAAGACACGAAGGTGGGAAAGATTGGGTGTCCTACCCTTAAGGATCTCATAGGGTGTCTTTTCTAATTTGGCTCTAACGTTCACCCTATTTAACACATAACAAGCTGTGTTAACCGCTTCAGCCCAAAAGCATTTTGGAAGTAAATGCTCAGCAAGCATGGCTCTAGCGGCTTCCATCAAGATCCGGTTCTTCCTTTCAGCTACCCCATTCTGCTGAGGGGTCTTAAGAGCTGAGAAGTTGTGGCTAATCCCCTTGTCCTCACAAAAATCTCCAAATCTATCATTCTCAAACTCTCCCTTATGATTACTATGAATGGTCAAGATCCCACAACCTAGGTTTTTTTTAATCCAATTAGAAAATGTTTTAAACTCCTCAAAAGACTTATTTTTATGTGTAAGAAATCTAGTCCAAGTGAACCTTGAGTAGTCATCAACAATCACAAATCCATAAACTTTCCCTCCCAAGCTGATAGTGTTAATGGGTCCAAACAAATCCATGTGAAGGACTTCTAAAGGTCTAGAGGTGCTAATGTCCTTAATGGGGTGAAAGGTGGAGTGGACTTGCTTTCCTAGTTGATAGGCATCACAAAGGTGATCTTTTGAAAACTTGAGTTTGGGGACCCCTTTAACTAGGTCTTTTGGGTCACTTTCCTAAGGGTTTTTATACTTGCATGACATAGTCTCCGGTGCCACAACCATGAATCATCAACCACTATTTTTAAGCAAAATGAAGCAGCACATTCTATATTATTTAAATCAAGCATGTAGGCGTTGTTGATCCTCTTTCCCTGCAAAATAGTATTATTACTTAAACTTACAATTCATGAATTTGCAAAGAATTGCACGATGAAGCCCTTGTCACAAAGTATACTTAAGCTCAGCAGGTTGTGCTTCAATCCATCTACAAGCAAAATATTTTCAATCATAAGATTCTTGGAATTACTAATTATACCTTAGCTTACCACCTTCCTGGTGGTGTTGTCTCCAAGAGTAACCTTGCCTCCAGTCCTGGACTCCAGCAAAACAAATTGATTGGCATCACCAGTTATATGTCGAGAGCATCCGCTGTCCAACTAGCACATACTGTCACGAGGCCTTTTGTGAGAGCCCACCTGCAAGATTATCAAATGTCATATATAGGAACCCAAAATGGTTTGGGTCCCTTCTTATGAAAAGTAGAATGCAATGCATGTGTGGTATGCTGTGGATTATGCAACTTAGGTCTCCACACCTAATGTGTACTTTGGTGAACTGTACAAGTGTGTGAGATGTGTCCTAGCATGCCATAGGAAAAATATCTAACTCCAGGAAAAGGGTTTCTTAAATGGTTTGAGTTATAATGCCTCTTCCTAGGTTTTGGCTTTTGATCAAAAGTATGTGTCATCCTAATTTTTTTATATGTATATAATTCATTTTGAATCTTCAAATTAGTGCTTTTTAAGACTTCTTTCTTAATCCTCAAATTTTTCTCCATCTCTTTAGACTTCTTAAAATCAGAATCAAGTGAGGTGTGTGACTTTTAGTGACTCATGCTCTTCAATTAATTCACAATATTTTTTGTTTAACTCATCAAATTCATCAAGTAGAGCCATATGATTTGAATCAATTGTAGAATAATCTTTAGTCATAATTGCACGCTCTTTTTGAAACTCCAAAAATTCCAATTTTAAGCTTGCATGTGTTTTCTTGAGTTTCCTATATGATGCATGAATTTTTTTAGAAACTTTAAGAAGTTTATCGTAGGAAAGTTCACATACCTCTTCTTGATCAAGATTATTATCTGCCATCAAGCATAATTTTGTTGTCTCATCTTCTGGTTCCGTCTCCAATGAATTTGATGCAGAATTCGCCCAAAATACTTTTTGAAGCCTCTTCTTGTCCTTCCTGAACTTGAGTTTCTCCTCACCCTTTCCTTTGCTTGAGTGATCTTGAAGTGTAGGACAATCAGCTTTCACATGTCCGGGTTTCCTGCATTCCTAACAGACAATATCAGAAGATCCCTTTGAATATTTATTATCCTTACCTTTTCTCCAATTATGCTTTTGCTTCTACCTTAGAAAGCTTTTGAATTGCCTTGTGATTAAGGCAAATTCATCGCTTTCAGACCAGGAAGAGTCAGAATCCGATTTGTGCTCCTTCAGTTCCACCGTTTTCTCCTTGTTCTTCTCACCTGCATCAAGATTTCTTTGATTCACTCCTTGCTCGTAAGCAATGAGTGAGTCAAGTAAGTTGTCAATTGAATAGGTGTTTAAATCCTTAGATTTCGTTATAGTAGTGATTTTAGCATCAAACGATGAAGACAAGCATCTTAAAATCTTGTTCACTTTTTCATAGTTTGAAAGTTCTCTTCCTAATGCATGCAATGAAGTAAAAATCTGAGTGAACCGTGTATACATGTCAGAAATAGATTTAGAAGGTTTCATACAAAAAAGTTTGTAGTCATGCAAGAGAATGTTTAAACAGGATTATTTCACTTCATTGGTTCCTTCATAAGTAATGCATAACCTATCCCAAATTTCCTTACCAGTTGAGCAAGTGGAAACACGCTTGTAATCCTCAGATTTCAAAGCACAGAAAAAATAGTTTAAACATTTTGCATTCAATTGAGCTAAATCTCTTTCATCGAAAGTTCATTCAGTAAAAGTAACATCCATTTTAATTCCGTTAATTTCACAATAAGGTTGAGAATACCCTTCTTTAATAAGCATCCACATGCGATAATCAGTAGATTATAAAAATGTTGCCATACAGGTTTTCCAAAAATCAAAAGGTTGGTTATCAAACAAGGGAGGTCGTGTAATCGAATATCTTTCAGTAGTGTTACGATTCCCAAAGCTAGCCATGGATCTAAATTAAAAATGTTTTCAAACTCAATTTTTATAAATTCCATTCTAATACCACTTGACGGTTCGTTAGGGATGTTAAGCCCTATAGAACTGGCCCAAGACTAACTAAGAGGGGGGTGAATTGGTATTTTAAAAACTTTAATCAAAGCTCAATAAGTTTCACAAACCAAAACACCACAAAATAAACAATGCGTAAATTTAAATGCGGAAGCAGTAAAAATAAGAACACAAAGGTTTATAGTGGGTCGGTCAACTCGACCTACGTCCACTCCCCGGAGGTGCCCTCCGAGTATTGCACTACAATCGTGACTCTCCTTTAGCCCCCATAGCTAGGCGGAGAAGCCTTTACAAACATCTCTTTTTGCCACACCCGACAAGGCAGAGAACCTTCCTCCTTTTGCTTCCTCCTGAAGCAGGTAGAGAACCTCAATCACTTGCTGAAACTTACCTCTCCCAATCCTTCCAAGGACAAGAGGCTCTAGGGAAGAAGAAGTGGAATAATGCTTGGAGCAACCCCTTGTGAATCCCCTCACAAGCTCCCCCTCAAAAGATCCTCTCTCTCTCTCTCTCCCTCTCTCTCTCTCTCTTCTTTAGGTTTTCTAAGATCAAGACAGTAGCCAAGGATGTTCAAAAATGTTAAACAATAGCTCTTATAAAAAAGAACTTCAAAGGAGCTCATTAATTGCAAGTTGTCATCTTTATCGTCCATGACGATATGGAAATCGTCCTGACCGATCAGAACAAATCTCATAATATCGGCCAGAGCATCACCCTGAATGCAAACTAGACGGTTGAAAATTTGATTGATCATCTAGGACGATCTCTTGATCGTCCCGGACGATCAGTTCAAATCAGAGAAAAATCATCCAGAGCATCGCCCTGAATTTGTGCTTGCCAATATTTATCGTCTAGGAGCGACTAAGGATTTTAGAATAGATTGTCCTGGCCGGTCTTGCGATCGTCCAGGACAATATGATCCTATCAATCATCCTTAATTACTTCCTTCATTTTCATATCAATTAAGGTATAATTTTGAATATCGTCCAAGCCGATCCAAGATCGTCCTGGTAGATTACCAAAAATATAGAATACCTTAATTATTTATGGCAACAATTTCTTTCTATTTTGAGCCTATCATCTTGGCCGATACAAGTATCGTCCAGGCCGATTGACTAATGATGGCTGCCTAAATTAAGAACCCATGGTTAGATTTTTTGTTTTAAGCCAGATCATCCAGGACGATCTAAATATCGTCCTAACCGATATGAGCAAAAACAGAAATTCTAAGTCTCTCAAGTGTATGTGTGTAGGATTACTTTGCATCAGTCACTTCAAGCAATTAAAATTGACTCAAGAAGGAAAAAATAAAATTACAGACTGACTCAACCCTAATCTACCCATTCTTGAGGTAGCTCCATTTTTTCGTCCGATCTTTGATTCCTGAAAAGTCAGTAGTAAAAGGCAGTCCAAGACAAGTAAGAGTTTTTGCCAATCTTCAAAACATAGTTCATGGACCTGAATTTGCAACATAAGTGTCTTTGGCAGTTATTGTAGCTTCATTCTTTTAGGGGAACTTGAAGAGAGAGCTTGAAAGGGAGAGAGGAAAGGGTGGAGTTTAAGAGAGGGAGAAGATCCTTGGAGGGAGACTCAAGGGAGTGTGGAGGAGATTCCATTCGGTTGATCCAGCGAGCTCGCACCTTAGCACCGTTGGATTCAAGGCTTATCTTGAGGGAAGTTCACAGAAGAAGAAGATCTCTTTGATTTCAAAGGACCCAGCTAATCCGCCGCACCGGGGAAGGTGGAAGTGATTTTATAAGGGCTTCTCCGCCTAGCTGTGGGGACTAAAGAAGAGACACTTAATTTAGTGCAATACTCGGAGGGTGCCTCCGAGGAGTGGATGTAGGTCAAGGTTTGACGGAACCACTATAAATCTGGTGCATTTTTTCCATTATTATTTCTGCATTTAATTTCCAAATTATGTTTTCTTTGTGGTGAATTTTAGTTTGGTTTGAGTTTTGTTTTAAAGATATTTAAAATACTAATTCACCTCTCTCTTAATTAGCATTGGGCTAGTTCATAAGGGGTCTAACATCCCTAACGAACTTTCAAGTGGTATCAGTGCGGGATTCATAAAATCTAATTTTTTAAAGCTTTTGAATTTTTGATCCATGTCTAATTTTTCTAATCGTAATAGTGTGGAAGGTTATTCAATCACTGGACCACCTTTATTTGAGAATATTACTTTTAATTTTTGGAAGATTTGCATATCTACCTTCTTGCAATTAATTAATTTTCGTATGTGGCATATGATTTTAATTGGATATTCTTTATTGTCATGTGTTATAGATGGAATTAATGTTGATATTCCTTTTAATTAATGGAGTTGAGAAAAGAAAATCAATGCTCAATTGAATGCAAAATCTTTAAACTATTTTTTCTATGCTTTAAATTTTGAAGACTTTATGTTAGTTTCTACATGCACTTATGGTAAGGAAATTTGGGATAAACTATACACTATATATGAAGGCAATAGTGAAATTAAGCAATCCAGATTGAATATTTTAATGCACGATTTTAAATTATTTTGAATGAAACCTTATGAGACGATCTTAGACATGTATATAAGATTTCTTCAAATTGTGATATTATTCAATGCTTTAGGTAAAGAGTTTTCAAACCTTAAAAAAGTTAATAAAATTCTACGTTATTTACGTGATAAGTTTGATGCTAAAGTTGTTGCTATTTGTGAATCAAAGAATTTGAATGAATATTCTATTGATAATTGATTGGCTCACTCATTGCCTACGAGCAAAGTTTGGGTCAAAGACTTTTGGATGCAGGTGAAACGAGCAAGATACTGTTAAATTTGTTTGTGTGTTTATTTGTTTATGTTGTGTTTTGTTTTTTTGTTTTTTTCTGTATTTTTTTATTTTCCTTCATTTTTGTTCATTTTTGTTCATTTTTGTTATTGCTTTGGAATTTTAAATTAACTTTTATACTTAGTTTTATGAAGTTCTCTCTGATCAACACACGTTCACCTTTCTAAAAATGAAAAACCCTTACCTCCTATTTTTCTTGAATTCTTATGTAAGTTGTGGTTGACTTCTCCAAGAACAATCAAGGAAGGAAACTCATGATTTTGTCTCTCTATCTCTTTTCTTAAAAAGGTTATTTTATTTTTGATTCAAAATCTTCATCATATTATAAATTGGATTTTGAAACTGATCTTTTTTATCTCCCTACATTTTCTTTATCGCATAAAGATCCTTTGCAAGTTGTTGAATCTACCTCATAATTTTCCTAATCAAGTAGTTCGCTTTATCAATAGAATGGGTTTACTTTTATTTTTATAAATTTAAAAAATGTAGCATATTTAATTAAAAAAAAAAGTGGCCAATGATGCCAAATAAAAAAAAGTGGTCAATGATGGCAAATCAAAAGATGAGAAATGACGCCAAATTGAGAAAGATACACAAAGTGTATCAAAAAGTAAAAGAAGCGCAAAGTGCGTCAAAAACTGACAAGATGCATAAAATGAGCCCACAATAAGTATGCTTAATTTTTTTATTACTTAAAGCTTAAACCCTTGATATTTTTGATGCTTGATCTTGAAAATCATGATTCTTGAATCATCAATTTTTGCATTAATCTTCTATTAGATATGTTTTATGAAATGAGTTTTGAAAAATTAGTTTTTTTTTTTAACCCCAAAGGGGCTACGTGTTAAACCGAAAAAGAAGATTACAAAAATCCTTATATAGAAACTCCAGCCCGCTAAAGCTCAGAAGAGCATCCAAAAAGGCCAAAAAAGATCCTAAGAGCCAGTGTTCCCTAAAACTAAAGAAACAGGAGAAGGGCTGCAAGGAGACAGCACCCAAAAAATAGGAAGAGAATGATAACACTTTCAAAACAGTCTTCCTAAAACAAAAGCTCACAATCATCTAAAAAAAAGTCCGAAGAAAATAAATGAGAAAGTAGCATCCCCAGCATTCCGTGAACATCTTCTAGCAGCAAACAGCACCTTGGGTGACCATCCAACTCGAGCTAACCTGAAAAGGGTGAAAAGAGCAAGAACAGATACTAGCAAAAGTGAGAGTGTTAGTAGTATTAATAGATTCATATTTTAAATAATAACAGCAGGAGCAAATCATATAAAACAGTAACGAATTACTGAAAGTCCTAAGGATTAGACTATTAGAGCTCAGGACTTAATCAGAAAAAACAGCTTCCTCGTCCCACTCCAAAAGCCGCTTGATCCTAAACCAGGGATTCCTACCAGAAAAACGCCTCTTACACAAGGAATTCCGCCTAGAAAACCACTTCCAAATGAAGCAGGAAACCTTAATAAAGGTGATAATCATGAACACAAAATAATAAAAGCCCATCCAAACACCATCAATCCCCCAGCCCCAACACCAATCCAAAGGATAACCCAAAAAACCATAACCAATCCAACTACCCAACCAATACATATAATAATACACCCCCCAGCAACTAACCAAACACCAACTAACAACCATATCATTCATCTAGCCACCATCCAGAAAAACATCCAACCAAAACCCAGCCCCACAGTAAATCCCAGAGAAGAGAGCAACTAGGGGACAAGGATTCTGCAACCATGACAATAGCATCACAACTCTAGTCCAAAAACCCTGGATTCCAGCCAAATAATGAAAAACCCACAAAAAATCTATAGAATAAATCACAACACTAGAATTAACCGAAAGAGCCAAATAGAAAGAGCAGTCAATCCCAGTCAAGATAGTAAAAAATAAAACCCTGAGAGGAAAAGAAAGACAAAAGAAATAGGAACATAAACAAGAAATAAAACGCCCAGCCAAGAAAAGGCTGAAATAACCAACAGCCAAAATAGATGTTAACATACGGAGTACCACATTTGTCAAGGTAAAGTAAACCTTTAAGATAACCGGGAATAGTGTTAGAGATGTAATCCGTAAAATAGTTAAGATTACAACCCCATTTAGCCAGCCTTGAAACAGATGAATTCCCCAGCTTACCAACTTTAGTTAGATGAAAATTACATTGATGTAAAAGCCTTTTAATTTCCCGGATAGTATAAAAAACATTATGATAGCAACTACCATCCACCTTCTCATCCAACATGGAAATATTAATGTCAGAATTAACCTTAATATAAAGATTAGATAATTTCAGAGAATGACACATATGCAACTCATACATAATGGTCTTAAAAGTATCCTCATGAGTAGAAGCAAAACAAGCCGGCCCAGCAAAGGCAACCACCAAATTACCCAAATAATCTCTAATAAGCCCAGCACAACCAGCCTTATCATCCAAATTCTCAACAACAACATTTAATTTAAAGAAGTTAACCGGGGGTTTATACCAGTGCTCCACCTGAACATTAGAATTAGGAATGTCCCAAGTAATCCCTAAAAGTTTACTCGCATGAAAGCAACCTCTGAAGCTCTTGATTTTAATAAGTCTAATAGCCACCAAATCTAAAATCTTATCCTTAACCCTTTGAATAACATTAAGATGGCTCATGTTGACCCCATTAAAAACCGAATTATTCTGCTCCAACCACGGAAACTAAAGAATAAAGGCAGGAATAATATTACGAATATGACCTTTATGCTCAATAAACCAAAACTTGAGTAAATCATTTATAGACCCATGGACATTGAGACAATTCAAATTAAGAAGGTCATCAAAGTAAACCCAAGTTCTAATGGCAATCGGACCAGAAAGAAATACATGGTGTAAATTCTCAATATGATAAAAACAATGGCATTTAGAAGCTAAATTGAAACCTTTAGACAAAAGTCTATCATCCATAGGAATAAACTTGTGTGAAAGCCTCCACATAAAAACAAATATCGTGGAAGGAATGCTTTTATGCCAAATCATACTAAATATCTTATTCCCATTACCTTTCTTTCTAAAATAATTCCAAGCCTTCTTAAGATAGAAAACTCCATCATTAGATAAATTACATAAGATAATGTCATTAGCCGAGGCATTAATAGGGATATTTAAAATACGGTTAATGATACTTTCAGGTAGAATAAGTGAAAGCTTATCACGATCCCAACTGTTATTAATAAAGAAATGATTAACTTTATTAGAAGCATTAGAAGAAAAGTTTAAAACATAATCAATAGAACCATTGTTGAGTCAATTGTCTTGCCAAAAGAAGATATTACCTTTACCAAGACCCTAAGAAATAGTAGGCTCCACCTCCCATTTAATTTTGCAAAGCCTTTTTCCAAACTTTGGAATCCCCCTTCTTAGGAACAATTTTAGTAGGATGAAAACCATTATAGTACTTAGAATGCATAAAAGTAGCCCAAAGGTTTTCATTAGTACGAAAATTAAACCAAAGTTTAAAGGAAAAAGCTTTCGCCAAGTCATATAAATTCTTACAACCAATGCCACCTTCATTTAACACACCACAACATTTCTCCCATGAAGCCCAAAAAATTAAGAGGTAACTATCTCATTTTAAGAATATTTGATTTTATCTTCACTTGATCAGGGATCATTTTTTGTCTTTTTATCATTTTTTTTATTATCCTGATTGTTTCTACTCCTTCCCTTTTTGATAATGTCAAAGGGAGAGAACGTATTGTTATATTTGTATCTTTTTTTTCTTTCAAAAATTAAAAACAATAAAAATTTTTAATTTCCCCTATTTTTAAAGTTTTATTTTAGTAAGGGGGAGATTTGGAGAACATGATTTCTTTTTGCAAATTCAATCA
This sequence comes from Dendrobium catenatum, assembly GCF_001605985.2. NCBI lineage: Eukaryota > Viridiplantae > Streptophyta > Magnoliopsida > Asparagales > Orchidaceae > Dendrobium > Dendrobium catenatum. Next base: position 368,539 of record NW_021318865.1, read on the forward strand.
GTAAAGTTTGCCATCATCAAAAAGGGGGATATTATTACGAATCTCTTTTCATGGATTATGATTTTGATGATAGCAAACACTCTTATTTCTCTACGACTGTCTTACCTACTTATATTTCAGGTCCACAAGATTAGACTACAATTTGGAACTAGCTCAAGATTGGGTAGATAAGGTCTGAGTCAGCTTGTACCTTTTTCCTTTCTTGAGTCTATTGTAATTGGTGTGGCTCCTGAGGCTAAGTAACTTTGCACACACACACACCTTGGAAGGACTTCTGGCTGTTCCTAAGAGTTGACTGTTTTTGGTCATATCGTCCGGGACGATATTTATATCAGCCTGGACGATTGGTTCAAAAATAGAAATCCTAATTACGGCATCATCCTAATTAAGGCAGCCGTTAGTAAGCCGATTGGTCTGGACGATCCTTGTATCGGCCAACGCTATAGGCTCAATTAAGAAAGAATCAGCCGTCATGATCAATTTAGGTATTCTTTATTTTAGACATCGGCCTGGATGATGCAACAATTATGCCTAAATTAATCTGGTAATTATGGAAAGGAATTAAGGCTGATTTATACGATCACATCAGCGGGGTCGTTCATAAGATCAGCCAGGACGATGTCCTAGACGATTGACATCGGCCAGCCTCTATTCAGGGTGATGATCAGGAAGATTATTCTTGGATTTGAACTAATCGGTCAAGACAATTTTGTATCGGCTTGGATGATGTAACCATTTTTTCTTCTGATCATCCCAAAGTGTCCCAACTGATTGAGTTTATTTTGTACTGATCGGACATGATGATATTCCTATAGGCCTGGACGATAAAATCGGCAAATTGTATTAATGAGCTCATTTTGAGATCTTCTATTTAAGTTTGACAAGACACTTGGTAAGTGTCATTGGCAGCCATTGTAGCTTCATTCTTTTGGGGTAACTTGAAGAGAAAGCTTGAAAAGGAGAGAGGAAAGGGTGGAGTTTGAGAGAGGGAGAAAATCATTGGATGGGGGACTCAAGGGAGTGTGGAGAGCCACACGGTTGCTCCGGCGAGCTTGCACCTTAGTACTGTCGGATTCAAGGCTTGTCTTGAGGGAAATTCACGGAAGAAGAAGATCTCTTTGGTGTCAAAGGACCCTGCTACTCAGATGCACCGGGGATGGTGGAAGTTATTTTGTAAATGCTTCTCTGCCTAGTTGTGGGGGCTAAAGGAGAGACATTTAGTTTAGTGTAATACTATGAGGGTGCCTCCGAGGAGTGGACATAGGTCAAGTGATCGAACCACTATAAATCTGGTGTATTCTTTCCTTTATTATTTCCGCATTGTGTTTTCTTTGTGGTGAATTTTGGTTTGATTTTAGTTTTATTTTAAAGATATTTAAAATACTAATTCATCTCTCTCTTAATTAGCCTTGGGCCAATTCATAAGGGGCCTAACATCCCTAACGAACTTTCAAATCTTTCAAGGTTCTTTTCATTTTTTGATTCAGAACTTGAGAAGGATCTACATAAGTACTTTTCCTTCATGATTCTCTGACCGCAACCATAGAAGCTAGAATAGATGTCCATATATCTTCAAATTTTATTATCTTATTATTGGAAGGCTTAAATTCCAATAAATTTAACAAAATTGGACAATGATCTGAAGCAAGTTTAGCCAAATGTCTCACCACCAAATGGTAAGAAGACTTCAAAGCAGCTGAGTTAAGAAGGCATCTATCTAACTTTTCAAGAATCCTTTCAGCAAATTTTTTGTTAATGCACCAAATATACTTATACTGGGACCAACACATGCAACCTCATGTAAATCATTCCAATATATGAAAGTCTTTATTTCCTTTAGACCAAGGGAAAAAGCTTTGCTTTTCCTAGCTCCTCTAAAATTCTAAAATCCAATCGAAGACATTAATTATCTATAGGGGAGAGATTCCCCAACTTCTCCTTCACCTCTCCTTCCAATCTCCTACTTCTTGGCACCAATTTAATGGGTCCCAAGCCTTTGAGTTGCTTAGACCCTTTTTTCTTCACCTTTCTAGAACCATCTCCAGAATTATTCATTAGGACTGCATTAACCTCAGCATCTATCTCCAATACATTAACACCACAATCATGTGTTGAAATTGAAGATTTAGGAAACATCAAAACTTCAGTTTCTAGGCACACAATCTCCCCTTTCTCCACCAAAATTATTTAAAACATCAAATTGATTGACATTGCTAGGAATGCAAGGAAAATATAGACCATTTTATTCTCCCCTTCCTCCACCAATAACCGTTGGGGATGTTAAGCCCTTATAAACTGGCCCAAGGCTAAACCAAGAGGGGGTGAATTTGTATTTTAAAAAATCTTTCTTAAAGAATCAAAGCATAAAACTTAAACCAAAATCACCATAGAAATTAAAGTGCAGAAAAATAAATGCGAAATTCAAAATAAAGAAAGATCACACCAGATTTATAGTTGTTCAGTCAACTCGACCTACGTCCACTCCCTGGAGGCGCACTCCGAATATTGCACTACAAAAGTGACTCTCCTTTTGCTCCCACAGTAAGGCGGAGAAGCCCTCACAAAAACCCTTTCCGCCAACCCCGGTGAGGTAGAGAACCAAACTCCTTTTGCTTCCTCCTGAAGCAGGCAGAGAACCCAACTCCTTTTACTTCCTCCTGAAGCAGACAGAGAACTCAACTCCTTTTACTTCCTCCTGAAGTAAGTAGAGATCCTCAACTCCTTTTGCTTTCTCCTAAAGCAGATAGAGAACCTCGTTCCTTTTGCTTCCTCCTGAAGCAGGCAGAGAACATCGACCAATTACTGAAGCTTACGTCCCTTGAACCCCCAAGGATGAAGGACGAAGACTAGAGAAGACTCATTGGAACCTTGCTTGGAGCAACTTTTGTGAATCCCTCTCACAAACTCCCCCTCACAAGTTCCTCTCTTTCTCTCCCTCTTTCCCCCTCTTTTCTTGGCTCTCTTAGGTCAAGACAGCATCTAAAGGTCACTTTGTATGAGAAAATTCAAGTCCTTTAAATAGAATTTCAAGAACCAACATTATCATCAAGGATGATAGGAATATCATCCTGGCCGATCAGTACAAAGTAAGCTCAATCAACCGGGATGATTTGGGAAGATCACAAGAAAATTGGTTACATTGTCCAGGCCAAAACAATATCATCCTGGCCGATTAGTTCAAAATCAAGTACAATCATCCTTAACATCGCCCAAAGTAGATGATGGCTGATGTCAATCATCTAAGACATCATCCCGGTCGATCCTGCGGTCGGCCCAGCCAATGTGATCATATCAATCAGCCTCAATTATTTTTCATAATTACCAGATTAATTTAGGCATAATTGTGCTACATCGTCAAGCCTGATGTGTATATCATCTTGGTCGATGTCCTAAAATAAAGAATACCTAAATTGATCATGGCGGCTAATTCTTTCTGATTTGAGCCTATAATCCTGGCCGATGCAAGGATCATTCAAGACGATGTGCTTAATGATGGCTGCTTAACAAGGATGCCTTAATTAGGGTTTCTATTTTTAGTTAAATCATTATGACCGATATGAACATCGTCCAGGCCGATTTTCTCAAAACAGAAAAACACAAAAATTCCCTCAAGTGTGGGTGTGCAAGGTTGCTTAGCATCAGGAACCACTTTTACAATAAACTCAAGAAAAAGAAAAATATTACAGACTGACTCAACCTAAATCTACCCAATCTTGAGCTAGTTTGAGTTGCATTGGATCATGTGGACCTGAAAAGTTAGTAGGCAAGGCAGTCATGGAAAAACATGAATGTTTACTATCATCAAAAGTCTAATCCATAATCTCAGATTCGCAACGATCTCCCCCTTTTTGATGATGGCAAACATAATCAAAAAAATTCAAGTAGTTTATGACAGTCTAATGAAAAAATAGTGTAATGAAAAGCAGTTAGCTAAATTTCAGAATCAAAAGTTTAAAATACAGCAGACTACTTCCCTTTTTGACATCACAAAATGGAGAAAAATAAAAACAAAATAAAAATTAAAAAAATAGAACAGAAACTAAAACAATCTAGAAAAAGTAGCAAAGAAATAAGGTTTTCTTTTTTTTTTATCAAGTCATGAACATGATATAGTCTTTCATGTGATTGATTTTAAAAATTTTCAAGTTAATGAGTTAACAACATCAAAAATCCAAAAAATGTTAAAATATCCGATCATGTTAACCCTAAGCTCGGACTTCTTTCAGAATAAAATCGTCTTTTGAAATCAAAAGGCCTAACTCAGAAAAAATAAATTGGATAAGAAAAAGATATCCGATCAAGACTTGGTTTCATAAAAATATCTTCTAGAATAGTATATCAAAGTAGTTAGTTATAATCATGAAATTTGAAATCAAGTCCTTGAAAATCTCAAGTGATACATGAAATCTTCTAAGTTTTATGAGTTGGAAGAAAGGAAGATAGCTTGCTTTTTGATGGGCTCATTTTATGCCTCTAGTCTATTGAATGGAGTAGTTTGCGCATCTTTTGATTTTTGATACACTTTGTGTGTGTGTGTGTGTATTTAAATTGGCGTCATTGTGCATCTTTTGCTTTTGACATCATTGGCCACTTTTTATCATTATTTTTTGCAAGTTAGAATCTTTTCCAAAAACTCTTAAATATTCTTAGTTGTTAGTATATCTTCCAGATATTAGAGAAGAAAAACTCACTCTCTAATATAGGGAAGAACAAACCACAAAATAGAATAAAAAATCATATGAGAGATGTATTGACAGGATAATAAAAAATCTTGAAGTAACATAAAGACTTTGACTATTATAATATAAGATAGATTACTGTAGCAAGGTTAAAAAGATCTCAATTACAAATTCCAGTTGTTAATTTGAGATATACTTTTTATTTAGAAAAGAAAATTTCACCACCAAAATATGTTAGAGAGAGAGAGACACAATCAACGGTGTTTTTACCCTTTAGTAGATTAAGAGATGTAAAACATTGACTACAAATTTTCAAAAAATAAAAACAAGAAGAAAATATCAATTCAGCGATGATCCAAAAAGAAACATGCTAAACCAACAAAAATAAAAATGACAAAAAAAGTAGAGAAAGAAACCAACTAAATAAAAGGGAAAGATAAGAAGTTAACAATAAGCAATTGATCAGAAAATCATGTAACTAAGATTTGATTAAGCAGCAGAAATAAGAAATTAAGAGTCGTGAACCTCTGCAGTCCAAGTACTATATGCTCTCACGAGGTCTTTGGTGAGAGCACATCTGCAAAATCAACAAATGTCAGATTTAGGAACCCAATTATGAAAAGTAGAATGCAATGTATGCTATGCATCATGTAACTTGGGTCTCCAGACCCAATGTGGACTATGGTGAATGATGCAAGTGTGTGCTATATGTCCTAGCTTGCCACATGAAAAACATCTAATTTCAAAAAAATGATGCACTAATCTATGGTGATGCTTTTTATGTTATGCATGAAATGAAAGTTTTTTATTTTCAAAAGCTTCTAGACTTTCTAATTTTTTATATTCTTTTTCTAAATTGGCATGAGATGATTTTAAAGAATTATTAGTATCAGATAAATCATCATGTTTTTTGTTTAATGCATCAAACTCATCAAGTAAAGCCATTTGATTAGAATCAATTGTAGAATGATCTTTAAGAAGAATTTGATGCTCTTTTTGTAAATTTAAAAATTCTAATTTCAAACTAGCATGAGTTTTCTTGAGTTTTTTATATGATGCATGTATGTGCTCACAAATTTCAAATAATTGATCATAAGTTGGTTCACAAATCTCTTCTTGGTCACTTTGACCAAGATTATTGTCTGCCATTAAGTACAAGTTTGTTGTCTCCTCTTCCGGTTCAGTCTCAGAGGAGGCTGATGCAGAATTCACCCAGAACGCCTTTTGGAATCTCTTCTTATCCTTTTTGGACTTGGTTTTCTCCTCACCTTTTTAATTCCTTGGGAGAGATTGAGTGTAGGGCAATTAGTTTTAACATGTCCTGGCTTCCTGCATTCAAAATAAATTGTATCATAGAATTTTTAAAATTTTTGTTACCCTTACCTTTATTCCACTTCTGATGATTCTTGTGCTTCTTCCTTAGAAAGCTCTTAAATTTCCTTGTGATTAAGGAAATATAATCATTTTTAGACCCGGATGAGTCAGTGTTCGAGTTGTTTGCCTTAAGTATCACCGTTTTCTCCTTCTTCTTCTCACGTGCATCAAGATTTCTTTGGTTAACCCCTTGCTTGTAAGCAATGAGTGAACCAAGTAAGTTATCGATTGAATAGGTATTTAAATCTTTAGACTCAAAAATTACATTGATTTTAGCATCAAAAGAGGAAGACAAACATCTTAAAATTTGGTTCACTTTTTTATAGTTAGTAAGTTTTCTTCCTAATGCGTGCAATGAAGTAACAATATGAGTAAACCTTATATAAATTTCAGAAATCATTTCATGAGGTTTCATACGAAATAGTTTATAATCATGCAAGAGAATGTTCAATCGGGATTGCTTAACTTCATTAGTGCCTTCATAGATGATATACAATTTATCCCAAATTTCATTACCAGTAGAGCAAGTAGAAACACGGATGTAATTTTCAGATTTAAAGAACAGAAAATTAAGTTCAAACACTTTGCATTAAGTTGTGCTAAATCCCTTTCATCAAAAGTCCATTCAATAAAAAGTACTTCAATTTTAATTCCATTAAGTTCACGAAAAGGTGGAGAATATCCTTCTTTAATAAGCATCCACAAATGATAGTCAATCGATTGTAAAAAAGTAGACATGCAAGTTTTCCAAAAATCAAAAGGAAGATTAATAAACAAAGGTGATCGTGTTATAGAATATCCTTCCGTTGCATTACGATTACCATTGTTAGTCATGGATTAAAATTCAAAAAGTTTTCAAACTTAATTTTTATAAATCCCTCTCTGATACCATTTAAAAGTTCGTTAGGGATGTTAAGCCCTTTTGAATGGCCCAAGGCTAACTAAGAGTGGGGGTGAATTGGCATTTTAAAACATCTTTCTTAAAGAATCAAAGCATAAAACTTAAACTAAAATCACCACAGAAATCAAAGTGCGAAAAAATAAATGCGGAAATCAAAACAAAGAAAGATCACACAAGATTTATAGTGGTTCGGACAACTCGACCTACATCCACTCCCCGGAGGCGCCCTCCGAGTATTGCACTACAAAAGTGACTCTCCTTTTGCTTCCATAGTAAGGCGGAGAAGCCCTCACAAAAACTCCTTTATGCAAACCCTAGCGAGGCAGAGAACCCAACTCCTTTTGCTTCCTCTTGAAGCAGGCAGAGAACCCAACTCCTTTTGCTTCCTCCTGAAGCAAGTAGAGAACCTCGACTCCTTTTGCTTCCTCCTAAAGAAGGCAGAAAACCTCAACTCCTTTTGCTTCCTCCTGAAGTAAGCAGGGAACCTCGACCACTTGCTGAAGGTTACCTCCCTTGAACCCCCAAGGACAAAGGATGAAGACTGGAGAAGACTCCTTGGAACCTTGCTTGGAGCAACCTTGGTGAATCCCTCTCACAAAATCCCCCTCACAAGTTCCTCTCTCTCTCTCTCTCTCCCTCTCCTCTTGGCTCTCTCAGGTCAAGATAGCAACTAAAAGTCACTTTGCATGAGAAAATTTGGGTCCTTTAAATAGAATTTCAAGAACCGACATTATCGTCCAGGTCGATCAGTACAAAATAAGCTCAATCATCCAGGATGATTTGGGATGATCAGAAGAAAATTGGTTACATCATCCAAGCTGATATAATGTCATTCTGGCCGATTAGTTCAAAACTGAGTACAATCATCCTGAACATCACCTGTAATAGATGCTAGCTGATGTCAATCATCCAGAACATCATCCCGGTTGATCCTGTGATTGGCCTGGCCGATGTGATCATAAAAATCAGCCTTAATTGCTTTGCATAATTACCAGATTAATTTAGGTATAATTTTGCTGCATCGTCCAGGCCGATGTGTATTTTTTCCTTGCCGATGTCCTAAAATAAAGACTACCTAAATTGATCATGGTGGCTAATTCTTTCTGATTTGAGCCTATAGTCCAATCTTACTACTTTTAAAGCAAATGTTTAGGATTCTTTCATATTCAATTCTTTGATGAAATTTGCTAGAGACACCTTCCACCCAAACTCCCTATGGCAATTTATCTTCGAGCATGATTCTAAAACATATTCTGGCAAATTCCCTCCTTCCCCATTGGAACATGTTCTCATCAATCAAAAACGGAGTTCCAACCTTAGAAGCAATCCTGCAGACATTAATTTTATCCCAACTTTGCAGAGGAAGATTAGGAAGCCTAATCCATACCAGAGCCGTTAAACCTTTCAAAGATGAAGGTTGAAATGAAGGAGACCATTTGTCCAGTCTAATGATGTAACAGTTCACATACCAAGTACCGCTAGATAGAACTGATTCCAAGGCATTTGGGTCTTCAAAAGCACATAATACCCATCCCATTCCAAGCAAGGTCATATGAAACCTTCCAAATTGATTCCATTGTCTCCTTAATTCCATTCCAATAATATGATATGGAACATTATGTCCGAACACCTTAACCACAAATGATTTGTGTAATTTATTAGTATTTTCCACCTCACTTTGTAGGTGAAGCTTCACAATGCCATTTTCAGAAAAACTTTCGCCATAACAAAAATCAATAGGTTTAAAATTAGCCTTCCAGTTCCAAACATTAACAGTCGGTTTGCTTGATTCAGGAGGAATAACAGTTTCCAAATCCTCAACGGCTAACCAATTACCCAGATCTGCAGAAATGCAATCACGAACCTTCTCTAGATCCTCATTAGCATGTTGTACACCTTGACCAACCACATTAGCAGTGGACTTCTCACCATCTGATGCATCCACCTTATTAGTAGAATTTGGAATTCCAACACCAAAATCCATGATTCCCATTCTACTAGCAACATCAGAAGTTGAGGTCCCCAGTTTATCTTTTGACACAGATTTTGTGGTCGCACCACCGAATTATAAATTTTCAAAACATCAATCAAAATCTTCTTTCCCTTACCAATGCATTCCATTTCTTTTTTAGGAGGAAGTAACCCTCCCTCATTAATCACCAAAGGTTTTCCAGTTTTGAACCTCAACTTAGCCTCATGATCAAACACTAGGTTAGCGTCTTTGAAAGATGGAGGATATGAGCTTTGATTAAAATGAGGTAGGATTCTAACAGTAGATGACGAAGAGAGTTGACCATCTCCGCCGCCAGATGATGGAGGCTGATGGCCCTCCACCGTCATCGGAGGAGCCGACGTTTTGCGAGAAAACAAAAATTCAAAAAATCAGATTTTTCTCTCTACAAAACGGGAACTCTTTCTTCTTGAATTTAGATTATTTCGATTGCGGTAAAACATTTACACATCCTATTGGGATGTACTTTAAACCTAAAAAACTTATTGACATTACACATAATAGGATTAAATATACATTTATTTGTCATCAATTCATCCTATAAAAATGATTAATTAGCTCAACCCTTCATTAAGGGTTAAGTTTCAATAAATTCTAAAAAAATCAACTAAAATTTATAAAAATACCAATCCTACTTCAATTAACTTTACATCAAACATATAGTGATTAAAAAATAAAATATAAAATTAATTATATTTAAATTTAATTAATAATTTATTATTATAACTTAAATATTAATTAAATAAAAATATAATGAAAAAATATAAAAAAATAATCAAATGAAATAAACATTTAATCATAGAAGTTTTAACTTTAATTTAAACAAAATTTCTCAATAAAATTTAAATTTTAATTCAGGTGGATCTTTGAACTTTAAAAATACACCAATCTTATACACTATGCTCACTTCCTTTTGGAGGGCATGTCTATTCTTCTCTATCTTTACTAAATCTTCAAAAGTTTTCATATAATCATCTATCCCGCATAGAGGATGAGTGTATCATTTGAAAGCATTAAGATTTATAAATAAAAAAACCCTTGCACTCATTTATTAATCTATAAATTATTTAAAATTAAATAAATTTAACATCTAAAAACAAAATAATAAAATACAAAAATATGTCATTTGAATTTTAATTAAAATCCAATTTAACTTTTAATGAATAAACATTAAAAATATATGCAATATAAGCATTAAACTCCTATAGAACATATCAAAGTTACACAACCTTTCTAACCCACTTAGATGGCTTACTAGGATAACCAAATTTAGCCTAGGTTAGGTTGATGAATTGGTTTGATTTTATTGAGAGTACCTTTACCTAGAAGGGACCCCTGTGTGTTTGCGTACTTTTGCAAATTTGGAAGTCATATTTATTTATTGTTGGTGCACCAGATAGCCGAGTGAATAAACTCAGGGTTGTCCAATTTACTAACATTGTTTCTATATATGTATATATAACTTCTTACATTACATCATTATATCAGAATTTTTTATATTTTGTTCTTTATATTTCTCCAAAGTATGATGTATATGAGAAAGAGATGAGAATGTCAATGTTCTAGATTTTTTACTTTGATTGAGTTATACTGAGTCATGAGTTGTAAAAGGGTCAAATAAAACTCTTATATATATATATATATATAAGTGGGGTTCCAAAAATAATGTCATTTCCACAAAAGGGGTTTAACCCCATAACTTAGCCCACTATTTATTTAACCCTTAGGAATGTTCCTCTAAATAAATACCAGACCCTTATTCAATCCCTAATTCAAAATGGCCTATTCATCTAATTTGATCTCAGCACTTCAATCCTTTTTAAGGATGGAGATAGAGTCAATATCACCCACTTCAATATGTTGTCATATATCTAATCATGTCTGGCACTACTTTTGATTAATCCCACAAGCTCATTTGTTAATTTTAACACGTTTCTTCCCTTCACTAACAATAAAGTTGATGTAAGCATAACCTCACATAAGGGCATCTAGTTGCCTACAAATCAGATAAGAAGTATTAACTTCTATATCATGCACCATTCAATATATGCCATATCTTTTACTTAAATGGTTTCTTTCACTTCTTTTTCATTGATGAAAGTTTGTGCAAGTTGTTATTCCTAATAGAACTATCCCATGATTAACCAAGAGGGGGGTTGAATTGGTAATTTAAAAATTTTCTTGAATTTTTTAAAACCTTTTTAGAAATTTAAATCAATAACCTCTAATTTATGGTTTCTTAACTAAATAATTATCACAGAATCTTTCAACCACAAAGATTTAAATGCAGGAAATAAAAATGAGAAAAAAAAATAAATAATGCAAGAAGAACACTAGATTTAATAGTGGTTCGGTAAAAATAGACGTACATCCACTCCATGAAGACTCTTCCAGGTATTACACTAAATAATAGTGGCTCTGCTTTTGCCCCCACAGTAAGGCGGAGAAGCCCTTACAAACTTTCTTCCACCAACCCCGTGTGGCAAGAAACCGTTGCCTTTTACACTCTCCATGTGATGGCAGCATACCATCATATCCATTTTCACCCTCAATATGAAAGAAGAGAACCATCACATCATTTTTCACCCTCCTAATGAATATGGAGTACCATCATCCTTTTTCACCTTCTTGGTGAACACAAAGAGCCTTGACACATTGTTATTAATCATCTCTCAAAAAGCCTCCATAGAAGATGGTAAGAAACTTGAAGAAGAAAGAAGAGATCCTTGCTTTGGGCAACCTGGTGAATCCCTTACAAAAAATTCCCTTCACTTGATCTCTCACACTTCACTTTTATAATCTCTCCCAAACACTCGCACTCAATGGCCACTCTCAAGAGAAATTCACAACAAAGGTCCTTAAGTCGGTTTTAGGACTCCTTATATAGGCAAGACATAAAAAATCATCCAAAAACTAAAAAAATCAAGTGAATCATCATCTAATTGTATGGTACGAATGATGATCGTGTGGTAGGAAAAATTTAAAAATCAGGGCTATGTGTGGTACGCATTGGGACGAACATAGTTTCATACACTATTAGTTGTCTATATGATCTAACTTCATATTATACAAAATGTTAAGAAAATGAACTGGTTTGCCTAGCATAATATGATACAAAAGGAATTTTATGTTGTCAGTCATCTATATGAATTAAGATCATACTATACGAATGTTCAAAAACGAACAAGTTTTTCTAGAATGATATGGGCAAAAAGGATTTTATACTCTATCATTCGTCTGTATGAATTAAGATCATATTGTATGAACTATTCAAAAGTGAACAAACCCACCTGGTATGATATGGTAAGAAAAGAATTTTTTACTCTATCAGTCGTCTATATAAATTAAGATCATACTATATGATTTATTCAAAAATGAATAAGTTTGATTGGTATGATATGGTATGAAAGTAATTATGTACTACGTCAATCATTTGTACAACCTGACATCATATTATATGACTAGTTCAAATAATTCAAGCGATGATTTGATTAACTGGGTTTGGAAGAAAACTAAATCAAATTATATAGTACGATTAAATATCGTACAGTACGATACAACAACAACATCAACATGAAGCCTTTATCTCACTACGTGGGGTTGGCTAAATGAATCCTTTTTATCCATTATGTCCTATTAAAAGTCAAATTCTCATTTTAAGTATAATAAAGAAAGGTCATTCCTAATATTTTTTAAGCAAGTCATTTTATGTCTGCCTCTACCTTTCTTAACATAAGTCAATTCTAATACCTCTACTATCCTAACCGGGTCATCAGAAGGCCGTCATTTTATCTGACCAAACCATTTAAGGTGACTCTCTAATCTTATCTTCTACTGGACCTACTCCAACCTTTTCACCCAAATGCTCATTTATTATCCTATCTCTAAGGGTAAAGCCACTCATCCACCAGAGTATCCTCATCTCTGCCACACTTAACTTAGTATTATGCTTCTCTTTTAATGGCCAACATTCAGCACCATAAAGCATTGCAGGCCTTACCACCATCTTATAGAATTTTCCCTTAAGTTTGAGGGGTACTTTTCTATCACACAATAAGCCTAATGCATTCCTCCACTTCAACCATTAAACATGAATTCTGCTGATAATATCCCCACCTATTTCACCGTCATTCTGAACAATAGATCCAAGATATCTAAAACATGTACTCTTATTAATGACTTCATCACTTAAAGTCACAATCCCCTCACTAGGTCTATTATTACTAAAATTACACTCCATATATTTCATTTTAGATCTACTCAAGTGAAAACCTTTAGACTCTAAGGTTGAGCATCATAATCCAAGTTTACATTCAACTCCCTCTCTAGTCTTATCAACAAGAAGAATATCATCAGCAAAAATCATACACCAAGTTACATCCTCTTGCAAATGTCTAGTGAAAACATCCATGACAAAAGCAAAAAGATATGGGCTTAAGGCTAATCCTTGATGTAACCCAACCAAAATAGGGAATACTTGGTCAAACCATCTTATGTTTGAACACGTGTAATAACTCCTGCATACATATGTTTAATGATTTGAATATATATGTTATTAACTCCTTCAACAACAACAACTATCTCTCTCTCCACCCGTGAGTGTGTACACAATTACCCAATTACAATCACATTTGCTCAAACTCAAAAAATAAAAATATAGATTTATATATTGTATTACATGAAATCCTATTCTACTCTTTCTTGAAGTTTTTAGCAATTTGGAGTATTATTTCTCTGAAATGTTAGTACAAACAAAAAAAATACAAAAATATCCAAGATATGCTAGAATAAATAATAATATTATCAGAACTATAATAAATTTTGTTATCATCAAAACTATAAGCTCAATCATGATTCCTAGGTTGCAACAATCTCGCACTTTTTATGATGGCAAAATAATTATTGTTTGTACTGCTAATTAACATTTTTTTCCTAAGCTTCCCCTCAATGAGTAAAATAATAAAAATCATGGGGAAAAGAATTTTGTTCTACAAGAAACAAGAAATTTTGTCTTACAAATCGAAACAAGAAATTTCAACATACAAATTAAAACTCGTTTAACACAGTCACAAGACCAAAGATCAAAACAAATTAAAAAAAAAACACCACACACAAGACTAAAGATTAAAATAAATAACACCAAAAAACAAACAACAACATACAAAAAACACAAGACTTCAAACAATAAAACTTCAAATAATCACTTGATACCTCCCCCTTTTCACATAAACAGAAAAAGAGTAATCCCTTAAAAAGTAAAATTATATAAACTAATGTGACACTTGATAAAGCAGATATTTTTAAACAATTGCAAGAAACAATATTAATTTTTTTTTGTGAAAAAAAACTCATAATTTAAATCAAATAACAAATAAGATAAGAATAATTGATCGGGATCAATGTTCGTTCAAAAAAGCATAAATATCAAATAGAATAATTATTGCAAAAAGAAAAAAAAAACTCATATAGTTTCAAATTCATGAGTTAAAATTATTGTTAAATGCATAGATCTTTCTAAGAATTAGAGATATAGAAGAAAGAACTAGATGTATTGTGGATTCATTTTATGCCTCATTTTTTAATTTTTGTGATCATTGTGCATCTTATTATTTTGATTTTTATTTGGAAAATAATGTGCATCTTTTCAAGTTTGGCTCATTTAGTGCTTCTTTTCAATTTTGGCACACTTTATACATTTTTTGATATTTGGTTCTTTTCACAACCTAAATCAGTAAGTCTTAGATTGTGTGATTATCTTCCAAAAAGAAGATAAAAACCTAATAAATAATGATAGGAGCAAAATAGTGAACAAAAAATAAGTAAAAATAAAAATCTTTTTGTAACAATAATAACTATAACATATATGTCTATTAGAACACCAAAGATGATCTCTTTATCAAAATCTAGTTATAATTTGATTTAAGATTTGAGAGAAACCTAAATCTGATAAAGGAAATAACAATATAATGCAAAAACTTTAAAAAAAAAAATTCTTAGATCAATAAAGTTTAATTAGTCGATAATAAATGAGAGACAATCTAGGGAATTAAAAACAGTACAAGTCAGTCATTCCAAGATTTTTTTTTAATGAAACAACAACATAACATAGAATCAAATAAAAAGCAACTAATACAATACAAGTAATATAAAACAATCAAAAACATCTGAATGCAATATCATAAAGGCTAAAACATCAAAACATACTCCAAGAAAAACTAAAAGTAACTAAACTAATAATTCGAGGGATCTTGATCTAGAGGCGACTGTGGAGGATTGAATATGGTAAAGTAACTATTGATAGTAGCTACTTTAGTATTGATTGAATCAAACTATCCTCTAACCAAACCTATATCTTGATTATATTTGACATCCTACTGGTCTAAGCAAGCCTCAAAATTATCAAATCATTGATCAAAATAAAAATCAAGTGAATCAAATCATTTATATTGTCTTGATTTATCTCCTGGATGTCTCGAACTATCTACTGGATGATAATGTATGATTTTGAACTAATCGTACGAGATTATGTACAAATCATCCTGGACAATTAGAACAAACATTGTGTTCTAATCATACATCAAATCCAGATCATCCTAGCTGGAAGTGATTATTTAAACTAATAGTATAGAATGATCTGTCGATTGTGTTGGACGATCTTTGATAGCAAGTTGAAAATGAGGGCATTTTTAAGGCCTTTTTATAAGATCTCTTAATTTGTAATGAGAGTATCTTTTGTTGTTGTCCTGACAAAGCTTAGAGAAAAAGGAAAGCTTGGGGGGGGAGAGAGAGAGAGAGAGAGAGAGAGAGAGAGAGAGAGAGAGAGAGAGAGAATCTCGTGAGGGAAAGTTTGTGAGGTGTTCATAAAGATTGCTTCAAGCAAAGATTCAAGTCATCTTCTTTAATTGTTGTCTATGGCTTCTTGGTGGCTCTTGGGAGGTCTTCGTCAGTATTAGATCAAAATTCTCTCCTGCTTTAGAAGGAAGAAAAAAGAGTTGGGGTTCTCTTCCTACTTTACGAGGAAGCAAAAGAAGTCTGAGTTCTCTATCTCACTGAGATCAGTCAAAAGGATTTCGTAAGGGCTTCCTTGCCTTACTGTGGGAGCAAAAGGAGAGACACTATAGTTATTAGTGAAATACTCAGAGGGTGCCTCCGAGGAGTGGACGTAGGTCAAGTTGATCAAACCACTATAAAATCTTGTGTGTTCTTTCTTATTACTTTATCACATTTTAATTTTCACCCCTTAAAGTTCTGTGTTTGATTGTATGGTTAAAAGCTCAAATTTATTTTGTTGATTGCTTTCGCATCAAGGGTTTGATCTTGTTTGTTTTAAAAATATTCAAAACAATTTCAAAAAGATATTGCCTTTTTCTAATAATTTTTTAAATTACTAATTCACCCCCCCCCCCTTAGTTAGCCTCGAGCTAGTTCATAAGGGCTTAATAACCCTAACAAACTTTCAAAAACAAATGCAATTCTTTGGCTGGGAGAATTCTTCTCATTATTTCATCACTTTTATCTCTTCCTAATTTCTTATCTACTTATTCTTTGGTGCCTAAGGGTTTGTTATTTGATCTAGAAAACTTATACAAGAATCTTTTTTTTTTCATAAAGATGATGGTAGAAATGGGTTGCATTATGTTGCTTGGGATGAGATTTGCAAAGAAAAAATGTTTGGTGGAAGTGGCATTCATTTGTTGTTACATAAAATATGTCTTTTAAGAGCTAGATTTGCATGGAGATTTATTCATAACCCTTTTTCTTTACTTAATCATACTATTATTGCAAAATATGAAAATAATGTGTTGAATGTTCAAATCAAAAGGGGATCTTCTTATACTTGGAATATCTTAGTTGATGGTGCTAATCATCTTAAACATATCATTAGATGGAAATTATCTAATGGTAACAAAGTTGACATTTTAAATGATGTTTGATTGTTTGATAGAAGTTTAAAAAGATTGCCTTCATGTATTGAACATGCAGGATTACAAGACCAAAAAAAAGTCAAATATTTCTTATCTCCTGCTAGCAATTGGAAAATTTTAGAAATCTAAAAAAAAAATCATGAAAATCTTGTATCCTTAATATTGCAAGTTCCTATTTTTCCAGATGTATTTGAAGATTAAATTGAACTTTTATATCAACTTTCGGGAATGTCTATTATTGCATTATCATATAAAGCTCTTTTTTTTTTTTGAAGACAAAGCAATAGAGCTTTATTGATCAGAATAAAAAAAACAGACTACAGTCTACAAGCATCCGACTCCTTCTCCAACAATTTGATGAAGGAAGGAGGGATATCACTTAAACTCACATCATTCCAAAGAAAAGAGCTAAAGCAAGCAAAGGTAGCACAAAGTTCCGCTAACTTATTGCTCTCCCTATCAACACAGTTAAAAATAACATAATCAAAATTGTTAATAAAAGAAAGGTCAATCGATTCATTACCTCCTTTTTCAACAAATCCTTGATGAAATTGATCACATTCATGTTATCTCCTTCAAAGATAAGTCCTTTGTAGTTTAGCATCCCTTCTTTAATAACTAGTTTAAGAACAAGGATAGATTGAAGCTCTACAACCACTGCATCCCAATGAATTAGAGGTTTTCTGAAAGCCAACAAAAACCTCCCATAATGATCTCTAAAGATTCCTCCTATTCCAGCCTTGTATGAGTTGTGAAGAGCAGCATCTATGTTCACTTTAATCCAATCAGGTGGAGGAGAATGCCAAGAATTCAGAAACCAAAGTGGTTGATTAGCACCCTCTATACCTGAATTTGAGTAGCTTAGATTGTTTAAAACTGCAGAACTACAAACTGCTTCAGAAGCAGTCATCACCGCACTGAATTTTTTCCCTTCATGAACATAAATATTCCTTACCTTCCATGATTGGAATATTATATTACAAAGAAGATTTTTCATCCATAAATTTTGCAAATTCAACCATAAGAAAAAAGCTTCCAAAGAATTAAAATCTGGAATGCCAAATCCCCATTTGTTTAAAATAGCCATCACTTCTTTAATCTTCATGCACCCGAAAATAATGTGTTTAATGTTTTCGACTTCATCACACCCTCTAGGACACTTATCATATCCTTGCAATCTATTATAACAGAGAAAATGATAAGTTGGAATTGCATTGTTGATCAACCTCCACCAAAGTAACCTCACTCTCAGATTAAGCTTCATTTTATCAAACCGGGACCAAGCATATTTCTCTATTTTTTCAAATTTCAAAGCCTCAACTGCTTGTGCTGATAAGGTTTTCCCTGAGAGCTTATATATAAGCTCTAAATTGTCTTCACCATTTCGTAAAACAATAGATGAGATCAGTTTAACTAATTCTTCCCCAAAGTACTCTTCCAGCTTTAAGGTGTCCCAACCTCCATCTTTTAAGAAAATCTCCACAGATAAATTGCTTCTTTCCATTGGTTTTACAAAATAGGCCAATACTGAAAACTTTTATCCAAAACTCAAATATCTTCATAAACATTAATTGCTTTTTCGTCTACAACTGTCCACCTAACAATTGGCTTCAAATATTTGTACCCATTGCAAATCAATTTCAAGGACACCGATCCATTTCTCCTTGCAGATTCCATTTCCAGATTACTCCTATACTTAGGAAACAAAACCTTATGCAAAAGGGACTCTTTCCCTTGAATATATCTCCAAGCAAGCTTGGTCCTCAAAGGCCCATCTTTATTAGAGCAAGAATTGATGCCCAATCCTCCCCATCATCTCGGTTTGCATAAAAGATCCCAACTAACATAGTGAAGACCTACATTACCATCACATTTGTTCCATATGAATCCTCTGCAAAGTTTATCAATTTCATACAGCGCTTGTTTGGGAACCAGAGAATTGGTAGAATGAAAAGTTGGGTAAGATAATAACATAGATTTTACCAAAGAAATTCTCCCAGCAAGAGAGATGAGTTTACCTCCCCAAACACCAAGCATACTCATAGTTTTATCCATAAGAAATTGGAAATCAGTTTTGGAAATTCTCCTTAGCACCACCTTGATTCCCAAATAACTGAATTCTTTCACTTCTCTATATTTCATAGCTTTACAGAATTCTTCTTCATTCTTGTCTTCACAGATAATCCAAAAAGTTTGCAAGATTTTTGCAAATTCATCCTTTGTCCCGTCCATCCACAGAAATCCATAAGAATATTTTTAACAATTTTAACTGATTTCAATTGAGCATTAGGAAAGACTATAATGTCATCGGCATACAAAAGATGAGAAACCTTAGGCCCATTAGGAGAAACACCAATCCCAATAGATCTCTCATTTTGATAGAATGCATTGGAGAGAAGTTGAGCACACATAACAAATAAAAAAGTAGAAAGAGGGCAACCTTGGCGGAATCCACTTTTATCATCAATCCTCTTTGACTATGAACCATTAATAAGAATAGAAAACTTAGGATCCATGACACATTCAACAATCAAATTAGCATAATTGATTGGAAAATTAAAATACTTAAAATTTTAACCAATGTTTGCCATCCCATAGAGTCATAAGCTTGCTCCATATCTATCTTGAATGCAACCATCCCTTCGGAAGATTTGGAATGCCTAAATTTATGAAAAATTTCTTGTGCCACTAGAACATGATCCGAGAGTGATCTACCTTTCATAAAAGTGTTGACCTCATTTTTGTATGAGGTCACTAAGACCCTTCCAGAATCCAGATCCGATCCTAGACCCTAGGATCCACTCTAGACTTTAGGATCCTTCCTAGAGCCAGACCTTAGGATCCTTCTAGATCCAAGACCTTAGGGCCTACTCTAGAGCTTAAGATTTTCCCATATCCAAATCCTAGAACTCCTCTAGATCCTAGGATCAATCTAGACTCAAATCAATCCCCACCCTTGATCAACCTCAACCTCAAATCAATTCTTATCTTTGATCAACTCCAACTTCAATTTGATTCAGCCCTTGATCAATTCAAATCTCAAACTTTATTCAACTCAAATTCCAATTAATTCAAGCTTCAAGCACATCCAAACTTTGATTCAATCCACTTGAAAATCCAATTTCCAACCTAGACTTTGACCCTACCTTTGATCTAGCTTTGACCTTATCTATTCATTAACAATCACCACATGATTGTAAATCATTTGGATACCCCAATATTGATCATTCAAATTTGAAATTCA
>NW_021318865.1:388772-391795 GCF_001605985.2 Dendrobium catenatum
AGTAGGTTAATAGGTTTCCAGCTAAGCGTTTTAGGATAGTAGCAGAATGGTTCATTACCGCTTCGATGCTATTCCCGATTTATTCTTCGGTTTACTTGAAAAATAGTCTTAAAATTGACAACTTATTTGCCTTCTTCGTCCCTCGTCGACTATGACAAAAAAATGCTTTCAAGTGTACAATGGCATCCATAAGTCTGTTTGGAACTCTATTTCAGACATTTGGGGATCAAAAGGCTTAGCATCAACGATGTTCGACGACTGTAGTGGACACTTTAGAGTCCAAGATCTGTCAATGGATTCACGTAGCTATGGCTTCCTTGCATATCAATTCGCCAGCGAGCATCGCCTTTGCGATTGGGTTTTTTATCTCCTATTGGGAGACGATACCCCCTTTGTTGAATCGGTGAAGCGCGCGGCTATTCGACTTCTAAGTTTCGTTGAGGCCATCAGCATTGGTCATCGGTCTTCAGAGAAGCTTTTAAGTTCCTTGACCTCCATGAAGCCCTTACGGATTTGCTTCCTGACATCGCCATGATAATCCAATCCAAATTTTTGGATTCAATAAACACAGTGTATAGAGATCATTGTCAGGCTTGCCAAAGGCTATTCGATAAATTTAACCTTATCGTAGTTTGAGAGTGCCATTCTCATACAATTATTCATAGCATTAATTTTAAGTATGAGCCCAATGGTTGTAGAATTAGGTCATTGAATAGTTTCAAAAATAGGGAGAAATAGTTAGTACTTGTATCTTATTAATTGATCATGTTTTAATCTTTAAAAGATATTATCCTGCATGTGTTTCTTTTCAAGCAAAATCTTTGCCTTTTGGCCTTTTATTTTAATTATTCAAATAAAATTCTAGCATTTCATTTTAGTTTAAGCTAATTAATATATTTAATTTTACATTTTATTTTATTTTATGTGAATTAATTACAAATAAAACTGTTTATCACTTGGTGATTATTAAATTCAGATTTCTAGATCTGCTTGTAGAAATAAATTTTACATTAATATTTGGTGTTATTATTTTTAAGATATTTGGTTTTATTTACATCATTATTTTAAATATACCTCAAAATTATTAGCTCTATTTGCAACCTTTCATATTCCAAGTCATAACATTCTCTCATCCAATCGAAAGAATGCACAAAGCCAGATAGATATCTCTTCAAGTTCCAATGTAAATTACCACTTCAAATATTAACCAAATGCAAATTAAAGAGTTAATTCTTAGCTTGAAAACCTTCCTACCCAGTCTCCCATTTATTTTTTAGTGAAATAAACAACTCAACCTCCATCTAATTAATTAAAGAGCTCCTCTTCCACTTCTCTCTGCTCGTATATATATTTCACTTCCACTCTTTCAAAAAAAAAAAAAAATCACAAAAGATAACAAATGGAGAAAAATATTGAGGAGAAGGAAGAGTTTTCTTTTTCTGATGAGACTTCTAATCTTTTAAAGTTATATTAAAATGTGAATTCTGCGTAATAATATATACAAGTATTTGATTAAAATAATATAGAAATAATACAAGTATATGATTAAAATGACAACTTAAACTTCTTGTTGAAGTGATTTCATAGATGTTTTCTCTAACTGAATCATTTCAATATTAAAAAAATACTAATTCTATTTCTTAGATTTTGTATTTTAAGCAATTTTTTTTTTTACATTTTTCACGCAAAAATTATGTGAAATTTGTAATCTCATATTTATTAATAATTCTTGCATTTAACAAAGTTAAACCAATTATTTATATAAATTTACAAAGCACTTTACCATAATTACATGTCATATTAATTTATATTTTAGAATTTAATGTGGGCTTTTTGTATGGTAATTGAAGTAAAATGTCTATGTGCATGAAACAAATGATATATGGTAATTGAAATGCACTGTAATGCTAATTTAAATTGATATATGCACCACAATGAATGTGAACTTGATTGAGAAGACATCAATGAGAGCAATAACATTTTTTTTAATTAAAACCCACGGAGGGCCTACGCGTTAATTAAAGGTAAAATTATAAAGTCCTTAAAAGGACCTCGCACTCCCTACTGCTCATAAGAGCTACAAAATTAAATGTAAAAAAACCTACAAGCACAAAGTCCTTACTACAGAAAAATACATAATAACCTAGGTACATTCTACGGTGCTTAAGAACGAGCACCCAAAAAGAGGGAAGCAAAAGAAACCTATCCAGCACGAGCTTCTTCCCAGCAAAAATCCAGATATGAGTGAGATATCCCTTCTACCAGCACAGAATACCTGCACAAGCATCCACAAAACCACAACAAAAAATGATACAGTAATAAACATTAAATACATTAATGGTACCGGCACCAGCAGCTAACAAAGATGATAACAACAGTTCTATGACGTGAACAAGTATACGGCTTCCAGGTAACGGGAAACAATCTCTCAGGTAAGCAAAGAACCACAAAATTTCCCATAGCCAACCAAAGCCACACAACCAAATAATAAACCAAAGGAAACCAACTCTTCTACACCACAAAAATCCCTAAGTAAAACCTCCCCTCCCAGCCAACAACATTAGGAATAAAACTCCATATCATCAAATAATACAAAAGGGAAATCCTAATACACAGCCAAAACAACATCAAGCCACAAAACACAAAAAACGCACCCACCTCACCAGAACTAGGATCCCACAGCACCAGTAACAGCAACACCCAACACCACTTAGCAATAAGCACAACCCAGCACAACTAAATTGACAGAACAATAACAATAATCCTGAAGCCACCCGAAGAAGGAAGAGCCAAGAAAATAGAGCAACATATAATAGGAGCCAACACCGCCCAACACTCCACACATAAATGGAGAGACAGAGCACCCAGACCGAAGCAAAACCACCCACCAAAAAAGCCAAAATTAATGACATGTGATGAATAATAGGTATTTAAGTTTAATTTGGCAAAGGACAGCATTTACTAAATTTGATA
This sequence comes from Dendrobium catenatum, assembly GCF_001605985.2. Taxonomy (NCBI): domain Eukaryota; kingdom Viridiplantae; phylum Streptophyta; class Magnoliopsida; order Asparagales; family Orchidaceae; genus Dendrobium; species Dendrobium catenatum. Next base: position 391,746 of record NW_021318865.1, read on the forward strand.
TTTATTTCAAAACATAGGAAAACACTTATCAAATTAATTCATGAATAAGA
>NW_021318865.1:396210-403222 GCF_001605985.2 Dendrobium catenatum
GCGGAATACTCGTGCAACGCTAAGATGAATATTTCCTGACTCTACTGCCGCGTATATTCTAGCACGCAACAATAATAATTTTTATTCTTTAATGATGGCATTTAAGGGAGAAGGTCAACTTAACCAAGAACAAGGCACGAATAGTATTTGAAGGAGATGGAGCTTCACAAACCACCATTCAATGGGGTGATCATTGCGACCTTAACACAGTCTTCCGAACGCCTGATATTGCCACTTTCATTTCAGCAGCCATCGATGTTGTCTTTAAACAAATCAAATTTATGGTTTTCTTCCTCTTCTTTTTGTTTTTCAAAATATGATATATCTCTCTACATATATAAATGATTAATACTATATAGCTCTTATTAATAGAACACCTTTGACGACATAAAGAACCCTAAGATAGCCGTCGCCATGTTAGTCTCTGGAGACAAAACTTCCTTCTATGAGTGCTCTTTCATAGGCATACAAGACACAGTAAGTGACCTGGCAGGAAGACATTATTTCAAGGATTGTCAAATTGTTGGTGCTGTTGATTTCATATATTCTCCCCTCTCCCTCGCCGGAGGGAGAGGGGAGAAGATGAAATCAGCAGAGAGCAGAGGTGGGGAGAGGGAACCTTAGTCGCCACGATCTACGACTCTTATTTTTTAATAGAGAATTATTTCTGTGAGAAAATAATTTACCAAAGTAAGAATTAATGCATGGTATTATGTTAGGAAACAATCCTTGCGAATGATAAAATATATGATTGCAGTGGGTCGTTAATTGGGTTGTTAAAAGCGGTACTGGCCCATGCTCTTTTATGTCAGCCCATTAAATTAAAGTTTCTATATTAATTGAATATTTATCACTTATTAATGACTTAATATAGTTCAAATTAATGACTTAAAATTTAAAAACTAAGAAAATAATAGTCAATATTTGTAATCATGATAATTAATACGGCATAATTAAAATAATTAATTAATGCTTGTAATAATTTAGAATAAGTAAAATTTATAATTTTAAAATTTTAAAAAGAAAATGAAAAAGGACTTCGAGGGTCTAGATTTATTATGGAAAAAAAATCAAGAGGATTTTATAAAAGTAGTACAAATTTTAATTTTTTTATAAATATATGAAAATTCTCATATTTATTTTAAAAACTATACATTTATAATATTTTATACATATTTTAAATTATTTATTATTATTTTAAATCTAAAAGAGAAAAAAATTAACAAAAAACTTTCTGGTCTCTTATAAATTTGAGCTTACATTACAAAGATATTATAAATTGATAATATGAATAATTGGATGTCTTAAATGTTTAATCAAATTACTTAAAAGCGTTGGATTTATGACTATTTTTCTCCCCATGTGTACCATTATGATGGGCCAAAGTCTGCCATCATTTGTAGCGACGACTTTAAGAGGGCCGGCCAGAGCCCAAGAAAAAATCTGCGCCTTTTGTAAATTGCCTCGCATTTCTCAGTTTAGATTTTCATATAAAAATCTGGCCTTTGTAAATTGCCTCGCATTTCTCAATTTAGATATTCATCTAAAAATTATATTAAAATAAATCTAAAACTGCTTAATTTTATTTTAAAATAAATATTGCATAAGAAAATTTTTAATACATTAACGTTAGACACTTAGGAAATAAATTTAATAAATTTTAAACTTTATTCAAATGTAATTATATTCAAATTATTTTAATAAAGAATTATAATTTTTTAATTTTGCTTTATGATCCAAACATTTGATGTGATATTAGTGACTGATTTTAGAATAATAGCTAGAAATATATTTCTATAAAACAAGGAAAACAGAACATACTCATTAATTCATTATTTGATTTTATTTTTTCTATTTAATTTGAGAATTTAATCTCTTCTACTTCACAGTTCATAAAAATATTTGCAATGTTTAATATAGAAAGATTCTTCGAAGATGAAGCTTCAAATCTTTGACATATATAGCATCAAAGAAATGGTATGCTGTCGATCATGGAATCGAATATGTTTAGTTCCGTAGATTTTGGAATCAAATTAGTATAGAATGGCATCGGATCAGTAATCTGATTGGAAAACTGATTTGATTCATAGATCTGTGGAGCGAAATTGATATGCAAGAAGAAGACAGATAAGAGCAAGAAGAGATTAATTAGGCCATTACTTTTATGGATTATATTAATGATTCAGATTGTCAGATATTTTGAATTGAGAACCCAATTAAATTAGGAGGATTTACCTAAATACCTAATCCCTAAATTTTAAGTTTTAGAAATATAACAAATAAAAATTTTAATCGGAAAAAAATATTTTAAAATGAAATACATAATTTTTTTCATACATATATTTTGATACCTAAAACCCCTCTTATAATCAATTCTAACATTCAGTTTAAAACTTTCATAAAAAATCACTATCAGCTACTGTTTTCCTCGTCAATGACATCCTTTCACAGTGAATTCAAGTATATCATCACTTCAATGGAGTGGTAGAATAGAAGGAAAGGGAGATTTTAGGTGGTATATTAGTAAATATAGAAGTTTAGGTGTTTTTTATAAACAGAAATAGAAAATTTTATTAAATAAAAAAGGATAGACTATAGAGTACAAAGTCGCCAGACTAACATCATGGGAAACAAACATTAGAGACCCAAAGCCAACAGTAAGAGCAAAATAATCACCGATAGGGGACTCATAAATGGAGGCCAGGCCCAGCACCAGCCAAGCAACCAAGCACGAACCATCCATAGGCGGCAATAAACGATCGCAATACATCCAACGCCGAGGCATCCATGTTGCCAACCAGCTCAGCCACGAAGGGCAGCAGGGGCCTCCTCATCTTCGTTCATTAAACCTCCAAAAACCATCAACGAAATCGCACGAGCCAAATCACCGACCCCATATCTTTTTGCCTTTCCTTTTTTGTTTATTATCATTCGAAATGGAAACACCACGAGTAACAGGACAGTCATGCTCGACATCATGAAAGTCAGTATCATCCTCACTAGAGGGGGAGGAGAGTGAGTCCTCCTCACTTGAAGGGGAGGAGAGCGAGTCCTCTAAAATCAACCAATCATTTGAACCAAAATAGAGTTTTTCGCCGAGTTAGCCACATGCTTTTTCAACTCACTATTAGACATGATCGAAATAGGAATATTCACAAAGTTAACATTGCCCACACAAAATTTAGGTGTTAAATATGTATTTTTAATAGTTTTAGATGTTATGTATGTAAAAAACCTTTTTTTTTTTGAGAAATGAAATACCAAGTAAAAAGAATATTGTTTTGGGTTGAAGTACATAGATTGCGAGGTTGTTCCACTTACTTGTCTCTGAAGATGGTTATGAAAATTTACAGTAGTGGCGACAATTAGTGGCAGACAACATACGACTTGCAATTGCAACTTATCAGTGAAGGGTAGCAGGTGGCATTGACGTGAATGCTAGAAATTTTATAGTGTATTTGGAACTCGGTCAAATCTAAAAGATTTTAGTTTGCATCAAAATTGAATTCGAGTGTAAAATTCAAATACATCCAAATTTTGTTGTATACTTCTTTTGGTTAAAATAAAAAAAACTAATATTTTGAAAATTCTACATTTTACTTATTTTGTAATCATTTAATAAATAATAATTGATTTTATAAGTAAATATAAATATTTATATCTTAGATATAAAAAAAAATTGTTGCATATATACTTCATTTAATTTTTCTACAATATTTAAACTAAGGATCAATATGCTTGTTGAATTCAGCTCAATCCATTATTTTAAATTATTATTTTTAGGGTAGAAAAGTAATTTTTTTTTTTACGAACTACATATATATTTTTCTCCAAGGTAACCCATCATAGTTTGCTCAACTTTAATTCTTGATGGTCCCTACTCGGCAGTTAAAGCTGATAAGGTTGAACCATATATAGTTGATCTACTATGAGCAAGTTGGCGTGCAAGTTGGTCAAATGGGCTACTTAATTCCCGTTCAGACTCTCGGCCAAGGATAAGAAGAAGCCAAGTACAACCCACCTAGAAGATAATACATGTTGCAACATACAATGAATCATATGACTTTTGCTGTTCATTGGATGATTCCTTTCACACACATCTCTCTCTCTCTCTCTCTCTCTCTCTCTCTCTCTCTCTCTTCTAACATGTATTGTGCAATCTTGAATAATTAAATACATAGGAAAAATTCTAGCTTTTTGATCATCTTTATATATATATCTTAAAGAAAGGTTAATGTTCTGTAAAATATTATAGAAACTCAAATTATAAATAATTTTTATATTTGATACGTCATCCTGAAATTATCTTGATTGGGCACGAATCTCGAGGAAAAATCAGTTCGGAAACTTCAAAAATTAAATTTGAGAGCATATAAACTCTGATTTCAGTGAGTCTACAATCAAACTGAGCATCTCGGAAATATGAACCCGATGACACTAAGATCAACCCAATCCGAGCCCAAATGAGTCCGAATGAAGGGCTGAAAGCGCTGTTGGAAGGTTCAAACCGCAATTTGAGTTACCAAACGGTCTCCGATTTTGACGAGCTTATACTCGAATCGAACGGCTCGACGAGACAAATCTAACGAGCCCAAGATCGCCGAATTCCGACATCTATAAAGCCTTTAAATGCCCAATGAACGGTGCATGATCAAAGGCTTCGATATCGACCGTCCATTCAAAACACTCCCAATTCGCCCTTGATCTCACGCCTATTTACGGGCTATGCAACTCCAGAAAAAACTATAAATAGAGCTCTCATTCTACACCAAAGGGACTCAAGTGAAGATAGAGAAGAAGAAGAGAAGAAGAACGAAAAGGGGAAAAGGCGATTCCTCTCCTCCTCGACCACCGCCGGAGCTCTTCCCACCGCCTGAATACGCCGGAACTCTGCCGGATTTTCGGGAAATGCAGGGAATTTGCAGAACTTTGTAAACTTATTGGAAGAAACAAATTGTATTCTGATTGTCCCGACTTGTGGGACGAATCAGCCATTTGTAATCTACAAAAACACTAGTGGAACTTTACAACTGGGCGAGGCCCCGTGATTTTTTCCCTTTTTGGGTTTTCCACGTAAAAACTCTGGTGTTCATTTCTCTTTTCTGTTTGTGTGTGGAATACTCGTGCAACGCTAAGACGAATATTTTCTAACTCTACTGCCGCGTTTATTCTAGCACGCAACAATATTAAAGATCACAAATGATGGAATGATTTAGATTTTGAAGCTTACATATGATTTTAATGTTAGGGTTGCATGCCTAAAAAAATGGAGCCAGGGTAGCTAATCCCTAGATGGTTTTCTTGAAAAAGAATCCGACAATAAGGGATGAGCTTACTTACCCAGTTTGGTAATTCATATTTTTTATAAAAATTTCATAAAATATTAATAAAACATTTTACATGAAAAAATAAATAACCATCAGGTGAAAAACTTTAAAGAACAGCTATTACTATATAAATTCAAAACCATTCTGAATAAAAGCCTCTTCATAACCTCTCCTCAAACATAAACTTTAATGTGCATAGAAATATATATATATATTAATATGCATAGTATTTACTATAACATCTGTCTCGGATTACCCATAGAATTTACTATAACATCTGTCTCGGATGTACCCATAGAATTTGTACTGATAATGTACGCATTCTAATTAATTTGGCAATTCTTTTATCATTTGGCTCTAAAGAACTCATTTATCATTTGGCTCTGAAGAGCCCCTTTACCATTTGGCTCTGAAGAGCCCATTTATCATTTGGGCACTCTGCATTAACATGCACAGTTTAATATCATAAACTTATAATATATTTTTTAATCAATCATATAATTATAAAGAAAACTATCATAATTCATAAATCATAAGATTAACACATGAAAACTACGAATAAATCATAGTATATAAGCGTACTAACATATTGAAATAAAGAGACTTTACTAATATGTTATTTTCAAGACATAATTCATAAATTAGATAAACATTGAAAACTTTAAAATTTTATATTGAATAAAAAGAGCAAAATAATATATGAAAGTTTTACGAGAATCATGAGTACCTACTTTAACACAAGTATTGAAATCCACATTGATGCCGCTTAAGCTCGAGGCGTCGTCCTTTTAGTCGACACCTAAATATAAAAGCAACCATTGTCACACAACCTTAATCATATCATATTTTCATTAAAAGATTTATTTTAATTTTTATTTTTGGATTTATTAAAATCTCTAATTTTTGGAAACCCTTAAATCCATTTATTTCATCAAATCATCAAGCCAAATATTCTCCTAAACCTAATTAATAATTAGGTTAGTTAAATTTCAAATTTATTTAATATAGAAATTATGAAAACATAATTTTCATGAAAAATCCTAATTATGTTATTAGAAACTTCTTTAGGATCATTTGGAACAATACCTCTTAAGAATCTTTCTTAAAAATCCAATAATAAACGAATGACAGAGAGGCATCTTACTTACAATCGTAGGACTGGAAGGAGTGACATGTTTTTCTTTCATTTTGTGTCTTGTGTGTGTAAGGCATATAATGTATGCTTTATGAACTTTGGGTTTTGTTATTTTGTCTATTTTAGTGTTTAATGTTATTGAAGAATTGGAGAAGAGGAAACAATATTTATATGTGTGGTTTAGTGGCTCTTTTATTTCATATTGAAATAAACATTATTATAAGTTTATAATGGAATGAATGTTAGTTTTTACTATTTATCATATGAATGTCTGTTCTCGCTTCGTCTTTGCGAGCTTATCGGGCAGAGTTGTGACATATACTTTATCATTACTTATCACGTGGAGCTGATTACATGCATTTAAACTATTTATGTTTTGGCCCCAACACATTGAGTTTTCATTGCTAAATTTTGGTCCAAATCAAAACATTGCAAGTAGTTCAAATAAGGTCAAACAATTGTTTTGAGTCCAAATAGGCAGCTTGAGCTTTAAATATATAATTGTGCAATTTGTATCTAGAAGTGTAAATTCTTAACCCTACAATGGAAT
>NW_021318865.1:410126-413503 GCF_001605985.2 Dendrobium catenatum
CCTGAGGAGAAATTATTCTGTACGGTTACCATACAATACATAGGCAAATGAGAACGCACCACGTCACCCAGTACACAACACTGATACATATCAAAAAAGTGACGTGACCTGTTATAATTGGCCTGTAAACAACATCTGTTGACCGCACAAAATAATTTTTCCCGTCCTAAATATGCTATTGCTTATACCCAAATAAAGATATTGGTGTATGTTTTAAGAGCAAACTGACATTAACATACTTTTTCTGAGTATTTTTTCTTATATATAGCCAAATAGTATAATATCATGCATTAAGTCTTACTTGGTAAATTATTTTCTCACTGAAATAACTATATATTCATTGATGCCTTTTGTTAGCAGTGAATAAGTTCAATATTGATCTTCACGTTCATTATTTGCTAACGATATTCAATATTCTCTTAAGTTTGTAGATGATCAAGTATTTTAAATTTTAAAAAAAAATTATATTTTTATTTTCAAAATTTTTTAGGTTTCATTTCGAATGACTTTCTTATTGCTTTAATTTTTAACATATTTTACTTCTATCATAAATTCTATAAGAAATTTCTTATAAAAAATTTGCCCTTATAGTTTTATATAATTAATAAATAAACTCATATTTAGAATAAAATATTATTGATTGTCATGCTCATAATAATTTATAAAGGGCACCATCTAAAAGAGTGTCATATATTCGGGAAATTATTCTGCGACATCACTGGACTGTTCGGAGGCAGATCAAAATGGGTCACGTTGTCAAGTACAAATCATTACACAGCACTAGTACACAACAAAAAAGTGATTTGACGCGTTCTAATTCGTCTCCGATGATAGCACAGAATAATTTCTCCATATATTCACATGATTAAGTGGAAAGTAAAAATCATCAATGAGATATCACTGTCCTTGTTTGATAAGCCAACCTTCATCATCAATGAAGGATATATTTGTAATTTTTCGGATATACTTGGGCTTGAGCTTCTTCTCCCATGGAACTCGACTTGTAGAATTTGCACCAGGTCCACTGCAACCAATTTCTCCGTAGTTTGTATTAATCCTACAAAATGATTGAGAAGAATAAAAAACAAACATCGATCAACTATCATAAATTTGGTTCAACAATTATATATAACAAACAAATTTTATTGCTCGTTGAAATTAATCTTTTTTTTTTCTTTTGCAAATGAAAGATCATATATATTGATTTTAAAAAATTGTTTATCTTAGAGTAAATAGGAAAGTACTATTAAAGTTTTAAAATCAAATTAATTTTTTTTAATTAATAAAGTCTATTGGAATTAGATTAAAAAAAATTACTCTAATAGGGTTGTATTATTTTGATATACACTATTTATTCTATGATATATACTAAAACATTCAAATTTATTGAAGTTTTTTTTTTTTTTCAGTTGTATTATTTTGATATACACTATTTATTCTTATGATATATACTAAAACATTCAAATTTATTGAAGTTTTTTTTTTCCACTTGCAATATATACTTATTTATTTCTAGAATATTTCATCTCTCAATGATCCCCTCAAAAAGGAGAAAATATTTTGTGTAGATACTAGACGTAGTTCTATGCCTGGGGGCGAATTAGAGCGTGCCACATTATCTGGTAGACAGTCGCGGTATAAGTAAGGAAGTGATGTAGCGTGCTCTGATTTGCCTCTGGACGACATCCGATGTCTGCACGGAATAATTAATCCTCAAAGAGAGGAGTTGATCTATATTAAAAATTGTGGTTTATTAACACCAATTTTCAATATAATTGAGCACATTCATGAACATTATTTGATTCAAGAATAGATTCTCAAAACTTCATTAATTATTTCATCAGCATTGTGCTTGTGAAATCATCATCTATTATTTGGTACATTGAAATCAGTGATTGGAGTTAGCATAAAAGAGAATTATTTAAACCATTTAAATCAACTAATTATTTAACATTTTTTTATTTATATTTCTTTTTAAATGTCTTATACTTTGAGTCTTTATCTTATATTCTTTATTATATATATTAAATATAATGAAAGCATGACAGAGAAATGAAGAAAACAATGGAAAAAATGGACCACAAACCCTTTATCGGGTGTAAGCCAGCTATCCCATCCTTGAGGCATAACAATATCCTCCATGTAAGTATTATAGAAGACGACCCTTGAATAGCTTCCCCATGCTCTTCCAAGATAGACCTTCGAGAACCCCATCAATCTACAGTACTTAAACACAAACCCTGTGGATTGAGACGGTCTGTTTCTCCCATGAGCAGTCACCCATCCTGGCACAGGTAGTCCTCGTCTTATAATTATCTGGCATCTCTATATGACGTAAATAAAGTAATTAAATCATTATTCATTAAATATATATAGTTATCTCAAACACTACAGAAAAATCATCAATTAACGGAGGTCTTTTCCGACGGTTAAAGTAAGATTTCCGGCGGTTAGCCGGCGCTTCAAAAACCGCCGGAATAAACCTCGTAGGAAAGAAATTCCGACAGCCTTTCTCCCACGTTCAAACTTTCTGGCGGTTTTCCGGCGGCTTGACAGCAGTCAGCCGGCGTTTCAAAAACCACCGGTAATTGTCGACGCCTAAAGAAAAACTAACGGTATGTTCGGCGGTCAGTTTGCGGCCGGCGTTTCTGGCGATTTATTTTGAAAAAGCGCCGATAAATAGTGAATTTCCTGTAGTGAAATAAATACATCATGATGAAATAATCATATTTACCTCATATATAGATTGCCCATAACCAAATATGAAATCAACAGCACCAACAATTTGACAATCCTTGAAATAATGTCTTCCTGCCAGGTCACTTAATGTGTCTTGTATGCCTATGAAAGAGCACTCATAGAAGGAAGTTTTATCTCCAGAGACTAACATGGCGACGGCTATCTTGGGGTTCTTTATGTCGTCAAAGGTGTTCTATTAATAAGAGTTATATAATATTAATCATTTATATATGTAGAGATATATCATATTTTGAAAAACAAAAAGAAGAGGAAAAAACCATAAATTTGATTCTTTTAAAGACAACATCGGTGGCTGCTGAAGTGAAAGTGGCAGTATCAGGCGTTCGGAAGACCGTGTTAAGGTCGCAATGATCGCCCCATTGAATTGTGGTTTGTGAAGCCTCATCTCCTTCAAATACTATTCGTGCCTTGTTCTTGGTTAAGTTGACCTTCTCCCTTAAATATCATCATTAAAGAATAAAAATTATTATGAGGTACTATTTACTGAGATGTGGATCACAGAGCATGACTTTGCTAAAAAAAATGTAAAAAACAATTATATGGCAATCAAAGGATGTCAATGCAATTCTTCTATCAAGAGTTTGACTCATTGTAATAACTTGTAAATTACAAATGAC
>NW_021318866.1:0-16874 GCF_001605985.2 Dendrobium catenatum
AGGACAATACCTTTGGACCTTGGATTTTGATTGATTTCAAATCAATATTAGTCCAAGTGACCTCATACAAAAATGAGGTCAACATCTAATTAGCGATTATATAATACAATTACATGCTACCAAATTATCCCATCAGATTCATAAGTTTAACCTGATTAAATCATCAAATATTTTAAGTTAAAAAAATGTGCCTCAAGATTATTGGTAAGTGAATTTATGAAGTATTTTATTATCTTAAATTCTAGTAAAAAATTGTTTTTAGTTGATGTTGTGTAGGAAAGACTCAGAAATCAGCATCGCAGCATTGAAGTCTTACGAATTTGTGCATTAGAGAGCCAAATTGCACAATGTCACAACACCAGATTACACATTCAAGTGTAACAATGCTTAACTTTGGAATGCCATGGTGGAGAAGTTTATGAAATGTTGAGCAGCACTGATTCAACCAATTGTTATGTTGTATCATTCCAACTAGCATTGGAGCCTATTTAGCAGCGTTTAGGTTCTATTTCATATTGTACACTCCCTTGTCAAGCGCTACGTTGCATGAGCCCATTTATATACTTAATATAATTAGTTTATTTGTCTTTTATATAGGAGTTCTATCATTTCAATGAGTCTTGAATACTTAAGTGTTGTCGACCTTAGGGTCAAGTCTTCGGGGGACCATAAGTGAGAAAGATATAGCAATTGGGGAGGTTGAAGTTGGACTTTCCTAGTGATATGTATTTACACTTTCTCCTAGTACTTTCTTTTTGAAACAATTAAGAAATATATTGTCTTATTTTAATTCCATGGCAACTAAAACTCTTAATTTTGGGCTAATGATGTGAAGCCTTAATAATTACTAATGTCGATTCTTAACATTTAATAAATTAATGGATATTTTCAAATATATCTTGTTGTTAATTTAATCTATACAATGGCTATGTGTAGAGTTAAAAAATAATGTGATATAGTGCCTTGAAGAATAATTAGGAGTATTAAAATGGAACTCTTGCATGCCTACTCATAGGATGTTTAGTGTTCTAGAGTCTTGGGAGAAATAATAACTATATGAGGTTCATAAATAATCCTTCACTTCCTTGCAAGCTTGATAGAGATATAAGTATACATAAGCACTGATTCATAACTAACATAGGAGAGTCTAATAAAAAAATGTTTTGAAAATTTACTATCATTAGTTCAAAATATTTTATTTGTAGGCATCTTATCTTTCTTCTACATTTCTTTGTCAAGACATAATTTAATCATGATTTTTATTGTATAGGATAAATCTTGCATCTAGAGTAGACACTAATAGAATAACTGTCTAGAAGCATAACACTTTCTGATCAATACCTTTTCATAACACTTTTATTACTTGATTGACACATGCACTTGTGTTATTTTATGGGCATTTATATCAAAGAAAACATAAGAATATTTCACTCACTTATGCCTTTCCACCATCAATTTTTGGCATCACTGCTAGGGAGGTAACATGCATTCTTGCAATTGTTTTTATATTATTAAAAAAAGCTACACATTTTATCCTACTTATATTTTATTTATTTATCATTATTCTTTGTGAATCTATGATTGTTTACATCTTATAATTTTTATTTTTAATTTATTAATTTCATTTCAATTTTTATTTATTATCAATGTATGTGTTGTAGAGCTAGTAAGGAGCCCTTATTGTTTGACTTAGAAATTGAAAGGACCTTTAAAAAATTAAAAAAAAAAATCCAAAATGACTATAACATTAGGAATGATTAAACTAAATCAAGAATAAAATCATTTTAGACCATTGAGGGAGTATACCAATCCTACAATAAATATAATTTATTAGAGTATCGACCACTTACTATCTAAGCCAATAAATTTTAGAAAAAACTTGCCATTATTTAGAGGATTCAAAGTTTCTAGTTTAGGGTAACTCAAATTGAGAATCACAACCTACACTTGGCTAGCTTCTTAGAAAAATGTACAATAATTTAAGTATAATGATGTTAGTAATGATGCAATTAGACTTGGTTTATTTTTATTTTTTCTAAGGAAAAAAGTTAAGATGCAATTTAATTCCATGTCCCCAAGGCTCAATAACCACTTCGAATGAGTTGATACGTAAATTCATAGTCAAGTATTTCCCACGTAAAACTGTCAAGTTTAGGATTGATGTAACTTCTTTTTCTTAATTTGAAGGAGGGTCTTTTTAAGAGAGCTAGGAAAGATTCAAGGAGATTCTTAGAAAGTGCCCTCATCATGCTTTGCCTAATTGGTTGGTGATTCAGACTTTTTATAATGGGCTAGTTGGATCCCTAAGATTAATTATTATTGCTACAACTAGAGGTTCATTGATATTAAAGACTTTTGAGGAGGCTTATGCCTTGATAGAGAAGATGGAAAAAAACTAAATTTCAATGGCCTTTTGATAGGTGAATCCTTAGAGAGTAGAAAGTGTCTATAAGTTGGATACTTTATTTATTTTAACATCTCAGGTTGCCATCATGTCTAAGAAGTTAGATAATTTTAGAGCTAGTTCAAGTTTAGGATCAGTTACGCATCCAGATGAGCATGATTTGAGTTGTGATGGTGAGAATAGTTCTCAAGGGATTGAAAACATGAATTTAATTGGAAGATAAAACAATATCTATTGTAATACATATGATATTGGTTCGAGAAACTACCTTAACTTTAGCTAGAGTAATAATAGTGGTGGAAATAATCAGTAGAATGCAAGTCAATCTAATTCTGATGGAAATTAGAATAATCCTCAATAACTTATAGTAAATAATAGGGTTTCTCATCTCGTAGGTTTTAATTAGAATAATCAATTTAGGGATAGGAAGACATCTCAAGAGGAGTTAGTTTTTCAAAATGGAATTTAATTGCAAAGTCAAGCTTCTTTTATTAAGACCTTAAAAGATTAACTATAATAGCTTGCAATCTTTTTTAGTAGTATACCTCATGGAATATTACCCATCAATACTAAAATTAATCTTAAGGAGAAAGGGAAATATTAGAATTTAGAGCACTTAAGTAGTTGTAGTGACACTAGATAGACAAAATGACTTATCTAGGTATGTCTAATTAAATACTATAAACTTAACGCTCTTTGGGAGGCAACCCAAAAATTTTAATGTTAGATTTTAGTTTTACTATTTGAGTTTTTATTTTTTTGAAGTTTTTTTAGATCACGTGAAAGGAGTTGTTAGAGTAGAAAAGTGGGAGGTGATATGTTGGTACAAGACATTATAAGTTATATTTTGATTCAAGGATAAAGGCTATGAGATGTCCTAGTGTGAGGTATTGCTTGCGCTTACTCCTGGGATCTGTAGTACTTCTCAAGTTCTCAATGTAGCAGATAATCAGGTCTGCTACATTTAATTCAGTTTCAATCATAATGAAATATGTGATGAGGGGTAGAAGGGGTGTGATGTTGACCCTATCACCAGCTTAAGGAATGATTATGTTTTGAAGGATATATTGAATTATAGATGCATCTTGAACATGGGTGTAGACTAAAGGAGTGTGACTATTCAGTGGAGTATCCCTAAGGGTAATGTTTACTTGGTCCAATCATAGTTAAGGGATAAAGACTATAGAGTGAGCTTTGAGGCTAGTAGTAGAAAGATGTAGGATTTGATACAAATCTTCATAAGTAATCTCTACAAGTCTTCTACAAATAAAATATTGAAGTGTTGCCCTCACTATTTACTCTAAAGCTGGTGAAGAACGCAAAAGCAATTTGAAATTTAAAGGAAAAGCTAAGGTTAGAATAAAGTGGAGTGTGGTACCAACAAACAGGTTCAATACCTGGAAGTTAAGAGTTTCTTGATTGATAACTTTTAATGGAGTTATCTCTGTAGCCTTGTAATAGTGGTAAGCTTCTTCATGGATAGCTTCATTAAATTGATGATCTACATGTTGTCTAGAAGAGCTACCTATAATAGCCTTAGAATACTTTCCTCCATCCATTTAAAAAGAAGAAGGACTGAGTGTGAAAAGGTGAAGATTGAGAAGGATGAAAGGTGTTATTGAAAAGCTTGAATTTCCTCTAAATAAATAAATTTTAAGCCAATCGTATAGTAATATACAGATCATATAGTATGATCAGAAGAAGTTAATTCATACAGTCTAATCAGTCAAAACGTTGGTCAAATCATATAGTACGATCATAATCATTTTGGAGCATCTTCATTAAATCAATTGTCCTGATAAGTTATCTTGTATGATCTTTGATAAATTAATCAAGCAGGATAAATAGGTGTTCGTACAACATGATAGGTTATTAAATATTGCACCATCCAAATTGAATTCGTCTAATGATATGTGCCATGTTTATCATACAATACAAAAGTAGGTGTTCATACAGTATGATCACCAATAATTGATTCAATTAGAGGTGTTGGGTGTACTATGAAGTAGTGATATGAATATTTCTTAAAATTGTACAATACGATGTGAATTGTAAATATGATGTGTGCAAATTTTAGTTTTTTTGTAATGATTAAGGAAAGTACCATGAGCAAATTTTATAACTAAACACAAATATAATCAAGTCACGAATAAAAATATTTAAATACAAATAACTGGTAAAGGAAATAAATAACATAATAAAACAAACACACATTGATTGCTTCTATATCTTACCTCATTATCTTAAACCTTGATATCAATAACACCTAGTCTGGTCCTAAGTATACTAAAAGTCTCATATCTAAGAGGTTTTGTAAAAATGTCTCTCAGCACATTTTCAATAGCAAATGATGCAGTTCTATATCCCCCTTGACTATATGATCTTTAACAAAATAATGTCAAATATCTATATGCTTCATGCAGGTGTGTTGAATTAGATTTTTTGGAATATAAATAGCACTCGTATTGTCACACATGATTAGTATATCACCTAAAAATAGTCCAAGGTCAAGGATATGTTGCTTTAGCCATAAAACTTGAGTAACACAACGTCATAAAGCTATGTATTTTGCCTTTGTATGGGATAGAGCTTCTGAGTTTCGCTTCCTATTGGACCAAGAAACTAATGATTGCCCTATGAATTAATAAGTTATAGAAGTACTTTTATATTTATTCTAAACCTACAAAGTATGAGTCTAAATATCTCATAATTTCAAATGAAGAGCTATGCCTAGGATACTAGATACTTAAGTTTTGGTTGCCTATAAGGTATCTAAGAATTTTCTAAAATGTACTAGTATTGGATTCTTTGGGATCATATTTAAATCTAATACATAGATAAATACTAAACATTATATCGGATCTGCTATCAATCAAATACAAATGTGATCCTGTTATCCCCCTATACGTTTTATTATCTAGTGATTTTCCACTTACATTCTTGTATAATTGAATGGTTAAGATCATTAGAGTATTTATTTCCTTAACATTTTATCCATATAAAATTTTATTAAAATTTCTTTAATATACGTGGTCTAACTTAGAAATGTATCAAAATTCATTTGCTTCCCACAAAATCCTAAAAAATATGTCAGCTCACCCATCATACTCATCTCAAACTCTCTACTCATGGTTTCTAAAAAATCATTATAAAGATATTCATTTGTTGATCCATATATATTTGAACAATGAGTGGATCAACTCCTATTTTCTTTAGGAATAGGGTAGTATCTACACTTCTCTTTCACAAAGGTTCTATTTAGGAGAAATGTAATAAGCCTTTCATACCATGCCATGGTTGTTTGCATCTATAAGGCCTTTTTTAGTTTATACACATGGTTGGGAAAAGATGAATTTTCAAATATAGGGGATTGTTCTACATGTACATCTTCTATAATAAGTCCATTTAGAAAGATACTTTTGACATCCATCTGATATAATTTGAAGCCTCTAAAATATGAAAAAGCTAATGGAACTCTAATGGCTTCTAATCTAGCTAGAAGGGCAAATGTCTCCTCAAAATTAATACCATTAATTTAATTGTTTCCCTTAGCCAATAACCTAGCCTTATTTCTAACCACTACTTCAAAATCATTCATCTTATTTTTGAATATCCACTTGGTACTGAAAGTTTGTTAGGAATGCTAAGCCCTTATGAACTAGTCCCAAGGCTTACCAAGAGGGGGGGGGGGGGTGAATTGGTATTTGTGGGAATCTGAGCAAAATCGTCTAGAACATCGCTCTAAATAGATGATATATATTTTGGTCATCCAAGAGCAATCAATGTTTTTGAATTGATCGTCCTAGCCGATCTTGCAATTGTCCAGGATGATATGATCAAATTAATCAACCTTAATTACTTTTCTTAGTCACTAATCAATTTAGGCATAATTGAACCCATCATCTAGGCCGATGACCTAGACGATGATTAAAAAATAAAATTTCCTAAATAGATTTGGAGGCTGATTCTTTTTTATTTGAGCATATCGTCCCGGCCAATACAAAAATCGTCCAGGATGATATGCTTAAGGACGACTTCCTTATTTAGGATGCCCTAATTAGGGTTTCTATTTTTAGTCTGATCATCCCAGATGATATGGGAATTGTCCTGGAAGATGTACTCAAAATAAAGAACTTTAGGTTAGACCAAAAAAATTCCCCCAAGTGTGTGTGTGTAAGGTTACTTAGCATCAGGAACCACAAGTATTACAAATAGACACAAGAAAGAAAAGGTTTACAAACTAACTCAGACCTAGTCTACCCAATCTTAAATTGGTTCAAATTGCAGTCTTGATCCTGTGGATCTGAAATGTTAGTTGGCAAGCCAATCGTAGTAAAACAGAAGTGTTTGCAATCATCAAAATTCTACTTCTAAAAATCAGATTGGTAATAATCTCCCCCTTTTGATGATGGCAAACACATAAGAAAATCTAAGCAACGAAGAAAAGACACATCAACTAATTAATAAAATCAAAGTATAAAGCAAGCAATATAGCAGACTACAGACTACTCCCCCTTTTGACCTCATAAAATGGAGGAAACTAAAACAGAAACCAAGCAAAAAATAAATGACAAACAAAAAGAAACAAACTACAATGAAAAAAGAACATCATATAAATACTAGTAAAATGATGGCCCTTGATCATCTGAAGGAGGAAGTGGTGGTGGTGGCTGCTAAAAGTAGCTAAACATCGAGGCAAATTGTGCTCCAAACCAGGCCATGTCCTAGTCATGCTGCTACTGCTGGTGTGCAACGTAGGTGTCAAAATGGGCTAAGTCCTTCACACGGTGTTGCTTGTAACAGGCTATGTCCTTAGCATGTTGTTGCTCCTATGCAACAACAAAAGTGTCAAAATGGGCTTCCCACTAGTCGAAATGCTCCACCAGCTCATCCAGTTGAGAGTACTGGCAAAGCAAAGCAGGTGCAGGAATAGGTGGGGGAGCTGCCACCTTCTCAGTTACCTTAGCTTCCTCGTGCCTCGGGTAGAGACGAGTACTATGAAGAACATAGAAGGAATTGTTGGAATAGAAGGCTGGCTAGAAATTGGGATGAGCAGGATATTAGAGATTGTATTTGGTTTTTAAGACATAAGAAATGATATGTCCTAAGGCTAGATTTATCTTCCTCCTATGTCTTGGGTCACAAATGGTGGTCAAATGCTCAATATAATGAAAGATCAGATCGGTAGCATTGAATTCACGATGGGCTAAAATATAAAAGGTGGTGATCGAAAGAAGAGGAGTAATGTGGACATGATCACCAGCCTTTGGAGTTATTGAAGTGCGAAGGATATGTTGGACGGTCCTAGCATCTTTAAGCAAGGTGCTAGTCTTACCCATATGAAAGTGAGCATTTGAGTTGCGAAGAAAATGGTTGGCCATAGCCCAGTCAAAATTAGGGTCAGAACATAGGGTGTGAAGTTTATCCCCTGTGATGGAAAGATGTAAAATCTCTGCACAATCCTGATATGTGATCTCGATGGGACGTCGATTCACATACGAGCCAGTAGAGGTAAAAGCATAATTCATATAGAGACTTTTAAAAAACTCAAAGAGCAACTCAGAATTGAATGGTACAGTAAGAGTCAGAAGAAAGCAAAAGGAGGTATAGGTAAATAAATCTAGTACCGGATAAGACAGGATGTTTGGACTGACGGACTGGGAGATAGTGATTTCGGCTGCCTTGTAGCATTGGTAGGCGGCTTAATCATCTGCCTGCAGGAATCGAGGGTCCAGAGTAGCCCTCGAGGATCTTCCAGAAGGGTGGTGAGTGCGCTTGCCTCTAGCCATTATCACAAAACATCAAGAAAATAGGAAGAAGAAAGCAAGGAGAAAGAGATGGTGTGAAGAAATGCTGGAAGGGCTTGGTTTATAAAGAATCAGTCAGATCATCCAGGAAAATTGTGGGATCATTCAGGATGATCTGATACAATAATTGCAGCTGGACGATTTGTCAAAAAGGTGGTGTTATCATCCGGGACAAATAGATATCGTCTTGGATGATTATACACAGGCGATCGTTCCAAGGCGACAATCCGGATGACCGTTGAAATAGAATATCATCCAGGATGATTAGGTGGATTGTTCAAGATGATGTTTAATAATGGATCATACCGGCCAAATTTAAAATGTTTAAAATGCGTGCCACATGTATCGTCAAGGCTGAATAGGTGGATCGTCCGGGATGATTACCAATAATGGATCACACCGACCAAATTTAAGGCTTTTAAACATATTTCCACATGTATCATCCAAGAAAATAGTGGATCATACGGGATGATGTCATTTTAGAAAGCATCGTCCAGGTCACAAATGGGTAGTCCAGGATGATCACAGATGATTGGATCATAAATCGATCATATCATCCAGGACGATAATGTATCGTCCAGGACAATGAAGTGTAGAAAGGTCTGAATATTCAGTATATGGGTATTTTTTTGAAGAGAATTGAATCGATCATCCAGTATGATATGAATATCGTCTGGGATGATGTAACAAAAAGTGGAAAATAGAGGATGGATGGAGATGATCAGAAAAGACCCAAAAATATTAAAATCACTAAAAATGATAAGAATAAAATATGAAAAAGACAAAAAAAACTAACAAAAAGCAAAGGATTTTTTTTTTATCAAGGAATGAATATGACAAAGTCTCTATGTGATTGATTTTAAAGACTTGTAAGTCAATGAGTAAACAACGTCAAAAATCTGAAAATGGTAAAATATCCGATCATGTTAACCCTTAGCTCGAACTTCTTTTAGGGCAAAATCCTCTTTTGAAATCAAAAGACCTATTTCAGAAAAACTAATTGTATAAGAAAAAGAGATCCATTCAAGAATTGGTTTCAGAAAAATATGTTATAGAATAATATATCAAAGTAGTTTGTCAAAATCATGAAATTCAAAATTAAGTCTTTGAAAATCTCAAGTGATACAATTTTTTCTAAGTTTTAAGAGTTGGAAAAGAGAAGAGAGCTTACTTTTGATGGTCTCATTTTATTCCTCTTGTCCATTAAATAGCATACTTTGCGCATCTTTTTTTTTGATACACTTTCTGTTTATTTTTTAATTTGACATCATTGCACATCTTTTATTTTTGACATCATTGGCAACTTTTTTTTTTGCAAGCTAGATTCTTTTTCAAAAACTCTCAAATATTCTTAGTTGTTAGTATATCTTCTAGATATTAGAGAAAAAAAACTCACTATCTAATATAGGGAAGAACATACCATAAACCAGAATAAAAAATCATATGAGAAATGCAATGACAGGATAACAAGAAATCTTGAAGTATCATAAAGACTTTGATCATTATAAATATAAGCTAGATTACTGTAGCAAGGTAGAAAAGATCTTAATTGCAAAATCCAGTTGTTAATTTGAGATAGAATTTTGTTTAGAAAAAAAATTACACCACTAAAATATGATAGATAAAGAGACACAATCAACGGTATTTTTACCCTTTAACAGATTAAGAGATGTAAAATATTGACTACAAATTTTCAAAAATAAAAATAAGGCATAAGATATCAATTCAGCGATGATTAGAAAAACAACTTAAAGCTTACAAAAAATAAAGCACCAAAAACAAAAACAACTACAAAAATAAACAAATAAAAAATTACAAAAATAAAGCAACAGAAGTAAAAATAAATAGTAGATAACAAATTAGAAATCAATAGAAATCAAGTTCATGCATTAATGTCAATCACACCCAATCTAGTCCTCGAAGTGCTGAAAGTGACGAAGGCTAGTGGTTTAGTAAAAATGTCAGCCAATTTATTCTCAATTGCCACATGGTACAACTCAATGTCTCCCTTGGTCACATAATCTCTAATAAAGTGATGCCTTATGTCAATGTGCTTAGTCCGTGAATGTTGGATAGGATTCTTAGAAATATAGATGTCACTAGTATTAAATTAAAGAATTGAGATCATGCATACATGTAATCCTAAATCCAATACATGCTATTTCAACCAAAGGACTTGGGTCACACAACTTCCTAAAGCAATATACTCAGCTTCAACAGTGGAAAGTGCAACAGAGTTTTGCTTTCTACTTGACCAGGAGACTAAAGATTATCCTATGAATTGACAAGTTCCAAAAGGCTTTTTCTATCCACCTTACATCCTACAAAATTAGAATCAGAATATCCAATAATCTCAAAAGAAGTGTTGTGCCTAGGGTACCAAATTCCTAAGTTTTGGGTCGCTAAAAGGTATCTAAGAATTCTCTTAACTGCAGTCAGGTGGGAATCCTTAGGATCAACTTGAAATCTAGCACAGAGATAAACATTAAACATTATATAAGGTCTTTTAGCAGTCAGGTAAAGTAAAGATCCAATCATCCATATGTACTTCTTTTGATCAACAGACTTTCCATTTGGGTCCTTATCCAACTGAACACTGGAGGTCTTGGGAGTATTAATTGCCTTGGTTTTATCCATTTCATACTTCTTTCTAGATGTCCTTTATATATTTAGATTGATTTAGAAAGGTTCCATCATTTAATTATCTTATACTAAACCCCAAAAAGTAGGATAACTCTCCCATCATACTCATCTCAAATTATGTACTCATTATTTTAGAAAACTCATCACATAGTCTCTTATCAGAAGATCCAAAAAGTATATCATCGATATAGATCTGAATAATGACTAAATCATCTCCTACTTTCCTAAAAAAATAGGGTTATTTCTATGCTCCCCTTAACAAATTCCCTCTCTAGTAAAAATGTGCTAAGCCTCTCATACCAAGCTCTGAGTGCCTACATTAATCCATATAAGGCCATTTTTAATTTGAAAATTGGGAACTCTCAATAACTGGGGGTTATTCTATAAACACATTCTCTTTTATTATCCCATTTAAAAAGGAAATCTTAACATCCATTTGGAAAAGCTTAAATCCCTTATAACAGACAAAGGCTAATTGCACTCTAATGGCTTCCAATCTAACTACAGGGGCAAAGGTCTCCTCAAAATCTATCGCTTCTATTTAGTTGTACCCCTTAACCACCAATCTGCCTTATTCCTAAGCACCACACGAGAATCTTTTACCTTATTCTTAAAGACCCACTTGGTTCCAACTACACTTTGTCTCTTAGGTGTTTTTGCTCCCAAACATCATTCCTAATAAATTAGATCAACTCCTCCTGCATGTTTAAGATCCAAAACTCATCAGAAAGGGCTTGATTAATGTTGGTGGGTTCAATCATTGAGATAAAGGCAGAGTGGTTCCCTTCCTTCCTAAGTCCATGCCTATTCCTAACACCTTCAGAAGGGTCTCCTAAGATCAGATCTTTAGGGTGACTTAAAGACTATCTCCAATCTGTAGGCAAAGTATGTGTAGGTTCAACCATTTCCTCCAGATCTATATTTTCTACTCCTTGGGTAATCTCTCCTACTCCTTCAGTGTTTTGGGGCTCTACCCTCTTCTCCAAATTTTCTACTCTAGTGGTAATCTCTCCAACATCATCATTATCCTTAACTCTAGGCTTCCTAGGATTAGATTCATCAAACACTATATGAGTAGTCTCCTCCACCACCAAAGTCCTCTTATTAAACATCCTAAAAGACTTCCCAACACTAGAATATCCTAAGAACACTCCTTCATCATATTTTGGGTCAAATTTTCCTAAGTGAGACTTCCTATTGTTATGAATAAAAACCTTACAACCAAAGACATGAAGGTGGGAAAGATTGGGTGTCCTACCCTTAAGGATCTCATAGGGTGTCTTATCTAATTTGGCTCTAACATTCACCATATTCAATACATAACAAGCTGTGTTAACCACTTCAGCCCAAAGTATTTTTGAAGTGAATACTCAACAAGCATGGCTCTAGTGTCTTCCACTAAGGTTCGATTCTTCTTTTCAGCTACCCCATTCTGCTGTGGGGTCCTAGGAGCTGAGAAGTTGTGGTTAATCCCCTTATCCTCATAAAATTATCCAAATCTCTTATTTTCAAATTCTCCCCCATGGTCACTATGGATGGTCAAAATATCATAACCTAGCATTTTCTGAATCCAAGTGAAGAAGGATCTAAACTTATCAAAAGAATCATTCATGTGTGACAAAAATTTAATCTAAGTGAACCTTAAGTAGTTATCGATAATCAGAAAACCATAGACTTTCCCTCTAAGCTAGTAGTGCTAATGGGTCCAAACAAATCCATGTGAAGAACTTCTAAAGGTCTAGAGGTGCTAATGTCCTTAATGGAGTGAAAAGTGGAGTGGACTTACTTTCCTAATTTGCAGGCATCACAAAGGTGGTCTTTTGAAAACTTAAGCTTGGGAACACCTCTAACTAGGTCTTTATGGGTCACTTTCCTAAGGGTTTTCATACTGGTATGAAATAATCTCCCGTGCCACAACCATGAATCATCAATAATAGATTTTAAGCAAAATGAAGCATCACATTCAATATTAATTAAATCAAGTATGTAAACATTGTTGATTTACTTTCCCTGCAAAATAGTGTTATTATTTAAGCTGATAATGCATGAATTTGTCAAAAATTTTATGATGAAGCCCTTATCACAAAGCTGACTGATGCTGAGTAAGTTGTGTTTCAGTCCATCTACAATCAAAATATTTTCAATAAAAAGGTTCTTGGAATTTCCAATTATACCTGAGCCTACCACCTTCTTAGTGGTGTTGTCTCCAAGAGTAACCTTGCCTCCTATCCTGGTCTCTAACAAAATAATTTAAATTGGCATCGCCAGTCATATGTCGAGAGCATCTGCTATCTAGGTACCACATGCTCTCATGAGGCCTTTTGTAAGAGCTTGCCTATAAAATTATCAAATGACAGATTTAGGAACCCAAACATATTGTTTTCCTTCTTATGAAAAGTAAAATGCAATGCATGTGTGCTATGCTGTGAATCATGTAATTTGGGTCTTCACACCCATTGTGTACTATGATGAATGGTGCAAGTGTGTGCTATGTGTCCTACATGCCGCATGAAAAATATCTAACATCAAGAAAAGGATGTACTAATCTACTCATGTGGTGATGATTCTTTTTATGTGATGCATGCAATGATGGTTTTTTATTTTCAAAA
Organism: Dendrobium catenatum; assembly: GCF_001605985.2. Lineage (NCBI taxonomy): Eukaryota > Viridiplantae > Streptophyta > Magnoliopsida > Asparagales > Orchidaceae > Dendrobium > Dendrobium catenatum. The sequence goes on from NW_021318866.1 coordinate 13,464, forward strand.
GTTTTTATATTTTCTAACTTTTTAAACTTCTTTTCTAACTCAACATAAGATGATTTTAAGGAATCATGTGCATCACATAATTCAACATGCTTTTTATTTAATGCATCAAACTCATCAAGTAGGGATATGTGATTGCTATTAATTGTAGAATGATCTTTAAGAAGAATTTTATGCTCTTTTTGTAAATTTAAAAATATAATTTTAAGCTAGCATGTGTTTCTTAACTTTCCTATATGATGCATGAATTTATTCTGAAACTTCAAGTAGTTGCTCATAGGTTAGTTCCCATGCCTCTTCTTTTTCACCTTGACCTAGATGATCATCTGCCATTAAGCACAAGTTTGTTGTCTCCTCTTTAGGTTCAGTCTTAGAGGTGTCTGATGTAGAATCCACTCAGAAAGCCTTTTTGAATCTCTTCTTATCCTTGTTGAACTTGGGTGAGACTTAAGTGTAGGGCAATTAGCTTTAATATGCCCTGTCTTCCTGCATTCAAAATAAATCATATCATTAGAACTCTTAAAATTTTTATTTACCTTACCTTTATTCCACTTTTGATGGTTCTTTTGCTTCTTCCTTAGAAAGCTTTTAAATTGCCTTGTGATTAAGGCAACATCATTGCTTTCAGACCCGAAAGAATCAGTGTCCGTGTCGTTGGCCTTCAATGCCACAGTTTTCTCCTTCCTTTTCTCACCTGCATCAAGATTTCTTTTATTCACCCCTTGCTTGTAAGCAATGAGTGAGCCAAGTAAGTTATCAATCAAATAAGTATTCAAATCTTCAGATTCAGTAATTATAGTAATCTTAGCATCAAAAGAGGAAGGCAAGCATCTTAAAATTCTGTTCACTTTTTCATAGTTGGTGAGTTCTCTTCCTAAGGCAAGCAAAGAGGTAACAATTTGAGTAAACCTTGTATACATTTTAAAAATTAATTCAGAAGATTTCATACAAAAAAGTTCATTATCATACAATAGAATATTCAAACGAGATTGTTTAACTTCATTGGTTCCTTCAAAAGTGATGCATAATTTAACCCAAATCTTTTTACCAGTAGTGCAAGTTGAAACATGCATGAAATCTTCATATTTTAAAGCACAGAAAAAATAGTTCAAGCATTTTGCATTAAGTTATGCTAAATCTCTTTCATCAAAAGTCCAGTCAGTAAAAGGAATTTTAGTTTTAATGCCATTAAGTTCATGAGAAGGTGGTGTATAACCATTTTCTTTAACAAGCATCCACATACGATAGTCAATCGATTGTAAAAATATAGACATGCGAGTTTTTCAAAAACTAAAAGGAATATTATCAAACAAAACTAGACGTGTAATAGAATACCCTTCTGCAATATTATGATTACTGGAGTTAGCCATGGATCAAAATTTAAAAAGTTTTCAAACTTAATTTTATGAATCCCGCTCTAATACCACTTAAAAGTTTGTTAGGGATGTTAAGCCCTTATGAACTAGTTCCGAGGCTAACCAAAAAAGGGGGGTGAATTGGTATTCTAAAAAAATTTTCAATTAAATTACGAACTTAAACCAAAGCACAATCCATCACTAAAAATAATTAGTGCTAAAATTAAATGCGTAAGTAAAAATAAAGAAAGAACACACAAGATTTATAGTGATTCGGTCAAACCTTGACCTACGTCCACTCCTCGGAGGCACCCTCCGAGTATTACAATAACTTAGTGTCTCTCCTTTAGCCCCCACAGTTAGGTGGAGAAGCCCTTACAAAAACTCCTTTCCACCAACCCCGGTACAACAGAGAACCAACTCCTTTTGCTTCCTCCTAAAGCGGGCAGAGAACCCGACTCTTTTTTCTTCTTCCTGAAGCAGGAAGAGAATCTCAATCAATTGCTAAAGAAGACGTCCCTTGTGCCTCCAAGAACGAGGAATGATGATCAGAGAAGACGCTTTGGAACCTTGGAGCAACCCTTTTGAAACCCCTCACAAGCTCCCCCTCACAAGTTCCTCCCTCTCCCTCCCTCTCTCTCCCTCTCCTCTAAACTCTCTTAGGTCAAGACAGCAGTAAATGATGCTTATGCTTGAGAAAACACAAGACCTTTAAATAGATTTTCAAGAACTGACTTTATCATCTAGGATGATATTGCTATCATCCTGTACGATCAGTACATTTTTAGCTCAATCAGTCCGGATGACTTGGGACGATTCGATGATTTTTATTCCTATCATTCAGGATGATAAGATATTATTCTGTATGATTAATACAAATTAGGAAATATCATCTACAACATTGCTCTAGATGGGAGTCTGGATGAAAATAAAATGATCTGATCGTCCAGGATGATCTTATGATTGTCCTGGCCGATTAGTTCAAATATGTGCGAAATCATCCAGAACATTGCTCTGAATAGATGATGTATGATTTTTGGTCGTCCAAGAGCAATCAAGGTTTTTGAACTGATCATCCTGGCCGATCCTATAATCGTCCAGGATGATATGATCCAATCAATATACCTTAATTACTTTCCTTAATCACTAGATCAATTTAGGCATAATTGAATCCCATCGTCCAGGCTGATGACCTGGACGATAATTAAAAAATAAAATTTCCTAAATAGATCTGGCAGCTGATTCTTTCTGATTTGAGCATATCGTCTTGGCCTATAAAAAAATCATATAGGACGATATGCTTAATGACGGCTGCCTTAACTAGGATGCCCGAATTAGGGTTTCTATTTTTAGTCTGATCGTCCCAGACGATATGGGAATCGTCCTAGACGATGTACTCAAAATATAGAACTTTAGGTTAGACAAAAAATTCTCCCAAGTGTGTGTGTGCAAGGTTACTTAGCATCATGAACCACAAGTATTACAAATAGACTCAAGAAAGAAAAAGGTTTACAAACTGACTCAGACCTAGTCTATCCAATTTTGAGCTGGTTCAAATTACAGTCTTGATCTTGTGGACCTGAAATGTGTTGAGTCTAGCAAATAGGTTGTTAAACCTAAGTTAATGTCCCAAGGCTACCAAGAGGGGGATGTTGATTCTAAGCAAATAGGTTGTTAAACCTAAGTTAATGTCCCAAGGCTACCAAGAGGGGGGTGAATTGGTAGTTTAAAAATTTTAAGCCCTCTTTTTAAAATGAGTTAAACCGAAATGAAAGTTTTCTTTTAAGTTTTTGTAGAAAGCATTTTTCAACCATAGAGTTTTTAAAGCTAAAAATAAAATACGGAAAAGTAAAAACAGTAAAGTATATGACACCAGATTTATAATGGTTCGGTCTAAACCAGACCTACATCCACTCCCCAGAGGCACCCTCTGAGTATTGCACTAATACCAATAGTGACTCTCCTTTTGCACCCACAGCAAGGCGGAGAAGCCTTTACAAAACACTCTTTTCACCACCACCCGGTGCGGTAGAGAACCGTCGTCCTTTTACACAACCCC
>NW_021318866.1:19623-62097 GCF_001605985.2 Dendrobium catenatum
AAAAGGAGGCTTGCAGCTCAAAATTGCTTAAACTCGCTGCTTTATCACTTGCTTGAAATTTTTAGTTTTTTTTTATGTTTTTATTTTTTGTGCTTGCTTTGTGTTATTTTTTTTGTTTTGTTTTTATGTTCTTTGTTTTCACGTTGTTCTTTAAATTTGGCCTTCCATATGATGAATTTTTTCAAGCTTTTAGATTTTAGAGTTTTGGAGATAGTGTTTAGCTTTTTCTAAATTGTTTAAAGGGAGTATACTGTTGATGTTTTCCCTCCTTCTGACTTTGTTTAGTGGTATGATTTTCTTCTCTAAACAAAAGTCTAAATTCAGTTTAACCAATGGCTTTTTAGTTAAGATCTTTTTCTTATCTTGCTACATTAATTTATCTTATGCATAATAGCCAAAAGTTCTTAGTTTTCTTTCAAGTTTTTTGAAATCTTGCCATTGCATTTATCACATGATTTTGATTTTGTGTTGTGGATTGTTCTTCCCTATGTTAGAGAGAGAGCTCCTATTCTCTAATATTTGGAGGATATACTCACAACTAAGTTTTTTTAAGAGTATATTAAAGAGTTTCTAGCTTGCAAGAGTTAAAAAGGAAAGAGGGCAATGAAGCCAAATTGAAAAAAAAAAAACTATATACACAAAAGTGTATCAAAGATTCAAAAGATGCTCAAAAGAGCCAATCAAAATGACAATAGGCATAAATTGAGCCCACTAAATGCAAGCTATCCTCTCCTTGTTAAAACTCTTAAAACTTAGAAAACTCATTGATTATGTGATGTTTTCAAAGACTTGATTTCAATTTCCATGATTGAGAAAAACTATTTTGGTTTATTAATTATGAGATATTTTCTTTGTAAACAAGTCTTGAATGGATCTTTTATCCTATTTAGTTATTCTGAGTTAGATTTCTGTTTTTCAAAAAGAATTTTGTACCCTGAAGGATGTCCGATTTAGGGTTAACAGAATCAGATGTTTTACCTTCTTCTGATTGAGATTTGTTAAACTCCTTGATCTCTTGGAACTTTAAAAGTTTAATTTTTTTTGGAAAATTCTCATATGGTGCGTCCTTAAAAAAAAATATAAAAATTAAAATCCAAAAATATTTGTTTTTTATTTTTCTTTGTGTTTTTTTGCTTTTCTTTTACTGTGTTTTGACTGTTGTTCTTTTGTTTTATTTTTGAGGGCCTTGATCATCACCATCTTTTCCTTTATTTCAATTTCTAGTCACATCGTCCTGGCCGATATTTTTATCATCCTGGATGATAGGACAGAACATCTTCAAAATCTATTTGCTGACCTTTTTCTGTGCTTGCTGTAACTCATCGGCCTAGACGACCCTATATCATCCTGGACGATATGATCGAACTCTGTTGCAATCATGGTGATAGTCCTGGCCGATAGAATATTTCGTCTGGCCGATGCATTTTATGTGCATCGTCCTGGCCGATACACTGGATCGTCCTGGACGATCCACGTGTCAGCACATTTTGATCTTTAAATTCGGCCCCGGACGATCCATTATTGGACAATCGTCCCGGCCGATCCACTGTTCGTCCTGGATGATACACGTGGTAAGAATTTAAAACATTTTAACTTCAGCCGGTACGATCAATTATTGTGCATCGTCCTAGATGATACACCTAATCGGCCTGGACAATCTGCTTTTTCAAAGGTCGTTCAGCCTGACTCCTCGGGACGATCGCCTGTATCTAATCGGCCTGGCCGATATCTGATCGGCCCGGACGATCGGACCGCCTTTTTGACCAATCAGCCTATACACAATTATTGAGCCATATCGGCCTAGAAGATTCTGCGATCGGCCAGGACGATATTGTCGTTTCTTTAAATTCTGGCCAATTCCAGCCTTGTTTTCTCACTTTCCACCTTTCTTCTTTGTGTAGTTTCTTGCTAACTCGCTTCTATGGCTGGTGGGAAACGTGTTCGTCAGGCGTCTGGGAGTTCTTTGAGGTCGACTCTGGACCCTCAATTCAGGGAGGCAGAAGATCAGGCTGCCTACCGTCGCTACAAAGAGTGTGGCATCACCCTCTCCCGGACAATCAATCCTGCACATCTCTCATATCCGGTAATGGATCTTTTTGCTCACACCTCTCTTTATTTCATACTCAATCTCGCCGTCCCATTTTCTTTCGAACTCCTCCATGAATTTTATGCTAGCCTGCGCATTAACCGCACCTTCACAGCCCTGACCTCCTATGTGAATCGACGCCCTGTCGAAATCACATATCAGGATTGTGTTGATCTTTTACAGCTATCCACCACCGGGATAAGCTGCACCTAATAGCCTCTGATCCTGATTTTGACTAGTCCACGGCGAATCACTTCCTTCGCCAGACCAATGCACCTTTCCATGTTTGAGAGACTAGCTCTTTAGTCAAAGATGCTAGGACAATCCAAAATGTCCTTCGCACATCCATAATTCCAAAAGGAGGGGACCGAATCCACATCACCCCTCTACTTTCCCTCACTACTTTCTACATTATGGCCCAAAGAGAATTCAATGCCACTGATCTAATCTTTCGCTACATTGATCACCTTATCACAATTCGCGATCCAGGCCATAAGAGAAAGCCCAATCTAGCCTTAGGACACATCATAGCCTATGTTCTTGAAACCAAATACAATATCCAATATCCTGCTCGTCCTGACCTTCATCCTCCTTGCTACTCAAATAATTCCTTCACTACCCTTCATAGTACTCGTCTCCACCCAGGAGATGGGGAAGGTCGGGGGGCTAGAGAGGAGGAGGCTCCCGCTCCCGCTCCCGTTCCAGATCCTGTCCCTGTCCACCAGCACTCACCGGTTGATCAGTTCATAGAGAGGTTTGATTGTTGGGAGACTCATTTTGACGCCTACGTTGCTGTATAGGAGCAGCAACACTCCAAGGACATTGTCCGCTACGAGTAGCACCGCACTGAGGATTTAGCTCGATTTGACAGTTTCCTTACTCAGCAGCAGCAACAGCATGACCAGGACATCGCCTGGTTCAATGCTCAGTTCACCACACTTGCCACCTACTTTCAGCAGCCACCTCCATCACCTCCATCTGATGATCTGATCCCTCGTTGTTTTAGTCTGTACTTTCTGTTGTTTGTTTCCTGTTTTGTTTGTAGTTTGCTTGTTAGTCTTTATTTGATGTGATGTATTCTTTTGTATCTGGATCCTCTTTTTGTGATGACAAAAGGGGGAGTAGGGTGTGGTAGAAAAAAGCTGTTGGGTTTGGGTTTGTAACCTTGATTTTCTAATGAACCTGTTTTTTTAAATTTTCCTACTTGTGTTTGCCATCATCAAAAAGGGGGAGATTGTTGCAAATCTATTTTTCATGGCTTATGTTTTGATGATTGACAAACACTGTTTCTCTTGGACTGCTTATTGCTTCTAACTTTTCAGGAATCGAAGATCGGACGATCAAGAAAAAGCCAAGTTCAGGATTGCGTAGGTGAAGGGTTGAGTCAGTCTGTACTTTTATTTTTTTTTTACTTTTGAGTCTACTTGTAATGATCAAAGAGACTGATGCTAAGTAACCCTACACACACACACACTTGAGAGACTTAGAATTTCTATTTTTGCTCACATCGGCCAGGACGATATTAATATCGTCCTGGACGATCAGTTTAAAATAGAAAGTCTAAATAAGTATTCTTAATTAAGGCAGCCGTCATTAACATATCGGCCTGGACGATACGTGTATCGGCCAGGACGATAAGCTTAAAACAGAAAGAAGTAGCCACCTTAGACAATTAAGGTATATTGTATTTTTAAACTATCGGCCAGGACGAAATTCTCAGATTATGCCTTAATTGATCAGGAAATCAAGGGAGTAATTAAAGATGATTGATACGATCATATCGTCCTGGACGATCGCAGGATCGACCAGGACGATATAGTCAAAAACCTTAAGTTACTTCAGGACGATAAATATCGGCCAGCTCAAAAACAGGGCGATGCTCAGGACGATTTGCCTCTGATTTGAACTGATCGGCCAGGACGATCGTGAGATCGGCCGGGATGATCAAGCCAAAATTCAATCGTCCAGGAGTGTATCCAGGGCGATGCTCTGTCCAATCTTCTGAGTTTGCACTGATCGGCCAGGCCGATGTCCATATCGGCCTGGATGATAAAGTCGGCTACTTGCAATTAATGAGCTCCTTTAAAGCTCTTCTATTTAAGAGCTCTTGTTCAACATTTTTCAAGACCTTTGGCTGCTGCCTTGACCTGAGAAGGCCTTGAGGAGAGAAAGAGAGAGAGGGAGAGAGAGAGGATCTTGTGAGGGGGAGCTTATGATTGGATTCACAAGGGTTGCTTCAAGGATCGCTCTGCTTATATATATTTGCTTGGTCGGTAGGACTATAGCCAATAGGATAGAGGTCGCGAAGATCATAGTAGGTGACGGGGGCCGGATGGATCATTGTCGGCAGGAGATAGAGGTTATAAAGATAATTGTCTGGCGATGGAGTTCGAAAGGATCGTAGTAAGGTATGAAGATCGGAAGGACCATAGTCGGTAGGAGACAGGGGTTTGAAAGACCGTAGTTGGCAAGAGACTGAGGTTAGGAAGACCATTATCTTGTAATGGAGGTCGGAAGGACTGTAGTAGGTGATGAAGGTTGGAAGGACTGTAGTCGGTAGGAGACATGGGTCCAAAAGACCATAGTAGGCGGGAGACCGGGGTCAGAAAGACCATTGTCTTACGAGAGAGGTCGAAAGTACCATAGTCGGCAGAAGACTAGGGACCATTGTCTGGCGAGTGAGGTCGGAAGGATTGTAGTCAGCAGAAGACCAGGGTCAGAAAGAACATTTTCTAGCGATGTAGGTCGGAAGGACCATAGTAGTAGGGTGATACTCTAGCTAGTAGAATTCTGGGCGTTATGTGGTGACTAGGTAGAAGTCTGGGCCTCGGGCCTCAGGTGGTGGTCCAGCAGAAGTTCAGGAGTCAGATGATGGTCTCGCAGAACTCTGGGCGTCAGGTGGTGGTCTGACAGAAGTCTGGACTTGAGGTGGTGGTCCGGCAGAAGTCTGGGCCTCATGTGGTGGTCCGGCAGAAGTTCGGGCTATAGGTGGTGGTCCAGCAAAAGTCTGGGCTTCAGGTGGTGGTTTGGCAGAACTGCGGGCCTCAGGTGGTGGTACGACTGACTCAGGGCCTCAAGTGGTGGCTCTACAGAATTCCAGGCGGTGGTCAAGTAAGAGCAAGGAGGCAAGAGCAATCTACGATCTCTCTCTTGCTCTCTTTCTTGGAGCCCCCCTTTTAAGAGAGAGAAGAGGTCTATTTATAAATTTCTTAGAGTGGGATGGCCCGTAAATAGGTGGGAGATCAAGTGCATATGGGGAGTGGCTTGGATGGACGGCGGATGTTGAATCTCTTGATCATGGACTGTTTGATGGACATTTGAATGTTTTAGTGATGTGAGAATTCAATGATATTGAGCTCGTTGGATTCGTCTCTTCGAGCCGCTCAATTCAATTATAAGAATGTCAAGTTTGGAAATCGTTTCGTAACCCAAATTATGGTTTGACCTTCCAATATCGCTTCGGGCCCTTGATTTGGACCCGTTCGGGCTCGGATTGGGTTGAAATTGGTGTCGTTGGGTTCGTATTTCTGAGACGTTCAGTTTGACTATAAGTTTGTTGAAATCGGAGTTTGGATGATCCCAATTTTAATCTCGGAAGTTTCCAACATTATTTGGCCTTGAGATTCGTGCCCGATCAAGATAATTTTTTGAGGATATATATATACATATATATAATTTAGCACAATGATTAATTTAATTGGTCTTTCGTTTAAACACCAAAGGACAGCTTAATTTTATAATAAATAGGCTTTTGGACCTCGAAAGTCCAATTCTATTAATACCGTATGGCTATGTGAATTACTTTTAAGATTCGGCCAAAAAATCTCTAAGATTAGGCTATCATAGGCTCCACACTTCTTCGCCTTATCTGTAAGATTTCAATACATTAATGTGAATGTCATAATGTCATTCAAGCATTACAGGTGGTGCAGAAAATTTGTAACAATCAATCGTTTCTCAGATCCAGAGATTCATACACAATCAATCGTTCTATCAAATTGCATAAATTCACATACTTTTAGCTGTTGATGTTTGTCATTAACCACAAATTTCAAGCACTTTTAAACCTTTTTAGTGTCTAAATAGATGATTTATTTCGCTATACGATATTGATGGCTTAGGCTTCATTTGAGATAACTTTCTCATTGTTTTTTAAAATAATTTTTTAGTATAAAAGTTTTTATATTAAAAAAACTATTATAAAAAGTAGTAAGAAAGCCATCTTATTTATATTTTCTGCAATCACAGAAAAATTTTAAACAAAACTTTGTAGTTTTATAATTATTTCCACTTTTTTACAAGATGTGAAAAATGTTTGAAAAAAAAAATTGATTGGCTCAAAATAACATTTAGTTATTTAAAAAAAATAAAATAACTGAAAGACTACAGATTCATTATCAAGCCATAAGTTCTTCCAATTTTCTTAAATACAATCACCATTGCTGAGTTCTAGAAAAAAATTCTGCACTCTACTTTTTATTCATTATGAACAAAACTACAAATACAAAAGCTATCTACATACTAATGAATACTACCTTATGGAGCTAACCTTGATGTAAGAACTCCAATATTTCCTTCAATCTTACTCATACTATAATCCCTTTTTTCCTCAATAAATAAATAGAAACGAAGAAGAATAAAAGAAAAAAGAAGATTGTCACCAACTTTCGGTCTGTCTCTGAATATCATACTTCAATGTTTCTTCTTCTATGTACCATAATAACTTGTTTTTCACCTCAAAGCTCTATCGTTCTCCATGGCCAATTCTCTTCTACTTGTATTAGATGTGGAATAGGTGGGGTAGTTACAGCATCTTTAGGGCAAGTTAATGCTCTTCCAAAGCTAATCTGTAAATCAGCTGAAATGCCATCTGAATACCTCTGCACATCCATTATCCCCACATTTGCTGGAGAAGATTGGCTTCTCATATAATTCTCCATGAAACTAAGATTATCTTCTCTTGGCAATGGAACCAACACAGGCCTCCCATCTTCATCTGTAACCTTCCGGTAAAATCCATCGTCCTCAATGTCGTAGAAGTTAGCGGTCCTTACCTCCTGTGCCAAAGAACATGACCAGCAAAATAACCACTGCATATAATCAGTAACTGTAGAAGAACTAAAGCAGAATGGATTTCCTGGAAGCTTAAACTTCTTCCTCATCTCTGATCTCCAAAACCCACCATAAAGTAATCCAAAGATGCAAAGCACACTTCCAGTGATTACCAAAATCAATTTTATAGTATCATCATCGACATTGAGCGCTGAAATTGCGAAAACCCAGAAAGGAGCAATGCAAAGGAGTGTGAATGTGATTATGTGAACATACATGTTACCAAAGCCAAGTCTCTCCATATTCCATCCAAATACACAGAAAGTGCAGAAGAAGGAGAGGCAACTGACAGTAGTATCATCCCTGCAATCAAATAGTCCTCCAATCCATTCCGGGCTTGTGATTATGATTTTTTCATGAAATGCCTCAGGCTCAACTTGCACTGTCTGCTGATTCTGGAGCTCTGAATCAGCGACTGGTTCATCATTTGTTCTTCCTAAAGGGCTGTACATTGTGTATATTACTGCTATGACTGGTGCAGCTATACCAATAGCAATCACTAGGTCTTCGGCCCAGTCTGGCCGGGTTGATCTGGTGTAGCCCCAGTAGAGTCCACAATATGCATACTGAGCAAAACAAGTGATATGAAGAAGTATGACAACAATCATCATATGTGCTCTTTCATGATGCTTTGGCACTCCATTCTTAGTATAGATTTTCCTTAGCTCAATTTGATCATCAGGTCTCCATCTCAAGAGCAAGACTAACTGGTGAATGAACTTTGGATGTTCATAAAGAGCCATTATAGTGAACAATGCATTGAGGATTTGGTTTATGACTTCGGTCCAATCCTTCCTCCGGCTACTGCTCGGAATTGCTCCATTTAATATGCCAGTCATGACAAGAAAGAGTAAGATTAAGCCTGCTGCAACAAAGAGTAACCAGATAAAGAGTGCAATGTGCTCAGGACTTCTAATCCATTTCTTGAAAGAGTTCCATAGAGATTTCCAGTTTATTTTGCGGACGAAAGGAACGCGAAAACGGCGCCGACGGCCATGGTCTGTTGCGGGATCGGAAGGTGGTGAGGAGGACTCAATATAAGGACTGGAATTTCGCCGGAGAATTTTCAGGAACCATTCATTGGATGGTCTGGCTTTCAAGAAATCAAGAAAGCGTTTTTTCTTCTCATGTCTGCTCTGATTTAACAGCCCACTTTCAATTGCTGGAATGTAGATAGGTATGTAATCTCTTAGCTTCATTCCAGTGCTAATTCTCTGTGGTTCTTCCTGGATTTCACTGTTGGCCACAGCATTCTGAACTGAATACATTTGAACTTTACTAATGAAGTTGATTGACAATTGGAGAAGCTTTCAGATTTAAGCTTGGCCAAAATTTTTCCGCGGATCAGAACCTGAAAAAAAACTGTTTGAACCATTATCAGAATTCACTTTCACAAGTAAATTCAACACATTAAACATTTTTAAAGCTTTATATGAATATGTATTGCACCCACCCAACATATTTCTTCCTTTTGTTCATCCTAGAAGTAAAAAAAAAAAAAAATTATTTCTTCAAAAAGATTGAGTTCTAAAGCTTATATATGAAAGTTTGATCTCAAGATCTTGATAAAAACATCTAAAAAGTTTATTAACCAAGCTAACAAACACCCACAAGAAAAAAAAGGGTGTGGAAAATAAATTTGATGTAGTAATTACTCTATATGATGAAGAAGAAACCTGTCAGATTATCCAGATATAACGAACAAACTTCTTATTTTAGCTAGCTAATCAAGTTTTAGAATCTGATTCATCTTTCACTGCCTCTTTTTTCTTCATTAACGAAATCAAAACTCAGGAAAACGGATGGAAAACATGAACAAGTTGAAGCAAATCTGAATCCCAAATGCCAAATGAACCATTTGATGTGTAAAAAGAAGAAAATGAATATTGACAAAACAAATATAAAATACCTGATGATATCAGCAGGAAGCTGAAAAGCAGGAGAGAAAACAAAGAGCTTCAGCTTCCCCTTCTTTCTCAGGTTGTAGAGAGAGAAAAATCCAACTTCGATTTTGTTGCTTTGTTCAACTATTTTCTTCTTATTATGAAATAACAGAGATTTTCACGAGAGGAAGACAAGGAATTGGCTTTCTCTCTCTATACGACCTCTTCTTTGTAGCTCTGTTTCTGTTCGGATTTCATAGTCGAACTCGTCGAAGGCAGCTTCCCGTCTCGGGAATTAAAAGCCGTCGCTTTGACATTGGACTGAGGACCGGGAACTGAAGTCAAGAGTAGCTGGCTTGGCTGTAAGCCATTGGATCACGTTGCCACCTGTCTTAACGAGGAATGTGGTGTGTGTATGGGGGAAATATTATTTTAATTAGTGAAATGTTTCTAGAAAATTTGTATTGATTGGAGCCGTCAAAGGAGACTTTCAAACCAGGCGGGTTCATATCTTGATTCAACGCGGGTCGGTTATAATTTCCCTCAGTCGTATTTATTAGTGAACTTGGTATTGAAGAGCACAGTAAGCTGGGTAGAACACCTATGAAGCTTAATTAGATCTCAAAGCACATATAATTGAATTAGAAGTATTCATAAACTAATTTATGGATCAAAAGATGCCCGGTTTTAATAAATTTCGGTGTTGAATCACTCGAGTTGAAGCGAAGGAATAAAAGGATTAACTTGGAGGCCTCAGAAATGAAACAAATCGATGAGACTCTCATCGTAATAGTTAGCTATCACATAATCCAAGGAGAGTGTGCATGTCACCACCACAGAGATTTTAGAGGGCATGATTAAAGGAGGGAGGGGGTTGGCCTTTGTTAAGGAAGATGAAATGTCGCTCTCCTTTCTCTTTGAGATATGTAAGGTAGTTGAAGAGGGGATGACATCATTGGGAAATTTGAAAGGCCTACTTGACCAAGGTGATAGCTCATATCAAGACATCGAGGAAGAAATATTCTTAGAAAGACATATGAGCTCTATTGGCCGATAAAGTAGTCAGCAATACCATTAGTATGGTTAGGATAAAATATATCTATTTTGTTAAATGTTAAAGAAAAATAACATTGAATGGAACACATGATGTAACCTCATTTTAAAGAAGTTAATGAAAAAAATTATTTTGTCAAAATTCTATGTTTTATTTATTATTTTTAATTGGTGATTGTTAGTGTGAGGTTTTGAAAGTCCTCTATATAGGAGAAAATGAGACCTCAGATATGATTCATTCAGTATAATTAATTTAATGTGACATTTTAATTTATTGTAGTGATCATGATGTCAAATCTTAAATATTGCATCATACAACCTCCTTGCATCATTCATGAATTATTTCAACACTTTAAATACATTTACTATATTTATATTTTGAATAACTTCGCCTCAAGCTTAAAAAAAAAAAAAAAATAGAGGGCATATTCCAATTTCATTCATCTAGAAGGAAAAAGACAAAAAATGAGCAAAGACCTCAAGAACAACTACAAAAGACTTATTACAAAATTTATACGGAAAGAATAATGAAATTAAATACAAATCTCTATAGTCAAAAAAATTCTAGACTCAATGATATTGACAAATGACATGAACATCAAGCATGAATAACACCAAAAAGGATCTTCCCCTATGATTACGGAATGGGTAGAGCAAAATAAAAAATTAAAGGAGTACAATAAATCATTAGGGCAAGTCAACAATTGTGGGCTAAATTTACATCATTGTCCAGCAAAAACCAAGCTAAAAAATAGTTAATACCATTGGTTATATGAAGTGAAAATTGTTTTAGAATATATACTGAAGCCAAATAACCATCCATAGCAAAAGGTGTCAAAGTTTTTTATTATCCTAGCAAAAAATTGAAAGCAGAAGATGTATTTCTATTTTCTAGCATCAATCCAGATCCGTGAATATTTCAAATATTCCAAATATAATCATGTTGTTGATTGTATTGAAGTGGTAGAGGATTTGTAGTTTAAATTTTCATCACAAAATAATTATCCTGCAGTTAATGTGAATGTTTCCAATGCTCGCATCTAGCCCTCGCTACAATTTAAATTTTTTATGATAGAAGAGCTACTTGATAGTGGCTTACTAAAATTTCTATCATTCATTTCATGCCATATTTAATAAATGGTGAAGTAGATTCTATGATAGTAATGGTCTTTGACCATGGTGAAAGAAGAAGCCATGTCAATTATTTAGTTAAATATTTTATTGAAGTTAGGCCTAATAAAGAATGAGGCACAAGGTAAACATTAGACATGTAGATTGAATATGAAAAGACATTCAAAGAATAAGTGATTTTTTATTTCCTGGTGCTCGAAGTAAAAATATTTATTCATGTTCAAACTATTTAATTGTTGAAGCGTATTAGCCATTTTCAGGCCATAGACCATGCAGAACCAGGAAAATGAGGTGAATCTAATGGAGTACTCTTTATTCCATATGTGTTTGTTCTAATTCACTATAAGAAGGTAATTATAAAATGAAGATAAGAATTCCATGAAGGCAAGATTAACATTTTTATTCCTAGAAATGGGAATTTCCTTAATAATGTTAGTGTTAGTGATGCCACCAATTATCCATTTAGAGTTATGGAATGGAAAATGATATAATGGAGAACCCTTCTCCCAAAACCACTTTAAGAGGCATGTTTTTGCACCAAGGGTTCAATAATAGATTGGGTTTGTCACCATTACTAGTGAGAAAACAGCTTAGATCTAACAGAGGATGAAACAACTAGATTTTTTTGCTAGAAAGGATTAGAGTTTGAAGAAATCACCTTCCATATAAACCCATATTTTTATTTCCACTTGCAAGTTATGGGAAAGTGAGAGTTGAGAAATCTCAAGAAAAGAGAGCATTTGTAAGAAAAATTAAAGACAATGATTAAA
Organism: Dendrobium catenatum; assembly: GCF_001605985.2. Taxonomy (NCBI): domain Eukaryota; kingdom Viridiplantae; phylum Streptophyta; class Magnoliopsida; order Asparagales; family Orchidaceae; genus Dendrobium; species Dendrobium catenatum. The sequence goes on from NW_021318866.1 coordinate 31,659, forward strand.
GGTAAGAGCCAATATGACCTTTGGATTTCTACTTGCAAGTTTAAACCCAAGAGCCAAGATGTAATTATTTTAAATTAGTGTTACCATGATAGAGGAATCAAGAGCAATAGATGTTTATCTTCTTAGGCACGTGAAGAGCCCTAATCCAACAAGATATGAAGTTCCAAATGAAAATTTTTATATGTTGATATCTACCAACGAAAGATATGGGTTTAGCAATAACAACATTCAAGCATATGTTCTATTTTGTGGAGAAGGGGTTGAAAATCAATAAGGTGAAGGGTTTTAGTGGAGATAGGGATGCCAAGATACTCATGACTAGGTTCATCCAAATTGAGGTTGATAAATTGGGAAAGGGAGATGGGGTTGACGGCTTTATGAGATAAAGATATAAAGATTTTATCATGGTCGGTATATAAGCAGTTGCACTCCCAAAATTATCAAGAATGATATTGAGAATATTAAGGTTGTTGGAAAATTTTACCAAAAACTAGTAGGTTGTTAATGCAAAGAGGATGACAAACTTGATAATGATTACCAGAGAAACCTAGATACTAATTATTGGAAATTTTACTTTAAATAGGTTAAATAATCCATCTACCACAATGTAGAAGATTTAAGGAGGGATAATGCGGCCTTGTTTGAGCCCATATGTAGAGTTAAAAAAATCATGCAAAGAGCCATACTGTGAGATGCATCCTTTGATTTAATCAATAAAACAGAGGGAAAAGCTTTTTGTTTCATTCAATTAAGAACAAAGTCCTTCTCAGAAGCTTTTATTTTATATCAATTTTTGTATAAAAAAGCTTTTGTTATATTATAGCCCAACTGTTGGAGTAATTGGTTAGAGTAGTGCTTTTAGAAAAAAAAAAAATTGTTGAAGAAAATCAACTTGGCTAAAGTGGATAATATATTGCATGACCAATTTCTTTATATTAGTCAAGATTTTGGTGATAATATTATTGGAAGTGTTATATAAACAGATTTGTTTGATGTGAAAGAAGTCATTTGCATGAGAGCTTTTGGGTACAAGAGTTATTCCCATGGATTTAACATTTTGAGGAAGCTATTTCATTATAAAGAAGTGTTGGATAATTGACCACACTTTATCTCAAAAAATATTCCATGATTTAGCATAAAATTTAATGATTATGTCATGGTAGTCTAAGGGTTTAGCTTTAGCCAGTGGAATAAATAATCTCCTTGATCTCATTATTAAAAATAGAGGCTATAAGAGAAGCAATAATATGTGGAGATAATAAATTATTTTTAGGAAGTTCAATATTTTTTCAGTGTAAGGGTATTGTAGTATTGAAGATGTTATGCCCTAGAATCAGATTAGGAAGAATTATTCTTTTTATATTTTCATAATATAATAATGACCACGAGAGCTATCTAAATTTTTTTAACAACAATTAAAGTACCAGTAAAATATTTTTATTTTTCTAAACATCAATATACATCTATATTCATACTCAAAAAATTCAAAATAATAACCAAGAGTTACATAAGCACAACATACAATCTATTTGCTCCTTACTACAAAATAATAAAAAACCTGAAGGATCACATAACTGATAAATCTCATACTCCTGATTCTCTTCCGTGGTCTAAATCATTTAAACCACATATAATGAGATAAAAACCTCGGCATATCACTAAATCCTACAACTAAACTAAAAGTATGATAAACTAGTAGTACGCATATCGTTAGTTAATTCATAGAAGTAACAGTTAATATGATCATAAATTTGTACAAAAATAATATATCACATGTAGTAGTAGTAACATTTATAAAATAATATAATATTATAGTATAGAAGCCAATAAAATAGTGTAGTATAGAAATAGAAGAATCGGTAAATAAATAAATTGGTAAATTGGTAGATCAGTTGATTAGTAAAATAGTTTGGAGGTTAAATCAAATAAGCACTAGACAATCCTTCCCAAATCATAGATTATAGTAGGAAGGGAAATCATATAAATCAATAAACAGAAATATTTATGAATTTTTTTTGAAATCTATAACAATGCAGTATAATCAAATCAATATACACATGTGGTTCAATCATTCTATATAAGTTTCCAATCAACATCTATATCACATGCTTAGTATAGGAATCGTGTACTTAGTAATAATAAATTAATAAATAGTAAATTAATCATAATAACAATAATAATAAATCAGAAGTGATATCAGTAACAATATTAATATTATCAGTAACAATATCAATAATAGTATTAGTTTCTATAAATCTAATGGCAGTAATAGAAAAACAATACAATTACTTCAATAAAATAACAATAAATTAATGCAGTGACATGCATTCTGGTATAAGAACAACAACAACAACAACCCTTTATTCCACTATTTAGGGTCGGCTACATGAATCCCTTTCCCCATCATGATATGTTAAGAGTACCATGCATTCCAGTAATCGAGCTAAATAAGTAAGGAGTTTAGGCTTACACAATATTTTTTTCAGTAGTCGGTAATCAGTGATCAGTAACCATTGGCTCAATAAATAGAGATGCCACTTATTGCCAGTTGGCACAATAATAACTCCTCATAACTCTTAATAAATGAATCATATGAATCAATAGATGATAATAACAAACCATCATTTTTAAAAGAAAGCTAGTCAGCTCACCATCCTGTACAGGTCAGCCAGTCTTTAGTTAATGAAGATAAAACTAGCCTTTACTTGTCCTCATGCATACTATTATTATAATATTATAATAGTAATAACAACAAGTTATTAACAAATCACACGCTCATATTCACTCACAATGCCAATATTATCAGTATGCTTATATTAAAAATACCAAGATGTTTATTCTATGTAAGTCATATAAAACATAATAACTCACACAATCAACCAGTCAAAATATCTAGAATAATTAGTACTAGCACATATAAAAAGTTATATGAAAGAATTTCACCAAATCAAGGAAAAAATATAATAAATTCAATTTAAAGAAGTCAAATGGTCAAAATCTAATATTTAAAATAGAGATTGGATAATAGTCACCTACCATAATCTAAGCATTTTTTGTAAAAATGGCACAGCGGATTAGAAACCAAAATGTGAATTTTCTCTTTCTCTCTCATCCTTCTTTCCCCATCTCTTTCTATCTTTCACGACAAGTCCATTCTGGTTAAAGGAGGGTGAGTGTATATATATATATATATATATAAGAATTTTAGTGTGTAGCATAGTAGGGTCATGCACCACCCAATGCCATAGTTCTGTATTTTAAAATTAGAATTACTATGGAATAGAGGCTTTAATGCAGTGGAGGCAACTTATGATGCAGATGCACTCACAAGTTAGCACTGCAGTGTTAGCAAGCTCAGCGGCACATAACTCAAGTTCAAATAGAAATTCATATTCTTCATTTTAATTTATTTTCAAAGAATTCGGTTGTTACAGCAGGAGTGTTAGAAGTAGAAACTGTCACAAGCCCAATGTTGGCCAATGAGGAGAGGTAGTTGTGCTAATAGGCTTAATGTGATTGTGATTATTCCTTTCCAAAACTTTTCGATAGAGAAAATGAAGTTCATTTTACCATTGCTTATCCATTTAGCTCTAGCTCGTTGGATAATCTATGCAACTAAAGATTTGTAAAGATTAACAAGACTATGACTGATCATATTGGCATTATCATTTAGTACATGATCTAAGGGATTTAGTTAATTTGATGAAGAATGGAGATTTTCAAAATTTTTAGCTCTTTTATTTTCTTAGATAGAATTTTGGTTGAAAACCAGTTATGATTTTAATAAATAACTTTGAGGCATTTTTATTTTTAATAAAGGAAGAAGAATTGTTCTTCTCGATAGTATGAAGACTAAGCTTGTCTCAAGATGCCCAAGAATTTTGGAACATTAGTATAGTAGTTTCTAAAGAGGAATTGTGTTATGGAGGAGAAGAGGATAGTGATCAAAGAATTTAGGCATATCCACCCTATAGAAAGAGAATGGGTAGAGAACCAGCAAAGCATTATTTATAATATATATATATCTAGCTTAATTTGTATAGTTTTATTGACTATACTATTATATTTAGAATAGATATAACCCATAAAGGACAAGTCCTTGAGCCGAGCATAAAAAAATATAAGTTAAAGTCCCAAAATTTATTATTGTCCATGATATTTCCCTCTTACATTTTATCATTTTACTTGCAGTAATTGCATTCTCTTGTGATTATTCAAGGGGTGTATGAAAATTGCAATGCTTGAGAGAATCCCATACTTCCTAAATAGTAGTTACACATAAGGTATAATATTTATCACTTAAAAATTTAGATAATTTTCTTTAAATAATAATTAATTTTAAGTTAATTTGTGATTATGAGTCCTAGATGTTTAATTGGATTATAAATAACTAATGTTTGGGGTTTGAGAAATGAAAATCCAATATATGAATTTTTTTTTATGGGTGCCATGATGCTAGTGTATTTTGTGCCTTGGCTTTAAGCTCTCAGGTTTTTGGATATAAAAATATGTTTGAGCATGTGTTATGGTGCCAGGGATGCACCACTGTGGCGTCAGGTCTAGGTAAGGATATTATTAGTTAATCTTGAAGATTATTTGGGAGTACAGAAGAACAAGTTCATTGGCCGCCATGATGCTATGTTAAATTAGTGATTTTTAAATAATAAAAATATCTCAAACTATTTTACCAAAATAATTTCACCCAACCGTTGTCATAGAAGAAGAGAGGAGAAGGAGGAGGAGAAGAGAAAAGAGAAAGTAAGAGAGAGAGAGAGAGAGAGAGAGAGAGAGAGAGAGAGAGAGAGAGAGAGAGAGAGATTCAAAGTCCAAATCCTATGATTCATTCGTCAGGCCTATTTAGGATATTGTAGAGCTCGAGGTAGATTCCAAAATCCCAATCTCTGATTGAGATTTCAATAAGTTTATAAAAAGGCATAAATAAAAATGTGTTTTTGGGGGGTTTTAAAGAGTTTTCACTATGTGATTTTTAATAAACTATTATAACCCTTACTATTAAGCTTTTGGCTATATAAAATTAATTTTTCAATGGTTGGTATTCTCCACATAATTTTCTTACTGCATTATTAAATCGAGGTTTTTCTAGCAAATGCGAAAGTTAAATAAAAATCTTAAAATGTTCATTCGAAGGTCCTTGTAAAAGTTAGAAATTGAAAAAAAAGATTTTTTAATGTGTAATATATTTATTAAGTTATTTGGATTCTACTATAAATTCATGCACTTTCTTAATATTGTATCAAGTGTTGTTACACTACATTTGTATTATGTATTTTATGGCATTGGATATATTCTATTTTGGAAAGTGAAAAAATGCACTCTTTGTTATATTACAAGGGCCCAAAATGTATTCATCTTGCGTCTTCTACCTAATCCAAATGTGGGAGAGATTTTGGCCTGACTTGTTGAAAGCTAGTGTGACAAGTTAAGTGATATTGTAAGTACTCTTTTGGCCTCATATGCTTGATATAGATGTGGGAGGAATTTTGGCTCTACTTGCTTTATATATGTGTGGGTGGTAAAGTGAGACATTAGTAGAAGTGAAGATATAAGTAGACATTGGGACATATTCATTATAAGTTAATATTTAATGAATTAAATCTATGAAATATTTTAAAAATATATTAGTAAACTCTAAACCTTTGTATAAATTATGTTGAGAAAATGAAACTGAAAGTGAACCTCTAATATTAAGTATTATATATGGCATTTGCAAGCTTCTTTGAAAGTAGTTATGTGATTAAGTGTGAGAACCGAATCAGAACTAGTTAGTCATTATAAGACGAGAACAAATGGGTGAAAGGCTGGGCAGATCGAACGCTTACAAAGGAAGGAAATTGAGATTCTTTTCATAATTTTTAGCATTCGATCGAATTGGAGGGTAAGATTAAACAACTCTTTTTCATTCCTATTGTTATAGAAGTGGGGATTTGGGAGAAACAACAGTGAAAGAGATGAACGATTTGAAAGAAAAGAAGAAAGAAGGTTGTTTTTTTTTTTAAATAAATTTGTTTTCTATTCTTCATCTGATTAGTATAAATATTAAATTAAAAGTAAAGGAAGAGTTGGAAATTAGAAAAGATAAGTTTTTGAGAAAAAGGAAAGCACCCGAAAAAATTATTTGAGTGGTTTATATGAATTTGTATTCTCAAATGCTAATTGAAGAAATCATTTTATGGTGGAGGAAGAAAGATTTAAAATGAAAGAGAGGAAGTTTTGTGTTGAAGGTTTTTAGTGCAAGATGACTATTGGAAGAAGAAAGATCAAAGTGGGTAAATTACCATCATGTATAGTCATTTTTTTATTAAATTTTTATTGAACTTTTATTTTATTTAATTATTTATTTTTTATTAATATGTGAGATGCCTCAAACCCATGTATAATGATGAATGTTGGCATTAAATGAATTCAAATACCAAAAAGGAAAATAATGATTTGATCTATATCATAAGTAAAAGTATAAATGAGATCTATATTCTAAATAAAAGAATAAATGAATAAATGATATAAATGAGGTCTACATATTAAATAAATGAATGAAAGATAAAAGGAAAAGGATATGCATGCAAAATGTATAGTAGTTTTCTCCCGTATGGTACTGTCTAGGGAAGCAATATACTCATGCATGAAAAAGGGAAAAGGTAATGAAAAGGAAAAATGAAATAGAAATGGTTATACCTTTGGTATATTTAAACGCTGCTCATATACAAAATAAATGGAAAAATGAATACATGTGAAAGTAAATGATATATATATGAAAATGATATAGTATCTATATAAAGGAATGAATGTATGAAGTAAAAATGATATGTATAAAGGAATTAATGGAATCAAATGAACCAAAGAAAGGAAATGTATTTCAAATGTTAAATGAATGAACATATATCAAAAGTTATATGTATTATACTTATGCATATAAATTATTATTTTTTCTAACAATTACCCATTGAGTTTACTCTATAAACTTATTCAATTAAATAAATCTTTCAGGTACATCTCAAAAGAATTGGAAATGATTGAAAGGGAAGAGTTCATCTATAGAAGAAGGCATGCAAATAATAAAAAGTAATTTATGATTGGGGTATTTGTGGCTCTTCAATAAAATGGAGTAAGTTGTACATTTTGTTGTTTATAAATTGAAATGAATTATTTATACCATTCGACTTTTAGTTTCTGCCTCGTTAGGTCGAGCATCTGGGCTGGGTCGTGACAAAAGTGGTATCAAAGCCTAATTAATATATGAATCATACTGAAAGAGTCATTAGGATAACTGTTAATGATTTAAAGATTTAATGTAAAATGAATTATCTTATTAAAAATAGGAACCAAAATGATTCTAGAGGAGAGGAGGAAGTGGAAAGGCTATTACATAATGTTAATGTTAATTCTAATGTACTGACACAAATGATGATAATTATGGCGCAGTTGATTCAAGACTCAAGAAATCAACCATCAGGAAGTAGTAGTAGTGGTGGATTGCATATGGATAAGTGTCTCAAACTATTTCAAGATATGAGACCACTATTATTCAAGGGAGTCGAGGGACCAATTGAAGCTGAAAACTGGTTACTGATGGTTGAAAAAATTTTAGAAGGAATGTTCTATCTAGATAAGAGGAAAGTTTCCTTGGTAGCCTTTACTCTTGATGGAGAAAAAGAAAAGTGGCGGAGAGGTCAGCAAAAAAACAAAATTGGAGGAATTCATGATATTCAAATGAAGTGGGATGATTTTATATGAATGTTCGGAGATTGGTTCGTACCTCATTCTACAAGAAGGTAGATTGAGGATAAATTTATGAGATTGGTATAGGAAGTTAAATCAGTGATGTAATATGAAGTTGAATTTACAATTTTATCCAGATATACTCCTCAATTAAAACATACAGCAAAAGAACAATGTCACTGATTCTTATCTGGATTGAAAGAATCAATTAGATAGCCTCTTGTTCCACTTAGAGTTAAAGATTAATCAGTATTGGTGGAAAGGGCTAGGAGGATAAAATTGGACCTACAAAACATTCAAAGGAGACATGACTTTCAGAAGATGAAAAGTGGTGAGGTTATAGGAACATCTCATAATTATCATAAAAAAACCCCTTTCATAATCTGGGAAGTTTATTTGGAAGAAAACTAAGTCTAGTAGCTGTGACAGTTCAAGTGTGAATTAATATTGAACTAGGTCATCAACTAGGTCATAAAGCCAAGAATTATCCTACTTTGGGGCAAAGACTAGCTGGAGAGTCAAGAATAAACACTAAATCTCAATGGAATATTGGAAGACTAAGAATAGTAGAATCAGCTGCTTCTACTCCAGGACCAAATCAAAGCTAACAGAATACTCTGCCTAGAGTATATGCACTAACTTAGAAGGATGCTAAGGATTCACCTGAAATGATTACAGGTGATAAAAATGAAAAATGAATAAATATGCATTATGAAAATATTGTTAAAGGAATGATGAATGTTTATTTTATTATTTTATGTAATTGTTATAGGCATGGTAACAATTTAAGGAAAGCATATACATATCCTTTTTGATATAGGAGCTTCACACTCCTTCATTTCTGAGGCATTTGTTAAATCAATGAGATTGAATGTTTATGAAATAAATATAGTTTTGAAGGTTTTGTTGTCAAATGAGTCTGTTATGAATATAAATGGTGTATGTAAAATAACTTTCAAAATAAATGAAAGAGAGTTTGAAGAAATAGTGAATGTTTTTCCATTGCAAGAGTTTGACATGATATTGGGAATGGATTGGTTATCAAAGTATTTTGTGATTATTGACTACAATAGGAAAATTGTCAAATTTAATTTTTCGGTAGAAAGAGAGTTGAAATTCTATGGGGAGAGAGGTATTTTTTTCAATAATAATCACTTATATGAAAGATTACAAATTTGTATCTAAAGGGTATCAGTGTTTTCTTGCTCAAGTAAATGATAAAAATAAGGAAGTTAAAGAGTTCAAAGGTATGCTTGTAATCAAAGAATATCCAAAGATGTTTTTAGATGATTTGCCAGAATTACCACCAAAAAGAGAAATATATTTCAGTGTTGAATTGATACCAGGTTCAAAACTAGTGGCAAGGGCACTTACAGAATGATAGTTAACAAATTACAGGAGTTGAAAAGTCAATTACATGAATTACTAGATAAAGGATTTATCAAGGTAAGTTCCTGACCATGGGGAGCTCCAGTACTATTTGTAAAAAAGAAAGATGAGAGCTTCTAAATGTGCATAGATTATAAAGAATTGAATAAACTTACTGTTAAGAACAAATATCTTTTACCAAGAATTGATGATCAAATTGATGATCTTTTTGATCAACTGGAAGGAGCTATAGTTTTATCTAAAGTTGATTTGTGTTCTAGATACCATCAGCTATGCATTAAGAAGGAATATATATCAAAGAAAGCTTTCAGAACTATATATGGTAACTATGAGTTTGTAGTAATGTCATTTGGAGTGAAAAATGCACCAGTTGTATTTATGGATTTGATTAACATAATTTATAAACCATTTATGGACATTTTTGTGATTGTATTTATAGAAGAAATTTTTATTTATTCCAGAGATGAAGAGAACCATTCCAGTTAACTACAGGAAATACTACAAACACTTAAAGAGAATAAGTTGTATACTAAATTTTTAAAGTGTGAATTTTAGTTGAATAGTGTAAACTTCCTTGGGCATGTTATTAGTGGTGAAGGAATTTCTATGGATAAGAATAAAATTTAAGCCATTGCTGAATGGCCAAGGCCAACAATGGTTTTAGAGGTAAGGAGTTTTCTAGGTATTGCTACTTATTACAGTAGGTTTGTAGAAGGATTTTCTCAGATTGCAATGTTGTTATCTAGATTAACTTATAAAGCAGTAAAGTTTGAATGGAATGATCAATGTGAAGGAGCTTTCGAGGAGTTCAAGAATTATTTGATAACTACCTTAATCTTAACAATTCCATCAAGTTCAGATGGATTTTAAATTTTTTGTGATGCTTCCTTAAGGGGACTTAGATTTGTATAGATGCTGCATGGTAGAGTGGTGGCATATGCTTCAAAGAAACTAAAAATTAATGAAAGAAACTATCCCACTCATGATTTGGAATTAGCTATTGTGGTATTCATCTTCAAAATATGGAGACACTATTTATATGGAGTCAGATGTAAAGTGTTTATAGATCATAAGAGTCTCAAGTATATTTTCAATAAAAAAGAACTTAATTTAAGACAAATAAGGTGATTAGAACTAATTAAGGATTATGACTTGGACATACATTATCATCCTGGGAAGGCAAATGTGGTTGCAGATGAACTTAGTAGAAAATAACTTGGAAATACAAATTGGTTAATTACCAAGTAGGAATAGAGAATTAAAGATATGGAAAGACTAGAGCTTTCAGTGGTTAATCAGAAAATACAAAAAAATATGATATTAAATCAGCTAATGATTCAATCTACTTTAAATGATAGGGTGCTCAATTTATTATCTCAAGACGAAAAATTTCAAAACATAATAAGGAAAGTACAAGCAAGATAGTTAGAGAAATTTGAAGTTGATGGAGAAGGATTATTGAAGTATAAAGGTAGGATCTATATTCGAAATGTTGGAAACTTAAGAGAAGAGATATATCAAGAAGCTCACCTCTCAACTTATGAAATTCACCCAAGTAATACAAAAATGTATCTAGAGCTAAGAGGGTTGTTTTGGTCACCAGGATTAAAAAGGAATGTTGCAGAATTTATGGAAAAATGTATTTCTTGTCATATGATTACAGAAGAACATCAAAACCCAAGTGATCAACTACAACCTTTACCTATACCTGAGTGGAAATGGGAAGACATTGCATTAGATATTGTGATTGGATTACCCAGGTCAAGATAAAGTCGAGATATAATTTGGGTTATTGTAGACAAATTAACCAAGTCAGCTCATTTCTTATGAATTAAGTAGATAGATCTTTTGGAAAAGTTGGCCAAAATATATATAGATGAAATTGTGAGATTACATGGAATTCCAAAATCATTTCTTTCTAATTGAGATGCCCAATTCACTTTTAAATTATGGAAAAAATTAAGGAAGCTATGGGCACCCGATTGACTTTTAGTTTAACATTTTATCCTCAGACACATGGGCAATCAGAAAGGATAATTCAGACATGGGAGAATTTACTACGTTTGTGTGTATTAGATTTTGGAGGAAATTGGGAAACTCACATATCGTTGATTGAATTTGCATATAATAACAATTTTCAATCTAATGTTGGAATGACACCTTACAAGGCTCTTTTTGGAAGAAGGTGCATAACACCATTGTGTTAGATAGAAGAAGGTGAAAAAAAATAATTGAAACTGAACTAGTATATGAGGCTACTAGAAAAATTAGATTGATCAGAGATAGAATAAAAGCTATTCAAGATAAGCAATAAAAGTATTATGATGTGCAAAGTATATACCAGTTGAGTTTAAAGTAGGAGAATTTGTTTTCCTCAAAGTTAGTCCAATGAAAGGTGTAAAACTATTTAGGAAGACAGGAAAATTTAGCCCAATATTCTTAGGTCCTTTTGAAATCATAGAGAGGACAGGAAATATGGATTCTATATTAGATTTGCTAGTGCATATGAAAGGAATTCATAATGTATTTCATGCATCGGCACTCTGAAAGTTAGTGTCAGATGAGGCAAAGAGAATCCAACCCAAATCAATTGACTTACAACCTGATTTGAAATATGTTGAAGAACCTAAATGAATACTGGAATATGATGCAAAACAGTTGAAGAATAGAGTAATATCTTTTATGAAGATTTTATGGAAGTATAAATAAAAAAAGGATGCCACCTAGGAGAAAGAAGCAGAAATAAAAATTCAATATCGTCATCTCTTTAAATAAGGTATGTTGAAACTTGTTAAATATGAATTATGTTATTAGACCTAAGCTTATGTCCCAACGGCTAACCAAGAGGTGGGGGTGGGTGGGGTAAGCTTATGTCCCAGCGGGGGGGGGGGGGGGGGGGAGGGGGTTGAATTGGTAATTAAAAAAATTTTTACCACCCTTTTAGAATTTTTAAACCGATTCAAAAACTTTTTAATGAATTTTTTTCTAAAAAATCTTTTTAACCACAAATCAAATAGAAACAATAAAGTAAAAATGCAGAGAAAAATAAAAAGACACAAGATTTATAGTAGTTCGGTCAAACACGACCTACATCCACTCCCTAAAGTCTCCCACTTCAGGTATTGCACTATTACCACTTAGTGTCTCTCCTTTTGCCCCCGCAGCAAGGCGGAGAAGCCGTAACAAAAACACTCTTCCACCACTACCCGATGTGGCAGAGAACCGTCATCCTTTTCACCTTCTAAGTGTAAGCCGAGTACCTCCCCCTGTTCATACTCTTCAAGTGTTGGCGAAGAACCATCCCGCTGTTCACACTCCAAGTGTAGATAGAGAACCTTACCGTTGTTCATACTCTCCAAGTGTAGGCAGAGAACCTTCTCGCTGTTCACACTCTCCAAGTGTTGGCAGAGAACCCTTCGTCCTTTTACACTTCTCTAAGTGTAGGCAGAGAAACCTTCGTCCTTTCACACTTCTCCAAGTGTAGGCAGAGAACCCTTCATTCTTTCAAACTTCTCCAAGTGTAGGAAGAGAACCCTTCGCTGTCCACACTCCTCGAGTGTCAGCAGAGAACCAGATCTCCTTGACAAGATTTTCTTATGAGAAATCTGGAAGGATAAGAGAAAAGAGTGAAGTAATCACAATTCACAAATTAAGATTCTTACCTTTGAGTACCAAGTGAACCATTCACGCTCCAGTAGTAAGAAATCTCCTTCAAACACTCTCTCACACTCTCTCCTTTAATCTCTCTTCAGTTTGCATGAAGACTAGTGGACAAAAAGATTACAATACAGTTTTAAGTGGACCTTTTATAAGAAAGAAATGAAAAACCGTCCAAAAATTGTAAATTTTTAAATATGTGTGTACTTGATTGTCCCATACAATCGCATTTCATACGTACGAACTGTGCAAAAACTGTTGCATATGAACTCTATGTGCATTGGTACGAAATGACTTCATACCCGATCATCGTCCCGTACGAACAAAGTTCATCCGGTACGAACAGTTATTTCAAAGCTTCATTGAAACATAACTATAGACGGTCCATATGTTTAAGAAATAGAGAACATCGTTCGGAGAAGAATGTTCATGTTCATCTGGATGAATAGTACGAAGCATGAATCCAGAGCAAATCATCCGAGGACAAACGGGGTAGAATCGTCTGGACGATAATTAAAAATGTGAAATCAGAGAACATCATCCAGGGATGAATGGGGCATTTCTTTTGGATGAATATTATAAACGTGAAGTCAGAGAACATCATCCAAGGATGAATTAGGCATTTTGTTTGGACGAATAGCACGAAGTGAGAAGTCAGAGGACATCGTCCAGGGACGAACTATAAAAATTCATTTGGATGATTAGGACTTAGAAAATTTTTCTCGCTTCCTATTCGTTCCATTTCTCTCTGAGGGGTATAATTGACTTGATCGTCCCGTACAAACTTGGTTCATCCCGTACGATCAGTATAAAAAATTTGGCATTTAAAGATCTCCCCTAGTGTGTGTGTGTGCTAAGTTACTCAATTACAATCACAATCTCACTAACTTAAATGATGAACAAAATATAGACTCTAAATTACAAAATAGTATAATCTGATCTTTATTTGAAGTCTTCAACAATCTAGAGTATGATTTTTCTAAAATGTTAGTACACACAAGAGCCAAAAAATATTTCTTTCAAAATGTGTTAGGAGAAAATACTAATCAATATAATAATATTTGGAATCATCAAAATAACAAGTTGCAAGAATATTAAACATGCAAAAGCTAAGTAGCAACTCTTTTAACAATCTTCCCCTTTTTTATGATGGCAAAATAATTATTGTTTGTATAATGTTCAAATTCCTAAGTATCCCCTAAACCCCCCCTGAATTAGTAAGCATAAGAGAATAAGGGGCATTTGAACATATTTTTTTTTATAAAATTTTTAATACACAATTGTTCGAACACAACTGCAACGATAACAACAATAAAATAGTGATATAATGATAGTTTACAAATAATATTTCTCTTCCTTTTTGACAACAATAAAAAGAGAAGAAGAAAAATAACAAAATACTGAAATGTTAGAAGTCATATGAAAAACCTTTGATAATTGATTGTTGAAAGAGATTCAGATATATTTGCAAATAAAATTAAAAATCATTAGAGAAATAAAAGGATTCATATGATTTAAGAAGATATATAACATAGATAATAAAAAGGAATTATCAAACAAAACATGAGTAAATTTAGACATTGAGATAAACAATATCATTGCAAAGTAGATGAATGTAAAATTTGTATATTTCAAATTTCAATACCAAATAAAATCGTACAGAAGATTAATTTGAATTAAAAGATTGAAAGATTAATGAAAGAATTTATTAGAATAAAATACCACTTTTGGTGCTTTGCGCATCTTTTTAATATTTGTGGCACATTTTGTGCATCTTTTTACTTGTGGGCTTATTTTGTGCCTCTTTTTCAAATTGCAAACTATTGCGCATTCTTTTGATTTTTGTACATTTATATATTTTTAAGTGTATTCTTGATCTTTCCAAAATCAATAATTTAAAATCTCAAATTTCTCTAGGTATAATAATATTTATATTGATAAGAGAAATACAAAATAATAAAACATCATAATTGCAATAATAATATAAAAATTATATTAGTCTAACAAGAGACATGAGATTGACATTCTTAATTAGATCAAGTTATAATCACAACTTAAAATTTGAAAAATTAGATTTTCTAATGAATTTAATTTTATGGTTCAAATCAAGATATATCACTTGTAAGATCAAATATTATAAGGATTATTATATAGGATAACACACATTTCAAAACAAAATTAAAAGCAAGACAAAATGACTTTTATTGATATCATGATGAATGATATTACATTCAGAACAATTGATATCAATAAACATATTTTTCAAAACACAATACATCACAAAAAAAAGATTAACATCACATTACATCACATAACATATGGCAGAAAGAAACAGGAATGAAGTAGAATCACTCTGAAGGGCCCTGCTGAGGGTTGAAGATGTTAAAATAGCTACTCATCATAGCCACATTTGTGTTAATTGAATCAAACTGACCTTTAACCCAATTCATATCTTGCTGATGTTGATAGTCATGCTGTTGAAGATGAGTTTCAATTTGATCAAATCGTTAATCAAAATGACTCTCAAGCTGATCAAATTGCTAAACCATATCCTAAAAATTTACTCTACCAGCAGGTGCAGGTGGAGGTCCTCTTCTTTCCTCCTCTGAGTCACTACTAATAGGCTGATAATCTTTATTAAAGATGGCTCAAAATGAACCATCATTATAGTAAAGAGGCTCCTCTAGATTTTAAACTGGATGGACTAAGTCATATTTCTTCTCTAAAATATAGGTCACAAGATGTCCTAAGGCAATATTTTTCTTTCTCTTATGGAAGACATGGCCAATCTCAGAGAGTCCATACATGTAATCAATGATATGTTGGGCTTCATTAATGGGTTGGCTAGTTAAAATCAAATAAGTCACTATAGAAAGAAGTGGTGTGATATTTACTCTATCACCAGCTTTAGGAATAATGGAAGTGTGAAGAACATGCTAGATGATACAAGCATTGCAATTAAGAGAGGCTACCTTAGGAAAATGATCTACTCCTTTATGTCATCTAATGACTTGATTTATTGCTTTCCAGTCAAAGTTGGTGGAAGAAGTCAAAGTGTGGGCTCTAATCCCTTGAGTCCTTAAGTTGAAAAATATTCCTAAATCTTCTTTAGTGATCTCCACTTTCTTCTTAAAAATATATGACTTAATCACAGATTGATCAAAGTTAAAGGACATGTTGGAAAGGAAGTAGTGGAAGGTCTCCTTGTTGTATAAGTGGATCGAAGTTAGAATGAGACCAAATTGGGTAGAAGCGAAAAGGTCAATTACTTTGAAATTGAGTTGTTCTTAGAGGACTCTAGAAGGAGTGATTTTGGCAAATGCGAATCTAGCAAAGGACTTCTTATTTTCTTTTGACAGTAAGTTTTCTCCAGAGTTTCTAGGACATTTGGTAAGTTCCTTTTACCTGATTATCTTGCTTGAACTAGCCTTGAATGAGATATAAGGGAATAGAAGATTGACAGAGTTTTTGAGGAGATGAAATGTGAGTTCAAAACCTTTCAATTTTAAAGAGAAAATGAGTTTTCGTACGAACAAAAATAATTTCATCCCGTACGAATATGGGTTCATACGTACGAAAATTATTTCATATGGATGAATGAATGGGTACAAAAAGAAATGGATTTTCATAATAATGCAAGTTACGTGGCGTCCTTTCAAATAGACTTTTGACCAAATGATTGTACAGGAAAACAGGTGTTTGTCCGAGACGATCAGGTATTTAAGATCATTTTTATGACGGTTTGAAATGTCCCCCATATTGATACGTCACATGTTCGTATGTATGAATTGAACGTTAGTACGTACGATCAGAAATAAAGAAACTGATCTTATCCGTATAACCATCTATATGCATACATATGATTGAATTCACATCGTCTGGACGATCGAGATGATCATACATACGAATGATGATACTAAAACTGAAAACTGTATTGAAAATCATTCAAAAAGAGAGTTAATACGCTATACGATCGTCCCATACAAAAATTAATTTTGTACATATGATACTCACACATTTTTTTAAATCAGTTTAAAAATCAGAATTTTGATGTGAAAAACAAAGACTCACAAACAAGAAAATTTAAAAACAAAATATGAATAAACATAGAACACGAAAACACAAAAACACACTAAGAAAAACACATATCAATGTTGCTGAACTTTGTATTTAAGCATTTAAATCAATCACACCAAGCCTTGTTCTTAATGTACTGAAAGTGTCAAAGGCTAGTAGTTTTATAAAAAATGTCTGCATGTTGATTTTCTATTGTAACATGAATGAGTTCAATTTATCATTTGGATACATGATCCCTAATGAAATGATGCCTTATATCTATATATTTGGTTCTTGAATGTTGAATAGGATTTTTAGAAATTCAAATAGTACTAGTGTTATCACAATAAATGGGAATAATGCTTATTATTAATCCTAAATCAATCAACTATTGTTTCAACCATAGTACTTGTACCACACAACTTCCTAATGCTATGTATTCAGCTTCAGCAGAAGATAGGGATACTAAATTTTATTTTCTAATGGAATAAGAGACTAAATAATTTCCAATAAATTGACAAGTTCCAGAAGTGCACTTTCTATCAACCCTACAACCAGCAAAGTCAGAATTTGAATATCTAATTATTTCAAATGAAGAGCTAAACTTAGGATACCAAATTCCTAAGTTCTGAATTCCCAACAGATACCTTAAAATCCTTTTTACTGCTATCAAATGTGATTCTTTTGGATCTGATTGAAATCTAGCACATAAATAAATACTAAACATGATATCAGATTGGTTAGCTTTCATGTAAAGCAAAGATCTAATTATTTCTCTAAATTTCTTTTGATCAACGGATTTTCCTTAGGGTCCTTATCCAATTGAATTGAGGAACTCATAGGTGTATTAACATGTTTAGCATTGTCTATTTCATACTTTTTGAGGATGTCATTAACATATTTAGACTGACTAAGAAATATACTCTCCTCAATTTGCTTAATACTAAAGCCTAGAAAGTAACTCAAATCTCCCATTAAACTCATTTCGAATTCACTACTCATTATTTTAGAAAAATCATCACAAAGATTTTTATTTGTAGATCCAAAGATGATATCATCAACATAAATTTGTACAATGAGTATATCCACTGTCAATTTCTTCAAAAAGAGAGTTGTATCCATACTTTTTTTTCAAAAGATCTCTCAAGTAGGAAGGTGCTCAATTTCTCATAGCAAGTCCTAGGTGCCTGTTTCAATCCATATAATGCTTTTTTAATTTAAAAATAAGATTTGAGTGTTTATAATTTTCAAACCCTAGAAGTTGTTCTACAAAAACATCCTCTTGAATTGCCCATTAAAAAAGCACTTTTAACATCTATTTGATACAATTTAAATCCTTTAAAATAGATAAAGGCTAATAAAACCCTAATTGCTTCAAGTCTAGCTGCAGGGGCAAAAGTTTTCTCAAAATCAATTCCTTCAATTTGATTATACCCCTTAGCCACCAATCTAGCCTTATTTCTAATGACTACTCATGATTCATTCATTTTGTTATTGAATACCCACTTAGTTCCATTTGCACTTTGATCATTTGGCCTTACAATTAATTCCCAAACTTCATTTCTTACAAATTGATTTAATTTTTCTTGCATAGCCAATATCCAAAATTCATCAGAAAGTGCTTGTTCAATATTTGTGGGTTCTATCATTGAAATGAAGGCCGAATGATTGACTTCTTTGTTCAGTCCTTGCCTAGTCCTAATACAATCACTAGGTTCTCTTATAATCAATTCCTTTGGGTGGTTTTTAAAAAATCTCAAATCTCTAGGCAAAGAGTTTTCTATCTCTAAATTTTCTTCCAAATTTATTTTCTCAATCTTTTGGGAGCTAATCTCTACCTCATCCTCTTCAACAATTGCTTCTTTCAAAATTTCAGATTCATCAAATACAATATGTGTAGTTTCTTCAATTACTAAGGTTCTTTTATTGAATACTCTATAAGATTTTCCAACATTTGAGTATCCTATAAAAATACCTTAATCTGATTTTGGATCAAATTTTTCTAAGGCAGATTTTCCTTTGTTATGTATGAACACCTTACATCCAAAGACATAAACACCTTACATCCAAAGACATGCAAATGTGATAAATTTGGTGTTCTTCCCTTTTGTATTTCATAGGGTGTTTTATTTAAATTTGATCTAACTTTCACCCTATTCAGAACATAACATGCTCTGCTAACCGCCTCAGCTCAAAAATATTTAGGAAGAGAATATTCTGACAACATAGCTCGAGCGGCTTCTATTAATATTCTATTTTTCCTTTTGAATATCCCATTCTTATGAGGGGTTCTAGGTGCAAAAAAATTATGATCAATTTCTTTCTCCTTACAAAAATCCTCAAATTTTTCATTCTCAAATTCTACTTCATGATCACTTTGAATAGTCATAATCTCACATCCTAATTTCCTTTGAATCCAAGTAGAAAAGTTTCTAAATTTCTCAAATGATTCACTCTTATAAAATAGAAATCTAACCCATGTGAATCTTGAAAAATCATCCACAGTCACAAATCGTTATATCTTCTCTCCTAGACTTACAGTTCCTACTGGTCCAAAAAGATCCATATGTAAAATCTGCAATGGTTTACTAGTTCTAAGATCCTTATTAGATTGAAAAGAGGACTTCACCAATTTTCCTAATTGACATGCAACATAATGGTGGTCCTTAATAAAGTATAGTTTTGGTATACCTCTCACTAAGTTTTTTTGGATAATCCTCCTAAGGTTTTTCATGTTAGAGTGACAAAGTCTCCTATGCCAAAGCCATGACTCATCAGAAATTATTTTTAAACAAAAAGCAATAGGAGTTGTAATACAATTCAAGTTTAGCATATACACATTGTTTACTCTTATACCATTCAAAACATCATTACCATCCAGGCTTAATATACAACTTGCAGGAAAATTTTTTACACAATAACCTTTATCACATAGCTGACTAATACTTAGAAGATTATGCTTCAAGCTTTCTACAAACAAAACATTTTCTATAAAAAAGTTTTTAAAATTTTCAATCATACCTGACCCTACCACCTTCCTTATGGTGTTATCTCCAAGTGTAACCTTGCCTCCACTTCTGGCTTCCAGCGATATGAATTGTACAATATCTCCAGTCATATGCTTTGAGCAACTACTATCTAGGTACCATATGCTCTCACGAGGCCTTGTGTGTGAGCGATCCTCTTCTTGATCTGAGCGATTAAGATTATCAACCTTAGTGACTTTCTTTTCCTTTTCAGTCTCCAACGAGTTTGAAGCTGAGTCCGCCCAGAAAGCTCTTTAGAATTTCTTCTTGCCCTTCTTCACAAACTGTTTATCCTATACCTTATCCTTGCTTGAAGTGGATTTGAGTTTTGGGCAATATGTCTTAATATATCTAGGTTTCCTGCACTCATAACAAATAACATCATTTGAAACCATGACATTTTTATTAAATTTACCTCGATTCCATTGCTGGCATCTCTTTTGCTTCCTCTTTAGAAAGCTTCTAAACTGTCTAGTCATCAGTGCGATGTCGTCTTCATCTTCAGGCTATGAGAGTTCACTCTCTGACTCCTCCACTTTCAGTGTTATGTTCTTCTCCCTTTGTGGTTCACCTGCATCAATCTTTCTTTGACTCACCCCTTGCTCGTAAGCAATAAGTGATCCAAGAAGATTGTCAATAGAGTAAATGCTTAAATCTTTAGACTCTATAACTGCAGTTATTTTAGCATCATAAGTAGTAGGTAAACAATTAAGTATTTTATTAACTATTTTCGCATTCATTAGTTCCCTACCTAATGCATGTAAAGAGGTGACTATTTATGTAAATCTTGTGTACATATCAGAAATAGATTCATTGGGTTTCATACAAAATAGTTCATAGTCATGCAACAAGATATTAAGTCTGGATTGTTTAACTTTATTAGTCCCCTGATAAGTTATACAAAGTCTATCTCATATTTCCTTTCCACTTTTGCTAGTGGAAACCCACATGTAGTCTTCAGATTTAAGAGCACAAAAGGAACTATTCAAGCATTTGACATTTAGTTGTGCTAGTCATGTTCTTCTACTGTCTAGTCTGCAAAAGGTATTTCAACTCTAACTCCATCAACTAATCTAGTTGGTTTTGTATACCCTTCTTGAACTAAGAACCACATACTTTAATCAAGTGACTGTAAAAATGTAGACATGCGTGTTTTTTGAAAATCAAAAGGAATATTGTCAAATAATAGATGTCTAGTTATAGAGTAACCCTCAGATGTATTTTGATTTCCAAATATAGCCATGATCGTTAATCAAAAGTAGTCTAAACTTATGATTTTGAAATAAAGCTCTGATACTACTTATTGAAACTTGTTAAATATGAATTAGGTTGTTAGACCTAAGCTTATGTCCCAATGGCTAATCAAGAGGGGGGGGGGGTGAATTCGAAATTAAAAAAAAATTACCATCCTTTTAGAATTTTTAAACCGATTCAAAAACTTTTTAATGAATTTTTTATAAAAATATTTTTCAACCACAAATCAAACAGAAACGGTAAAGTAAAAAAACAGCGGAAAATAAAAAGACACAAGATTTATAGTGGTTCAGTCAAACACGACCTACACCCAGTCCCTGAAGACTCCCAGTTTAGGTATTGCATTATTACCACTTAATATCACTCCTTTTGCCCCCACAGCAAGGCAGAGAAGCCTTTATAAAAACTCTCTTCCATCACTATCCAGTGCGGTAGAGAACCATCATTCTTTTACACCCTCCAAGTGTAGGCAGAGTACCTCCCACTGTTCACACTCTCCAAGTGTAGACAGAGAACCTTCTTGCTATTCACACTCTCCAAGTGTAGGTAGAGAACCTTACCATTGTTCACACTCTTCAAGTGTAGGAAAAGAACCTTCCCGTTGTTCACACTCTCTAAGTATAGGCAGAGGATCCTTTGTCCTTTCAAACTTCTCCAAGTATAGGCAGAGAACCCTTCATCCTTTCACACTACTCTAAGTGTAGGCAGAGAACCCTTCATCCTTTCACACTTCTCCAAGTGTAGGCAGAGAACCCTTCGCTCTTCACACTCCTCAAGTGTCGGTAGAGAACCGGATCTCCTTGACAAGATCTTCTTATGAGAAATCTGGACGGACAAGAGAAAAGAGTGAAGTAATCACAATTTACAAACTAAGATTCTTACCTTTGAGTACCAAGTGAACACTTCACGCTCAAGTAGTAAGAAATCTCCTTCAAACACTCTCTCACACTCTCTCCTTCAATCTCTCTTCAGTTTGTACGAAGTTCAGTGGACAAAAAGATTACAATACAGTTTTAAGTGGACCTTTTATAAGAAAGACATGAAAAATAGTTCAAAAACTATGATTTTTCAAATATGTCGTACTTGATCGTCCCGTACGATCGCATTTCATACGTACGAACAATGTAAAAACAATTGCGTACGAACTCTATGTGCATTGGTACGAAATGACTTCATACCCGATCATCGTCCCATACGAACAAAGTTCATCCGATACGAACGGTTATTTTAAAGCTTCATTGAAACATAACTGCATACAGTCCATATGTTTAAGAAACAGAGAACATTGTCTGGGGATGAATGTTCATATTCGTCTGGACGAACAGTATGAAGCATGAATCCAGAGCCCATCGTCCGGGGACGAACGGGGTAGAATCATCTGGACGGTAATTAAAAATGTGAAATCAGAGAACATCATCCAAGGATGAATGGGGCATTTCGTCTGGATGAATATTATAAATGTGAAGTCAGATACATCATTCAGGGACAAATGGGGCATTTCGTTTGGACTAACAGTATAAACGTGAAATCAGAGAACATCATCCAGGGATGAATTAGGCATTTCGTTTGGACTAACAGCACGAAGTGAGAAGTCTGAGGACATCGTCTAGGGACGAACTGGAAAAATTCATCTGGAAGATCAGGACTTAAAAAATTTTTCTCGCTTCCAGTTGTTCCATTGCTCTCCGAGGGGTATAACTGACTTGATTATCCTGTACAAACTTGATTCGTCTCGTATGATCAATATAAAAAATTTGACATTTAAAAATCTCCTCTAGTGTGTGTGTGCTAAGTTACTCAATTACAATCACAATCTCTCTGACTCAAAAGATGAACAAAATACAGACTCCAAATTATAAAATATTATAATCATATCTTTATTTGAAGTCTTCAACAATCTGGAGTGTGATTTTTCTGAAATGTTAGTACACACAAGAGCCAAAAAATATTTCTTCCAAAATGTTTTAGGAGAAAATACTAATCAATACAATAATATTTGGAATAATCAAAATAACAAGTTGCATGAATATAAAACATGCAAAAGCTAAGTAGCAACTCTTCTAACAAGGTATGTTTTCTTATATATTTAATTTAATTTTGAGGATAAAATTCTTTAAGGGAGATTGTGAGAACCAAACCGGACCTAGCCGGTTCAATGGAAGAGGCTAGTTATTAATAGACATCCCACGAATAGGAGCGGACACAAATAGACAGGCGAAAGGCTGGGTAGACCGAATGCTTGCAAAGGAAGGAAATTGAGATTCATTTTGCCATTTTTAGCACCCGATCATGTTTAAGGGTAAGATTAAAGAACTCCTTTTCATTCCTGTTGTTATAGAAGTGAATATTTGGGAGAAACGATAGTGAGAGAGAGGAATGATTTGAAAGAAAGAAGAAAGAAGGTTGTTTTATTTTTTTATAAAAAATTGTTTCCTATTCTTCATCTGATTAGTAGAAATATTAAATTGAAAGTAAAGGAAGAGTTGGAAAGTGGAAAAGAAAAGTTTTTGAGAAAGAGGAAAGCCCCCGGGAAAATTCTTTTCTTCCAAAGTGGAATAAAGTACGTAAAGTATTATTTGAGTGGTTTATAGGAATTTATATTCTCAAATGCTAATTGAAGAAATCATTTTATGGTGTAGGAAAAAAGATTTATAAAGAAAGAAAGGAAATTACCATCATTTTATGTTGAAGGTTTTTAGTGCAAGATTACTATTGGAAGAAGAAAGATCAAAGTGGGTAAATTACCATCATGTATAGTCATTTTATTATTTAATTTTTATTGAACTTTTATTTTAATTATTTGTTTATTTTTTTACTATGTGAGATGAATCAAATGCATTTATAATGATGAATGTTGGCATTAAATTAATTCAAATACCAAAAAGGAAAAGAAGGATATGATTTTTATCATAAGTAAAAGTATAAATGAGATCTATATTATAAATAAAATAATAAATTAATGAAGGATATAAATGAGATCTACATATTAAGTAAATAAATGAAAGACAAAAGGAGAAGGATATGCATGCAAAATATATAGGAGTTTACCCCTGTATGGTACCGTGCATGAAAAAGGGAAAAGATAATGGAAAAGAAAAAAAAGAAATGAAAATGGTTGTACCTTTAGTACATTTTGACGGTGCTTTTGTACAAAATAAATGAGAAAATGAATACATGTGAAAGTAAATGATATAAATGATAACGATATATTATCTATATAAAGGAATGAATGTATGAAGTGAAAATGATATGTATAAATGAATTAATTGATTCAAATGAACCAAAAAAAGGAAATGTATTTCAAATGTTAAATGAATGAACATATATAAAAAGTTATATGTATTATACTTATGCATATAAATTATTATTTTTTGACAATTACCCACTGAGTTTACTCTGTAAACTTATTCCACTAAATAAATCTTTTAGGTAAGTCTCCAAAGAATTATAAATGACTGAAAGGGAAGAGTTTGTCTATAGAAGACGACGTACAAATGATAACAAAAAATTTATGATTTGTATATTAGTGGCTCTTTAATAAAACAGAGAAAGTTGTACATTGTATTGTTTATGAATTGAAATGAATTAATTTGGATGTCCGACTTTTAGTTCCCGACTCGTTAAGTAAAGCATCCGAGCCGGGTCATGACATTAAGAAAGTATATGTGTTAGCTTTGAGATCAAGTATATACTAAAACTCTAGTAAATTAAAGTATTTCTTATTCTTTATTTCACAAGCCTTTACATTTTCCTTTAATTAAGTGATCTTAAATATTTATTTTTGATATTGATACCTGTGAGAGGGAAGTAGAGAGCCCACTAAGCTAGTTGAGCTCACTCTATTGCTTTAACTATTTCAGCCAAAGGAAAGAATGGTGGAATAGATCAAGTTTAG
This sequence comes from Dendrobium catenatum, assembly GCF_001605985.2. Lineage (NCBI taxonomy): Eukaryota > Viridiplantae > Streptophyta > Magnoliopsida > Asparagales > Orchidaceae > Dendrobium > Dendrobium catenatum. The sequence continues at coordinate 56,673 of NW_021318866.1, forward strand.
AGGAGGATATTTTGAGCTTGGGATCTAAGGTACTGATTTTATAATCTAGTTTATTTATCAAAATATATATTGGGTTATATATTTATGTTCTGATGAAATGAAAAGTGATTACATGGATTTTACATTTTGGAAAATCTATTAGCTCTTGTTATTGTTATCAGCGAATGAGTTCATTATTTATAGTTTTAAGTAAGTCTAATTCTTCCATTAGATGCTAAGACATCACATAAGGCATTTGGTTAATCATAATGTGCCATATTATGAATAAATTATTTATTAATAATGGATGACTTGAAGCTATTAGTGGAAGAATTCCATCTGAGTCAAATTTTATATGCAGAAGAGGGAGAGAAGTTGTGGCAGCTAACTTCATTTTTAAAGATTTTGTGAGAGTTGATAAACCACAAGTTAGTGGCCCGAGAAGAATTAATTTTAGATTCCTAGATACAAAACAATTTGAGGTTAAAATATTAGATAAGATCCTCGTAAGCTAGAACTTGATGACGTCTGTTAAAACCTATAGTGTTTCATGATGCTATTGTAATATATGTTTCTATAGGAATAATTCTAAAATTAAACTAATTTGGTAAGAACTATGAGTTTGTCTATGTAATGTGTAAAAATACTTACGTATTTTAAGTTATTATTTTGTTTGTTTTTTGCTAAATCCCACAGAGGGGTCTACGCGTTAATTAATAAAAATGATTACAAAGTCCTTAGAGATTTTAAGTTGTCTTATGTTTAAAAAAGTCCAATAGGTCAATAATTGAGTAAAAAAACTAAGAAACTTAAGTACAAATATTTTCCTAGGATCGATGTGGTGTTATATGTGGCAACATTTTCCTCTCTATTTGAGAGCACAACAACGCTAAAAATTAGCTCTATGGCATCAAGCTCTAAATTTAATCATATGAAATATTCTAACGTAGTCCTAGGCTACTATGGAAAGTGTCACCATTATAATGAGTCAGAATAATTTTTTTTTTTGTAAAATATCTAAGTCCATATATATATAGAGAGAGAGAGAGAGAGAGAGAGAGAAAGAGAGAGAGAGAGAGAGAGAGAGAGAGAGAGAGAGAGAGAGGGCAAGAGAAGGAGAAGAGAAGAGAGAGAGTTTTAGAAGATAAGGTGTGGGTTTCATCTGTCGGGCCAATTAAGGAAAACTTTATTCTTAAGGTAGGCTCCCAATACCATATTTTTGATTTAAATATTGATATTTATACATGCATATATGAAATAAAATATTATTTTCTTAAGTTTAAAAAACCTTTCACTCTATAGTTTTTGATATATTATCAAATGCTCGTTTCAAATTATTTTAACATTACAAAAGTAAATTTTTACCAATTGGTTTTATTGGTATACAATATTATAAATTTTATGATGAATAAGATATTCTTGGAATTGGTTACAGTTCACTAAATGCTTTAAAATAATGTTTTAAATGTTCCTAATGATTCATTATTATCATGATAAATATTGTGTATGTAGATTTTACTTGTGTTCCCTCCTAAAATATCATACATGTGGAAATTCATACATGTCCACATTCATGTTAAATATAGTGTATACATGTCAAACATTTTAATATCCACATGTGCATATCATGTCACGGCATAAGTTGTGTTATGAGAGATGTTCAAGTAAATTACAAGTAATATTACAAGGGCCCTCATCTCTCTCTATTCTATTTTATTCTATTAATTTTTGTGTCTATTTATGTTCCTCCATTCTCTTTGTGCTAGTGTGAGATGATTAAGAGAGTTATAAGTGAAAGTAGAGTTATAAGGGGAATTAGGTTAAGTCTACTCCATCTACCTTGTGCAGGTGTTAGTTGACCAAAGGATCATAAGTGGAAGTGGAGTTATAATCAACCATCGAGACTTGTGCATATCATATTTCATATAATGTGTTACTAATTCATCAATTAATGTAAATAAACACTTATGTTCATACTTAAGTAATGGTAAAGGTAAAGCTAATGTTTCTAATGCTAACAAGTGAGTTTAAGTGATAACCAAGTTATATTTAAGCTTATATTCCGATACATGCCCAACTTAAGAAATGTATAGACCACCCTTTTGATATTGAATACGGACATACAAGTAAATCCAATGTAAATATTTCATGAATAATAAAGTTACTCTCTATTACCTTCATAAATATTATTTGAATCATTTATGAAATGTTTTATTAATATCATTGCAAATGTGGTTTTTTATTTCTTTGACAATAGTTGGGATAACCTACTGAGCAATTAGTTGCTCACATTATAAATTATATGTTATTTCAAAAAAAAGGAAAAGATCTAATTGCATAAAAGTTGACAAGATCATACTTCACCCGGAGTTAGTAGTGAAAGTATTATTTCGATAGTCCAATTTCTAGTTATGTATTTTAATGTTTCACAAAGTATTTTGAAATATTACAAATAATTATTAAAGAAAAAATATGAATTGTGATTTTTAGCATCAATTTTTTATTTTTAGTTATTTAGTTGATGTGGTATGTCATGTATTAAAGTTGAGATGATTATGATTATATTTTAATTCTTTCATTAGATCCCATTGTTATAACTCAAATTTTTTAAAACTGCATTTTGACCTATAAAATTCAAGAATTTATTTAGGAGTTGTTATAAGCCCAAATCATAAATTGTCTTTTCCATAATTTTTCAATTGTTGTGTTTTAATTCTTCTATTTTTTTCATAATTTTTGGGCATCGATGAAATTCCTTATGAAATCGGCATCTAACGTGTGGGAGTTTTGGGAACGTGAGGTTTCCATTTTATAAACTAATTTCATCAATTTTTTCTAAATAAAATAAGTTATTTTATGACTATTTTTTCTATAATTTTTGAAGCCCAATAAAAAATTCTCTGAATTTTCTACTAAAAATTAATTAGAATATTATTATTAAATTATTATTTTATTAAAAATAACTAAAAGAATTATATCTTAAACAATTAATCCATTCGTTTAGCCTTTTTTGGCGTTAACATAGAAACATTTTAGGAAAATGAAAAGAAAGAGAGGAGAGAAGGAAAGAAGCTTGGTTTTGACGATTGTAGAGTGATTTTCATCCATTGGCTCAGTTGGAAAATTTGCTTGTCTCGAGCTAGGTTAAATTTTTTCTATTTTATATTTTAATAATTTTGTGTTTTTGGTATTTTTTTGAACAAATTTGTAGTTCCGTAACCAAAAAATGAGGAGAACTTTTTTCGGTAAAACTTTCATCGCATGATTTTTTATATATTATATACATTGCGTTTATGAATATTTTGAGTATATTTTGGAAATTTTTCATATGATGATTTTGAGAAAAACAAAAATTTTTGCCTACTCAAAAAATTATTTTGACATCTAAACATAATGCTTCAGTTTAATTAAAGCTTCAAAATAATATTTTACACAATTTATAGTAATTTGGCTATGTTTAGAAATTATGAATTTTTTACTTAGTAGTATTTATGTTGTTTACCGTTGGGACATTTTGACAAATTTTAAATTCTATCAAATTATGCTTTAATAAATGAAATGCATTAAAAAATATGTTGTAAAGTATTATGATGTGATGCCGGCGCCAGTGGGCAGCCGAGGTGAGATTCTATTACGCTGGTGCTAGTAGGCGGCCGAGGTGAGATTTTGTTATACCGTTGCTAGTGGACGGCTGAGTTGGGATTTTGTTATGCTCGTGAGATTCTATTACATAAGTGTTATTATACTGGAGCTAATTGGCTACTGAGGTGTAATTCTATTATGAAGTATTTGCTTATAATTCAGTTAATTTCAATATATTTAATTTTAGTATATAATTTAGCACAGAGATCTTATTTCTTTTGATTTTGATTATTGATCTTTATTTTTAGCTACAACAGCTTATTGAGTTGTGTTAGTTCATTCCTGCTTTTGCTTTTATTTTCAGGCTCGGGAAAGGGTAAGGAGTGAGCTAAGCAGTTGGGATAGTAGGCTTTAATCTATGTTGTAGGTATATTTTGTTAGTTTTGATTTTTGCAGGCTTGGTTTTTATTTTTGGTGTGCTCTATGATATCGAGCAATGTTATAAATAGATTTTAGATTTTATATATTTTGGATTATATATAGAGAAAATCATTTTGAGATTTAGTAGTCTTTTGCTTTATATAGAATTTAATAGTGGCCCTGTGTAGTATATAAATTAGAAGTTTTGTTTTAGTACTTCTCCAACCATATCTTGGGGTTATTTTTGCCATAATCAGATATGATATGACCTGTGTGTTATCGGGTCATATCAGGTCAAGTTTTGACAATATTTTTGATATCAGAGTATAGGTTGAAGAAGTGAATTGTAATAGAGCCATAAAATCTATTCTGTAGAAGAGTAAGATGCTTTTATGTAATTTTGGGTGCTCATTTTATTTATTTTCACAAGCATGTGTTACATTCAACTATGTTTTGAGATGGCTGATCCACCTCATCCAGATCTAGATATGACCAATGGTTAGAGTTCTAGTTTGGCAGGTCAAGTTTATGGTACAAATCCTGTGGTTAATTCTGAGGCAATTTCTTTGATTGCAAGCATAGTAGCACAGCTAGTTGGTGAGGCCCACACACAACACTACGGGAAAACACGCGAATACCGTCGGATTTTCCGGCGGAAAATTCTGGACGGTAATAAACGGCGCTCTAGTTTGGCAGGTCAAGTTTATGGTACAAATCCTGTGGTTAATTCTGAGGCAATTTCTTTGATTGCAAGCATAGTAGCACAGCTAGTTGGTGAGGCCCACACACAACACTACGGGAAAACACGCGAATACCGTCGGATTTTCCGGCGGAAAATTCTGGACGGTAATAAACGGCGCAGTTACCGGCAGATTTGCTCGACGTAAAGTTTGTGTCAACTTTTCCGGCGCAAAATACGCCGTAAAGTCACCGACGCAGGTTCCGCCGACCACTCCGACGGTATTGGGATGCCTCAACCATTTCCGTCGCACGTTACGGCGGAACCATTCCGACGTATTTTACCGGCGGAAATTGCGCCGGCGTATTTAAACTCAACGAAATATATCCGACGGATGAGCCGTCAGAATTGATACCGACGTCACTAGTGTCAGTACCGGCGGAACGTCCGCCGGTAAAAGCCCTATTTCGCGAACCCGAACCCCTCGGCCGTCATTCGTTTCCTTCCATTCTCTCACTTCGACTGCTTCGCCCGTCGCCCTCCGTCGCCGTTCGTCGCTCGCCGTGGTTAGACATCGCCGACGGTCACCGGACTTCGCCGAGCCTCCTTCCTAGTCGCGCGCCGCCTCTCTCCTTCCTAGTCGCGCGCCGCCGAGGATAACTGAAGGTTTATTTTTTCAAATTTTTTTGCGATTTCGGTTGGATTACATATAGATTAGCCTTTAGTCCATATCTTTTTGCTATAGTCATGGGAGTTCGCTGGTGT
>NW_021318866.1:65368-80684 GCF_001605985.2 Dendrobium catenatum
CCCCTTCAAGCTGAGCTAGAACAAGTAAGGAAATCACAAGCTGATTGACAGACTCAATTGCAAGCATAGGTTCAAGCTCAGCTGCAAGCACAGGTTCAAACAAGTATTCAGCAACACAATCAGTTGTTTGATGAAATGCTCAAGATGAGAGAGCAGCTGAGTGGAAAAGATGTAGCTCCACTTGAGGAGGAGCCTCAGTCGACGGAGTCAGAGTAGTTTAATTTAGTTTATATGAACTTGTTTATTTCTGTGAACATGTTTTATTGAACAGTTTCTTTTAATGTGATGTGTTTAGTTGATTGTTAGTACTGAACTGTTTCTTTTAATGTTATAAACTGTTGTGAAACTGTGGTGAAATTGTTGACATGTTGTAATGTTACAATTGAATTGTTGTGGAATTGTTATTTATATTGGTTTGTAGGTGTGGAAATTTGATTGTTGGCTGGAAAGGAAATTTTTTTTTGTCATTGCTGCAGGTTTCCAGCAGAATTTGCTCCGGAAGTTCGCCGGAAACGACGATACAACAAATTGTATCATATGTACCGTCGCCTTTGTTCTGAAGGAACCTACCGGCGTAATTACCGGTGCACGTTCCGCCGGTAATTACCGGCGTATACTTTGCGTCGCAAGCGAGTTCGTGGGTTTCCTACATGCACTTTACTGCGTTATATCCGCCGGTAATGGCCGGCGCATAATGCGACGATAATTACCGGCGGATATGGCGCCGGAATTAAGACGTTGTTCAACGTCGAAAACGATCCGTTTTTTCGCTGGTAGTTCGTCGGAACAAGCGCCGAAGAAATTTCCAAAGCAATATTTGCGCCGGAAATAATTTATCGACGCGGCCAAAACCGGCGTATGAATTTTTGCCGAAATGTGCGACGGAAACTTATGGTTCCGTCAGAATATCTATGTTTTCCGGCGGATTTCGTCCGCCGGTAATAAGGGGTTTTCCTGTAGTGCAAGTTTTTGGTACCCAATCTGATGACATGGACATATATTTACAAACTTCATGAGATTATAGCCTCCTAGGCTTCCAGATGTTATTGAGCCTAGAGCAACTAAGGATTGACTGATGAGGATAGAGAATTCTATGGATGGGATGCATTATTCTTCTGAGAGGAGAGTTGCACTAGCTGCATTTTTATTTGATGGCGAGGTAGAATGTTGGTGGTTAGGCCAATAAAGAAAGAAGTTTTAGGATCTTGGAAATACCCTGATTACTTGGGATGAGTTTAGTGAGACATTAAGGATTTAGTTTGTACCTCTGTCTTTTAGGAGATAGTTATAAATGTGGACCTCTGAAAGGACACCGCTACAGTTACAGGATTGTAAAGCGGTATACACCGCACCTACCCCAAGGGATAGAGACGATCGCAGGCCTCCGCGCTCCTCGCAAACGGGTCGATGGAAGGGCAGATTAGATCGTGCATACGACTAACCATTTAGGATATCAGCTCTCTCCAATGCACCCTGATGGGTAGTAATATATACGACTTGATCAAAACAATGGGTTTTCCCCACCCGATACATCAGGTCGGATGGGGTTTAGTAGATGTAAAATTCAGTTTTCCACGGTCGCAAGCCCCCGTAGTTAATTACATCTCAAACTAGAGCCTGAGAACACTCTCAATTAAGGATCATACATTATTCTTTCCAAAATGGGATTGGCACAAGGGTAGATACTAGGAAGTCCTACTAAACGGGAAAGGAATGACTCAAGTAGCTCAGTCAGCATGCGTGGTTCACACCAGCATTTGGAGGGACTAAGGTAGTGAGAAGAAACTAGAGAAAAGAAAATCAAGCATTTGACACATATGTGAGAGAAAGATGGACGTGGCGTCATCCATGTGACGTAGATAAGTAGGATTTATAATCCTTGAATAGAAGGGACTTGCCCACTATTTATGCATACCACGAGACCGAATGTGGTAGCCTTGAATCCTAAATCTAACTTAGGTTTAGTATTCTACACAAAATGCAAAACCTTGACTTACCCATCCTGGATTGGGGAGCCAGGTAACTACCTAATCGATTTAAAACCATACTGTCAGGTCATTTTATAAAAGATGGGTGGTTGGTTCAATTTTTTGGAAGTTAAGGCCGACATCTAGAGAGTTTCCTAATTGACCTTGTGCTTATATTAGGTAAATTCTCCTAGCTAAAGAAATTACAATTTTATTTTAATTAGTTTCTAATATAATGCATGCTGGTTGAAGTATCCAAATCAAATATGCATCAGATTTTAAAAACAGGCTTAGTATACAATAATTTTTAGAAGGAGACTAGACTTCCCCAGGTCCAGTATCTCATCCTCATAGGCCGGATTATCCAGACTCTACCCACATGCGGGAAAATGTCTCATAGAAGGAGATAGAATAATGTATTAATATGCATGCGACCCCGGACGATTCTAGCAGTTTCCTAAATTTGTTAAGTTTCTATGTTATTTAAATCTTAAAATTTTAAATACTTATTATGAGTAGAAAAATTTTATAGTCCTTAGAGAGCCTAACGATGTCCAGGCTAAAATAAAAAAAATGATATGCAGATTGCAAATGAACTAAGAAAAGCAGATAACTCTAGAGGTACATAGCATAAACAAAACACATTAAAAATAATCATACTAATTAAATAAATGTCCATAGGCCAACTGCCCTTAATTATAAATCAGAGACTGCAAAAAAGTAAAGTGGATGGGCACCACTACCAATAACCTATATTTTTAAGCCTAGGACAGCCGCAAATGACTTTGAGTGGGATATTGGTTCTTCAGCTCTTTAGTCTTCTTAGATTTCTTCTCATTGGACTCTTTGGATCTTTCCTCCTTGGACTCATTGGGTCTCTCCTCGGACTCCTTGGATCTCTCCTCCTTGGACTCCTTGGATTTGTGATGACTTGAATATCCAAAAGAAGAGATAATCTCCTTAGAAAAGGGTGTTGCCTTTTCTCTTTGGATATCTAAAAGCCATCCAAACTCGGACTTCCAAATGGAAGAAGACTCTCCCCTTTGAGGATGCCTTCTTCTTTTGGAATTCGAGTTGGATAAGAATAATCCCACTCAAAGTTATTTTCACAACTCTCACCAATTATTACAAATATTACATTAATGGAAAGCAATAAATTTTAGACTCTCCTGCAGGGTTATCCTAATAAAAATCTAAAGCAGTTTATAATCTCAAACAATTTATATATGAATGAAAATACACATCATAGCCACACACTTGGCTATGCTATTAGTTTTTTATGTGGGATAAGTGATCTCTGGAGCACATGTAGTAATTATTATTATTTTATTTAGCCCTCATTTATTTGGGGGGGCTGAGCAATTCTGAAGCACCCGCACAAAATATTATTAGAAATCATGACATTTATTCCCCTTTTATTTAGCATGCATGAGCATGTTCATGTATAGAAAATAATACATATCATCCCTAACCTAGGGGTAGATCTAACGCATATCATATTAATCCACATTGCAATAAAAGTAAGCAAACAAGCAACAATTTTTCATAACATGCAATGAAATTTCAGAAAAACTCGACACACAGTAGAAAAATAAACACCGACCTAGCCTAAGTCTAGAAGTGGCACCCTAGCAAACAATTCTATGTGTGTGTAAGGCTTGTGTGATTTTTGGATAGGTCCTATATAGGATAATGAGTTCAAGTTGCATGAGGTTAGAGTTTGTTGAAGGCTAGAAAAAAAAAATTTAATTAAAGTTTAAATATTAGTGAATTAGGATCCATTTTAGTTAATTTAGTTTGTTGATCCCTTTTTAATGCTTAGGGGAAGAATATTTAATTTAGGGTACCTAGGAGGACCCAAGACTTTCTAAAATTAGTTAATACAAACTAGGTTGAGGGGGTCCCATAGGTCACTATGGGAAATAAGCTAGGTTTGGGAGTCCTAACATTTTAGGTAAATACTATATCTTAAGGTGAGTAATTAGGCTTTGATTTTACTGGATTTGAAGTTTTCTATGCAAAGATATGAATTTTAGAAGTTTTGGACATTTAAGGAATTATTAAAACTGGCTAGTAAGGGGTGATTTTATGATTTTGATCCAAATCAGCTCCAAATTAATTGGAATAACTCCCAACGGTCATAAATGACCTAAGAAAGTGTTCTCAAGTGTTTCAAAAAAATTTGGAATTTTTAAAAATTTTTAATTATCTAATAATGACAAAATGATAATTTCAAATTAAGGTTAAATTAAGGGTCAGGTTAAGGTCAACCTAATTGACCCTATTTATCTAAGATTAAGAACTAAATTTGAAACAATTTGAGCTATTGTGGGTAATTTTGTGAGTTAAAATGAATTTATTACAATTTTTAGAAGGTACCGGGCCCTATTTAACGGGTAAATTAGGGTTGGTTATTTAAGAGGTCTAGAAGCTCCTAAAAATTCTTATAAAATTCTAGGATATTCAATATGTCACTAAGTTTAAATTTTGAAGTTTTTATGTCAATCAATGATCTATCCTAATTCATATAATTTTTCAAAATTCGCTAGACGGGTCCTTAATTATTATCCTTAAGGTGTCGCTATGTTGTATGGGTTTAAATCAAAGTTTTAAGCTAACCCTTGGGGTAAAAATTCAGGAAATACACAAATAAATAAACACACTATGTCCTTAGAACTAGGAGAGCCTAAACTAGGTGTTCGTGCATCCTACACATGCAAAGTACGATAAAAGAAAATTAAGTATGCTTAACGAAGTGATTAGTGAATGAATGAGACTCAATCATTCACTAATTCACTTCCCCATAATTTCTCTTTATACACATAACATATGATTAAAATTTTATCAGTAGTGGATCTCCCAAAGTTAGGATTTAATTATAAGTAGTTTAGAAAATAGTTTTAAAATACTTATAAATATATAAATTTTAAAAAGTAATGTAATTAAAAAATAAATCAATTCATAATAAATAAATATAGGGGAGATCCACTTACCAACCAAATGAGGTTTTGAAAATGATTTAAAAATAATTATTATAAAAATTATTTAAATAATATTTAAAATACTCCAATAGCTACAAACTTTAAAATAATAATAATATAATAAAATAAAACTAGTGGTATTAGTGGGCCACATAGCTCCACGGGATAGGTTTCGCAGTCCACGAGAATGATTGCCGGGTGATTAGATGCGCATGGGGCCCACGCGCTTTTATTAATCCGCATCAGCAGCTTGTGACCGCTGTTGGATCTGCACTGTAAGAGATGAACAGCTCAGATCGAGCCATATTTTGACACGATCCGTAGGATCGCTACAGCGGTCGGACGGCTCCGTTGAAAGGAAGGATCTCAAACCGTAGACCATCAGATCAATGGTCCATATTACGCATAGTTCAAACTCATGTGATCTGAAACCCTAATCAATAATTTGGCTTATTTGATCGATCAGATCGATCAAATGAGCTGAAATTTAAAACGTAGGTTTCTAATGCAAAGAGATCCATGGCGTATAGATACTTTGATCTAAAACGCGCTCAATGAAATGCTATTCAAAGCTAAGTGTCCTAACCTAGGTTTAGGGGTTTCACCTCGATTTTTGGACGGTTTGACCCTTATATAGATTTTTTGCACTTTTAGACTATCCATGGTCCTAGTTGTAAAAGAAACTATGAGCTTTCAACACCTGGATCAATCGTAAATGGCTCTAGAAGCTTTTTGGCCTCAGTTCACTGGAGGATCGTCACCGACTGGGTCTTGGCGGCGGCCCTAGGTTGGGAAAGCTGGGAGAAGCCTCTAGGAGTCCTCACAAGAAATCTCAGGGGTTTTGGTAGCCTAGAGAGAGAGAGAGATAGAGAGAGAGAGAGAGAGAGAGAGAGAAAGAGAGGAGAGCAAAAAGATCCTTAGAAAACCCTAAATAAGCATTAGACTTAAGATCAAGGGTCTAGATTGAATCTAAAGCCAATTAAGAGGGAAAACAGTCCTAGGGGGCCGTGGTTTTCAATTTTTAATGAATAAGGAGGCTTTAATTGCATTAAATGGGGTTAATTGGCCTTAAATAGGTTGATTTGACCTATTCATGACTTGGGTTGAACAAGTCAAAGGTTAATTTGGTCAACCTAATCAAATAGGACCAAGAGAGTGGCGGTTTGAGCTAAGAAGCCATGAAATGCATTTAAAATGAATAGAGATGGTATTGGGTCAATTTGGGTCAACCTAGGTTGACTTGGTCAACCAGTTTGACCCAAGACCTGGGCCTGGGCTCAATAGACTCAGTTTGACCCACTGAATTGGATGGGATAGGTCTTAGGTCTTGGCTTGATCAAATTGACCAAGTCCAACTCTTGGTCCAAGGGTTTGGCAAAAATCAAGGTCAACAACCCCCAACAGGAGAAGTGAACAACTAGTGAATAACTCGTATTGGAAATGACCGACTATGCCAAACGAAGTGGAGTGAAGACCACTAGTAAAAGAGTATCAAAAGGGTGGAAGAAAGTAGGAAGCTCTTTTCCCGGCCTTACCCCATTGTAAGGGCAGAGCCTAGGAGAGAGCGAAGAACAGCAGTACACAAGTAAAATGTCACCCAGTGGTGAACATGTAGTGGGATCTTCTCTTATGGCCTTACCCTATAACAAAGGCAGAGCCAAGAAAAGAACCAAAGTAGAGATCACCACAATGGTGAAAAAAGTAATGGATTTCCCCCTAGCCTTACCCTATAGCAGAGGTAGAGCCAAGGGAAGAACAAAAAATTAAAGGTCACCACGAGGGTGAAAAAGTAGAGAGGGTCTCTCTCCTTACCTTACCCTATGGTGAGGGTAGAGCAGAAGAGAGAACCAAGAGTAAATTAGTAATGTAAATTAACTATTTGTCTGACCACATCAAAACAGAAAAATAGAAGGTGAAGGGGTCCCATCTCCTCTTGATCCTTCCGAAATAGTGGATTGGGGTGACTCAGTACTTTCCTGACCATATCAAAATAGCAAATGAAGGAGTCACAAAATTTGGTGCCTGCTTGATCACAACAGGACACTCAGGAAAAAAGATTATGAGGAATGCCTTCTAGGTGTTCTATCAGGCTCTCTCAACCAGGTAGGTAAAACCAACTATCTGCCTGACTATATTGAAACATCAGGATAGAGGGTGAGAAGATCCCGTCTCCTCCTGATCATTTCAGAATAATGGATTGAGGAGACTCAATACTTCTGCCTGACCTCAACAAAAGTAAAGAAGCCATGAAATTGGAAGCCTACATAGTGTTTAATATTACATCCTAAGTAAAAGGGTGGTGAGGAATGAGTCCCAGAGACTCTATCAGGCTCTCTCAACCGGGTAAATAAAACCAACTACCTGACTGACCGTATCAGGACAACGGGGTAGAGGGTGAAAAGGATCCCATCTCCTCTTGATTCTTTTGGAACAGTGGATTAGGGTGACTCACTACTTCTGCCTGACCTTCACAAAAATTAAGTAAGCCATGAAATTAGAATTCTGTTAAGTCTTCAACAGGACATCCAGAGTAAAGGGGTGGTGAGGAATGCCTCCCAGGGACTCTGTCGGGCTCTCTCAATAGGGTAAGTAAAACCAACTACTAGTTTGACCATATCTGGACAGCGGGGTAGAGGGTGAAAAGGATCCTATATTCTTATGATCCTTTTAGAACAGTGGATTGGAGTGACTCACTACTTGTGTCTGACCTCAGCAAAAATTAATTAAGCCACAAAATTGGAAGCCTGCTTTATCTTCAACAGGACATCCAGAGTAAAGGGGTGGTGAGGAATGCCTCCCAGGGACTCTGTCGGTCTCTCTCAACTGGGTAAGTAAAACCAACTATCAGTCTGATCGTATCAGGATAGTAGGGTAGAAGGTGAAAAGGATCTCGTCCCCTCCTGATCCTTTTGGAGCAGTGGATTAGGGTGACTCACTACTTCTGTCTGACCTCAGTAAAAATTAATTAAGCCACAAAATTGGAAGCCTACTTAGTCTTTAACAGGACATCCAGAGTAAAAAGAGGTGATGAGGAATACCTTCCAGATGCTCTGTTAGGTTCTCTCGACCAGGTAAGCTTTAACATCTGCTCAATCAGATCGGCCTTGCAAATAAGGAAAGGCTTAATACTCACTTACTCCTGTCGGGAGTAGTGGGTAAAGAGTTAGGGTATAATGTCTGTCTGATCATAATAGGACAATAAAAAAGGAAAAAAAAAAGGTGGTGAGGAATGCCTTTCAGAGGCTCTATTAGGCTCTCTCAACCAAGTAAGTAAAACTAACTACCTATCTGTTAGTATCAAAACAACTGGGTAAAAGGTGAAAGTCATCTCAATCCCAACCTGACACAGATCTGTGTAGGGATGTAAAGGAGAAAGAAAAGATAAATGGAATAATTCCAATGGTAGAGTTATCCAAGGAATCCCAAGATAGCATTTTTGGTAACCACATGGTAAAGGGCAAATCATCATGGCCATAAGTATCAAAATGCCATTAGGATCTCTTAGGGAACCCTAACCTTACACAAAAGGGGAGGAAGTCATCACAATGATGTCTCCCAAGAAAGCTGGAAGAGATACACCCTCAGTAGAGTGTGCAAAGGGGTAATCTAATTCCAAAGGAGTAAAAAAAAAACTTAAGTAGCAAGGGGCACCTCTGCTACAGAAATAGGACTAAGCCTATAAAAAATAATCATCAAAGGAGCTACAGTGATAAACCCATACTAATTGATGGAGGCCCTGTAAGAAGTGGAAACAACATCAACACATCCAAAGGACCTCTCGGGCAGCTAGGAGTCAGGTCTTAATGGGAAAATAAGTGGTAGAAGACACTGAAGAACTAACTTTTTGCTAGAAAATCAAAGCTAAAAAAGAAGGTGATGGTGGCACCTAAGGTATACTGCCCCATATCACCAAGTGAGAGGAAAAGACCTAAAGTAGCGAGGGAGCACACTCGCCACTAAGGACAATAACTCTGAATAGGAAAAAGCTCACAGTGGTAACACGCACATAAACTAGTGGGATATTGTGGAAGTGAAAGTGACCTCAACACATTCATAAGACTAATCTGGCGACTGAGCCTAGTGTATGAATGGTAGGATAGGTCACGAAAGAGAGCAGAATAACTGATCTTCCTCTAGGAAATTAAAATTCTCAAAGCAATGATGTTAACATCTAAGACAAGATATATTACATCACTACTAGGAAGAAAACTCTAGGTAGTAAGGGGACACACTTACTACCCGAGGATAGTGACCATGAATATGATTGAATAATAATAAAGGGGCACTAGGGTAACACCCACACAAACTGGTGTGACCCTGTTGGGAGTAAAAGCAACACTACTACATTCATAGGACTACTCTAGCAGCTAAGATTAGGGTATGAATGGTGAAGTATGTCGGTAAAAGTAACTAAGGGGCTAATCTTCTGCTAGAAAATCAAGGCCCCTGAGGATGTGATGCTAACATATGCGACAGGATGTACTACATCACAATTAAAGAAACAACTCTAGGCGACAAGGGGACACACTCATCACCTGAGGATAATATTATGAGTGAGATCAATGATCATCAAAAGATCACAGTGGTAACACCTACCCTAATTGGGTAGGACCCTATGAGGAGTAAAAGTGACACCACCACATTCATAGGACCACTCTGGAAGCTCAGAACAATGTATGAACGGGAGAGTGAGTTTCCCAAAAGAGGACAGAAGGGGATTGATCTTTCCTCAAAAAGACCCAAGCCCAATAAAGAAGTGACGCTATCATTTGAGACTAGATGCACTATATCACAACCAAAAATAATTAAAATCATAAAGGATCATAACCAAATAAGTGTGGACTCATCCTTGAAGCAATCACCACGGTGCTTCATAGGATAAGGAAGAAGAATTTTTTTGGGGAATTTGTGCTCTTATAGAGTATTACCGGGTTCCTCCTGTGATAAGGGAAATCAGTTTTGCTCTACTAAGAGCTTCCCTCTTTTTTATCATATATATATTTTTTATTTTCTTTTATGTGTTCACAATCATAGACTTAGACTATCCCATACTGTCGAAGGTAACACATAATAGAGGAAAAGTTTATCATATTCATGAGTTACTCCTAGTATGAGAATATCCTATAATGATTGGAGTACAAAGAGATGGAATTATGAATGATTTTGATAACCCAAGACATGTTCGCCCTCTGAACAAAACTGGGGAAAGAGATCTAACAGGCTCTTATAAAGAATTAAATCGTTGGTTTTGATAACCCAGACTGCATTTAACTCATGTGAATGAATTGGGGAGCAAAATCATAGCAAAATAATGTAAAAATACTATCAAATTGGGGTAGGGGATCAACATTATCACTCCTTACTAACATAAGATGGTATGGACCAAATATGTGATCTTCAAAGGATCTAAACTAATGACTTTGACATCCCCGATCACATTCAACCCATATGAATGGACTGGGGCTACAACTATCAGAGCATGACTGATAGGAAGAAGAAATTCACATAAAAATAGTGGATCGCCTTCACCACACCTGACTAATGTAGGTGGGTATGGACTCAGTATCATATCTCAAATATAGACTTAAATAATTTATTTTGGTATCCCAAACCACACTTGAGGTGGCAAATGAAACTGGGGGTGCTAAAACCTATAATAAACATTTTGGTTATATGGACCCACTCAAAAGTGACAAATGGGTACATACCTCAAAAGAGTTTAGAGTATTGACTCCATCTAATCTCAAAGAGCAGCAATTTAAATTTACTAACTCAATTGGAGCTCCATACCAGCTAGATCACACTATCTCTTTTATATGAGTATATTTTTTTTTTCTTGAATTAAAATCTAATTCAAAAAGAAATTTAAATTAGAAAAAGAAATTAAATTTTCTCACATTTCTTGTATGAAAATATATTTATATATCTGATAGAATATCATTGCATAATGATGAATTCAAAGTTATAGCTTTCAAACTCAAGTATTAAAAATTATCAAAAGGATTCATAGAATTTTTGATATTTAGATATTTACTTGAAATGGAAGCAATTTACTTAGTAATTTTGGGCTCATTTGATGCCACTTTCTTAATTTTAGTGTGCTTTGCATAATTTTCAATTATTTAATGCACTTTATGCATCTTTTTATTTTTGGCATACTTTGTGCATCTTTTCAACTTTTGCAAATGGCTTCCTTTCCAAATTAAAAGTTCGTTAGGGATGTTAAGCTCTATAGAACTGGCCCAAGCTAACCAAGAGGGGGGGGGGTAAATTGGTATTTTAAAATTTCTTTTCGCAAAGAATAAAAATCGCATAAACCAAAATCACACCACAAAAATTAATGCGGAATTAAAAGTGCGGAAGCAAGAAACAAGAACACATAAATTTATAGTGGTTCAGTCAACTCGACCTACGCCCACTCCCCGGAGGTGCCCTCCGAGTATTGCACTACAAACGTGACTCTCCTTTAGCCCCCACAGCTAGGCGGAGAAGGCTTTACAAGAACCTCCTTTTTGCCACCCCAGCAAGGCAGAGAACCTATCTCCTTTTGCTTCCTCCTGAAGCTGGCAGAGAACCACAACCAAAAGCTAACTTCTTACCTCTACCGACCCTTCCACGGATGAGAAACTTTAGACTATGAAGAAGCAGAGCGGTCCTTGAAGCAACCCTTGTGAATCCCCTCACAAGCTCCCCCTCACAAGATCCTCTCTCTCTCCCACTCTCTCTTTCTCTCCTCAAGGCCTTCTCAGGTCAAGGAAGCAGCCAAAGGTTCTAAAAAATATTGAACAAGAGCTCTTAAATAGAAGAGATTCAAAGGAGCTCATTAATTGCAAGTTGCCGACATTATCTTCCAGGCCGATATGGACATCGGCCTGGCCGAACAGTACAAATCCCAGAAGATCGGCCAGAGCATCGCCCTGGATGCACTCCTAGACGATTGAAAATTGGCTTGATCGACCAGGCCGATATTAATATCGGCCGGGCCGATCAGTTCAAATAAGAGGAAAATCATCCAGAGCATCGCCTTGGATACGAGCTGGCCGATATTTATCGTCCTGAAGTAACTTAAGGTTTTTAATTGGATTGTCCTGGAAGATCCTTTGATCATCCAGGACGATATGATCATATCAATCATCCTTAATTACTCCCTTGATTTCCTGATCAATTAAGACATACTTTGAGAATTTTGTCTAGGCTGATAAATGATCGTCCTGACCGATAATTTAAAAATACACTATACCTTAATTGTCTATGATGGAAATTTCTTTTTGTTTTGAGCTTATCATCCTGGCCGATACATGTATCGTCCAGGCCAATATGTTAATGACGACTGCCTTAATCAAGTATCCTTATTTAGACTTTCTGTTTTTAAGCCTGATCGTCCAGGACGATGTGAATATCATCCTGACCGATATGAGTAAAAATACAAATTCTAAGTCTCTCAAGTGTGTGTGTGTCGGGTTACTTAGCATCAGTCTCTTTGACCATTACAAGAAGACTCAATAAGTGAAAAACAAAAGTACAGACTGACTCAACCCTAATCTTATGCAATCTTGAGTTGGCTTCGTCTATTCGTCCGATCTTCGATTCCTAAAAGGTTAGAAGCAACAAGCAGTCCAAGAAAAATAGTGTTTGTCAATCATCAAAACATAAGCCATAAAAATAGATTTGTAACAATCTCCCCCTTTTTTATGATGGCAAACACAAGTAGGAAAATTCAAAAAAAGTTCATTAGAATTTCAAAGTTACAAACACATCCCCTTTTTCCTACCACATTCTTTTCCCCCTTTTGTCATCACAAAAAGAGGGTCCAGACACATAAAAGAAAAAGAGAAAACATAAAATAAAATAGACTAAAAAGACAAACTATAGAAAACATGAAACAAACAGCAGAAAAACACAGACTAGAAAAACGAAGGATCCTGATCATCAGATGGAGGTGGTGGAGGTGGCTACTGAAAGTAGCTGGCAAGCGTGATAAACTGAGCTTTGAACCAGGCGATGTCCTGGTCATGTTGCTACTGCTGGAGAGTAAGGTAAATGTCAAAACGGGCTAAATCCTCAGTGCAGTGTTGCTCGTAGCGGGCAATGTCCTCAGAGTGTTGCTGCTCCTGTGTAGCAACATAAGCGTCAAAGCGGGTCTCCCATCGATCAAACCTTTCTATCAACTGATCAACCGGTGAGTGCTGGTGTAGTGGAACAGGGTCAGGAATGGGAGCGGGAGCGGGAGCCTCCTCCTCTGCAGCCCCCCGAGGTTCCTCAGGGTGGAGACGAGTACTGTGAAGGATACTGAAGGAACTATTTGAGTTGAAGGAAGTTGGGAGGTTTGGTGGAATAGGATATTGAAGTTGGTATTTAGTTTCAAGGACATAGGCTATGATGTGTCCTAAGACTAGATTGGGTTTCCTCTTGTGACCTGGATCTCGCGGATTGTGGTTAAGTGATCAATGTATCAAAAAATTAGGTCCGCAGTATTATATTCTCTATGAGCCATGATGTAGAAAGTAGTGAGGGAAAGTAGAGGGGTGATGTGGATTCGGTCCCCCGCTTTTGTAATTATGGAGGTGCGAAGGACATGTTGGATTATCCTAGCATCTTTGACTAAAGAGCTAGTCTCTCCAACATGGAAAGGTGCATTGGTCTGGCGAAGGAAGTGATTCGCCGTGGACCAGTTAAGGTCAGGATCAGAAGCGATTAAGTGCAGCTTATCCCCGGTGGTGAATAGCTGTAAAAGATCAACACAATCCTGATATGTGATTTCGACAGGGCGTCGATTCACATAGGAGGTCAGGGGTTTGAAGGTAGGGTTAATGCAAAGGTTTGCAAAAAATTCTCGAAGAAACTCGATATTAAAGGGGAAAGCGAGAGACAGAACGAAGCAAAGGGAGGTGTGAGCGAAAAGATCCATTACCGGGTATTAGATGTGGGCAGGATTGATCATTCTGGAGATAGTTATCCCACACTCTTTATAACGATGGTAGGCAGCTTCATCTTTTGCTTCCCTAAAACGAGGGTCAATCCTAGCCCTCGAAGAACTCCCAGAAGTTTGTCGAACACGTTTCCCACCAGCCATAGTGAGGAGTTAGCAAGAAAACACAAGAGGAGAAAGGGTGGAAAGTGAAAAACCATGGCTGGAACGGTCAGAATTTAAAGAAATGGCCATATCATCCTGGTCGATCGCAGAATCGTCCAGGCCGATATGGCTCAATAATTGCATACAGGCCTATTGGTCAAAAAGGCGGTCTGATCGTTCGGGCCGATTAGACACAGGCGATCATCCTGAGGAGTCAATCCGGACGACCGTTGAAAAAGCAGATCGTCCGGTCCAATTAGGTGTATTGTCCAAGACGATGCACAATAATTGATCGTACCGGCCGAAGTTAAAACATTTTAAATCACTGCCACGTGTATCGTCCAGCACGAACAGTGGATCGGCCCGGCCGATTGTCCAATAATGGATCGTCCGGGGCTAGTTTTAAAGATTCAAACGTATTGACACATGGATCGTCCAGGATGATCCAGTGTATCGGCCAGGACGATGCACATAAAATGCATCGGCCAGACAAAATATTCTATCAGCCAGGACTATCATCATGATTGCAACAGAGTTCGATCAGATCGTCCAGGACGATATAGGATCATCCACGACGATGAGTTACAGCAAGCACAAAAAAGGTCAGCAGATGGATTTTGAAGAGAATTTGCCCTATCATCCAGGACGATAAAGGTATTGGCCAGGACGATGTGACTAGAATTTGAAACATAAAGAAGGATGGTGATGATCAAAGCCCTCAAATAAAAAACAAAAGAAAAATAGATAAAAAACACAGTAATAGAAATCAAAAATACAAGAAAAAATAAAAAAATGAATATTTTTGGATTTTAATTTTTCTAATTTTTTTATTATTTTATGGAGGCATCATATGAGAATCTCTCAAAAAGTTAAACTTTTAAAGTTCCAAGAGATCAAGGAGTTTAACAAATCCCAATCAGAAGAAGGTAGAACATCTGATTCTGTTAACCCTAGATTGGACATCCTTCAGGGTACAAATTTTTTTTTGGAAAATAGAGGCCTAACTCAGAATAACTAAATAGGATAAGAAGATCCATTCAAGACTTGTTTACAAAGAAAATATCTCATAATTAATAAAACAAAGTAATTTTTCTCAATCATGAAAATTGAAATCAAGTCTTTGAAAGCATCACATAATCAATGAGTTCTCTAAGTTTTAAGAGTTTAGAGAAGAGATAGTAGCTTGAATTTAGTGGGCTCATTTTATGCCCTTTTTTTGTCTTTGAATTGGCTCTTTGAGCATCTTGATTTTTGATACACTTTTGTGTATATATTTTTCTTTTTCAATTTGGCGT
>NW_021318866.1:86999-136673 GCF_001605985.2 Dendrobium catenatum
AATCGTACGAAAATCGGGCAGAGTAACGGCAGTCTGTCAAATTTACACAAAAATCCTGCAAAAATCACAAATTCTAAATTTCTCTAAATTACAGTAGAATATTCACGACATCAATACAAGACTATTGTTCTATAGAATCCAAATCAAATCAAGTCCTGATATTTTTCTATTCAGTTAAAATCGCGTAGAATCAATTCCGACCGGTAAAATCGTCGCAGAAAATACTCAAATCGTGTACAATAGTCATATCTATAACATACTAAAACTTGTGCGGCGAAAGTTGTGTCAATACCAACTCAGGTCAAAAGTTCGACTACGAAAACACAAAACAGTGCACAACTCGATCAAAACTCAATATCTCTGAAAACAGAAATAGGATTCGGAGTCCTTACCACGAGATCTACACTTTCTCCAACACCAGCGTCGGACGAAAAGCGCTCTGCGGCCTCCAAAACAAAGCTTTTTCTTTTTTCCCTTTCTCTTTCTCTCTCCTCAAATCAGATATTTTGCTTTTAAAATGATTTTCTCTCTCCTCAAAATGAGCTGATTTTCTTATATCATAAGGCTGATCGGCCCGGCCGATCGCCAGATCGTCCTGGGACGATCAGACCAAAATCAATCGGCCTGGACGGTTCCCAGCACTATTTTTAGGACGATATTTTGAACAGTACAGATCGGCCTGGACGATCTCAATATCGTCCCGGACGATCCTGGGAGGAAAATCCAAGTCAGAGAGGAATAATAAGGGAACGAGGTCTGACACCTGGTGCTGGTATGTCCTCATCTGACTCTTCTCCAAGTGTGTCCTCCTCAGAGAAGGCCTGGCGGAGTGCCTCTATATAGGGGCTCATAGGAGAAGTGATCCTGTAAGAGCTGGAAGCTAGAGCTGTCTCAACTCGGTCTGGTGATCCCTCAAAAGGAGTTATCGTATCCACATCACAAGCTATCACGATCACCTTAGACCCTAAAAAAACTATTACATACATTTGATCTACTGTATCCACTGGCTGAACTATCTCTACTGACCGTACTGTCTCAACTGGTGGACTGTATTGTCCCGATAGGGGTGTCCGCCTATCAATGCCTCCAAACCCACCTACTATGGTGGGGCTCCATACGGGTATCCAGCTACTGAAGGATTACCACAACTGAACTAATCTAGGGCTGAGCAGGCTCCTGCTACTATCTCTGTCCGTGGCGATGTGGGCGTCATCCAATAGCAGGAGTAATTATCGGCGGTCTAATAACCGGAGCTATATCCATAAACTGCTGAGGTGGGTGTCCTCTCTACCACCTATACCTCTTTCTCGCAGTCTATTTCTATAATTGAAGAGTAGCCTGAGAAATCTATAGGAGTAACCTCTCCCGACTGATAGGCCCTCTACCATGCGCTAGGCAGACAATGCTCTGAATCCTCTGAGAGAGGACTCGAACATCAGCGTTCCTTGGGTCCCTAGCTCGGAGTAGAGTAGTAGTGATAGGAGGGGCCACCGTAATGTGGGCAATGTCCTCCTCATCCCCACTATGTGCTAGTGGAGAGAAGCGTCCTCCCTGGATCGCATCTATCTCAGGTGCAACTACTACATGTGGGGTAGGTATAACTATAGCTGGTCATAGGCTCCACTTCCTGGGAGTCACTCTCCTCTGAACGAGCTCCTAGTGAGCTATCTTCTCTACCATCTACTGCCTATCTATCTCAAATGTAGCCAAATGAAGTCTCCTATTTCTATTCCACCTGGCCCTTCTCCCAAGGCCAGAGGTAAAAGAGGAAGTAACATGTGAACCCACTTCTTGGGTGGTAGGGGGAACAAGAACAACAGAAAGGGTCGGGGTCTTCCTAGTAGTCTTAGAGTGAGAGAGTTGAATGAAAATGGAAATCTGATTGGAAGAAGGTGAAGGATCCTCGGTCTGGACACCCTCTTCCTAACAGAAGTGGGAGGTGGAACCCAAACTTGAGGAACCTCCACTGGAACAATAAGGGTAACAACAGCAGGTTGCTGATGGTGAGGGGCCAGAGTAACCTGTGCAACAGATGCGGTAGGCACTGGTCTAAATTTAGGATGAACGAGGGGAATAAGAAGTGGTCTAGGCACTGGTTGCCTAACCACAGGGCGTACTGGCTGCACAGGAACGGGAACGGGATGAGCAGATGCCCGAGCTGTCCGCCGAGACACTGGATATCCAAAGGGATGCATGGCTGCATGTCCTCTCCTCTGGGGAGGAGAGAATACAATAGCCTCAGCTGGGGTGGGTCCGGCAAGGTTGACGAATACCTAGTTGGTGAAGGAACTAAAAGTGATCCCTCCAGCGAGGGGACTAGCAAGAAGGGACTCAGGAAGAGTCACCCGTGCATCAGAGTCGAAGTTGAAAGTAACAGAAGGTACGAACGAAGACATGAAACTTCTGCCAAGAAAATAAATTTAAAAAGTTAGTTAGAATTGAAATCATGAAATAATGAATGAATTATGATGGATAAGAGATAGAATAGCCTACTATGACAAAAACAAATAGAGTAGGGGGAAACCCTAACTAAGAAGAAGGAATCCTAACTAAAGAACGACCCTAAATAAGAGTGGGATGGACCTAATCTAAGGAGTACCAATCCCGGAGTACACACAAGAAAGGATAATATATGATCCAAAGATGGAGAGAGAAATTGGACCCACCGTGGTCGCTAGAAACCTATGGACCTCCGAAAGGACATCGCTACGGTTGCAAGATTATAGAAGGGTATACAATCGCACCTATTCTATGGGATAAATATGATCGCAGACCTCCGCTCTCTTTATAAATGGGCTGATGGAAGGGCAGATTAGATCGTGCATACGACTAACCAATGAGGATATCGACTCTCGCTAGCGCACCCTGATTAGTAGTAATATACACGAACTGATCAAAACAATGAGTTTCCCCCACTCGATACATTAGCTCGGATGGAGTTTAGTAGATGTGAAATTTAGTTTCCCATGGGTGCAAGCCCCCATGGTTAATTACATCTCAGACTGGAGACTGAGAACAATCTTGATTAAAGATCATATATTATCCTTTTCAAAATAGGATTGGCACAAGGGTATATACTAGGAAGTCCTACTCAAATGGAAAGGAATGGCTCAAGTGGCTATGTCAGCATGCGTGGTTCATACCAGCATTTGGAGGGACTAAGGCAGTGAGAATAAATTGGAGAAAAGAAAATCAAGCATTTGATACATACGTGAGAGAAAGATGGAGGTGGCGTCATCCATGTGACACAGATAAGTAGGATTTATAATCCTTGAAGAGAAGAGATTTATCCAGTATTTAGGCATACCACGAGACCGTATATGGTAGCCTTGAATCGTAAATCTGAATTGGGTTTAGTGTTCTACACACAACACTAACACTCGTGTCCTAGCTAAAGCGGTGCAAAATTTAGACTTACTCTAGCCTGGATTAGGGAGCCAGCTAACCACCTAATCGATTTAAAACCATGCTATTATGTCCTTTTATGAAAGATGGGTGAGTGGTTCAGTTTTTGGAAATTAAGGTCGACACCTAGAGAGTTTCCTAATTGACATTATACTTATATTGAGTAAATGATCCTAGCTAACGCAATTAAATTTTTATTTTAATTAGTTTCTAATGCAATGCATGCTGGTTGAAGTATCCAAATCAAATATGCATCAGATTTTAAAAATAGGCTTAGTATAAAATAATTTTTAGAAGGATACTAGACTTCCCCAGGTCTGGCACCTCATCCTCATAAGCATGATTATCCGAACTCTACCCGCAAACAGGGAAATGTCTCATAGAAGGAGAAACAAGAATGTATTAATATGCATGCGACCCCAGACAATTTCGACAGTTCCCTAGATTCATTAAGTTTCTATTTTATTTAAATTTTAAAATTTTAAATATTTGTTATGAGTAAAAAAAATTTATAGTCCTTAGAGAGCCTAACGAGGTCCAGGCTAAAACAAAAAAAATGACATGTAATAAATAAAGAAAAGCATGTAACCCTAGAGGCACACAGCATAAATAAAAACACAACAAAAATAATCAAACTAATTAAAAAAAGTCCATAGGCCAACTGTCCTTAATTACAAACCAAGGTCTACAGAAAAGTAAAGTGGCCGGACACCACTTCAAATAACCCGGATTTCTAAGCCTAGGACTGACACAAATGACTTTGAGTGGGATATTGGTTCTTCATCTCTTTAGTCTTCTTGGATTTTCTTCTTTTTGGACTCCTTGGATCTTTCCTCCTTGGACTCCTTGGGTCTCTCCTCCTTGGATTCCTTGGATCTCTCCTCCTTGGACTCCTGGGATTAGTCATGGCTTGAATATCCAAACAAAGAGATAATCTCCCTAAAAAGGGGTATTGCCTTTTCTCTTTGGATATCTAAAGGTCATCCAAACTCGCTCATCCAAATGGAAGAAGACTCTCCCCTTTGAGGATTTCTTCTTCTTATGGAATTTAAGTTGGATAAGAATATCCCAACTCAAAGTTATTTTCACAACTCTCACTAATTATTACAAATGTTACATTAATGAAAAGCAATAAATTCTAGACTCTTCTATAGGGTTATCCTAATAAAAATTCCAAATAGTTTATAATCTCAAGCAATTCATATAGCAATGAAAATACACATCACAGTCACACACTTTCCCATGCTCTTAATTATTTACGAGGGCTAAGTGATCTCTGGAGCACCTGTAGTTGTCACACAGTTTGAGCAATCATGCACACACACAAGGGGAGAGGGTTTTTAAAAGTAAAAAAAAAATATAATTTTTCATTGTCTGTTAATCATATTGTACGAAGTTATTTCTTACTGTACGATATTATATTATAAACATGTTCTGTGAACAAATCGTACGATACGAATACTATCGTACTGTATGATGTGTTTCAAATCCAAAACCTTAGCCGTCACATTAACTTAAGTAAGTTAATCTGTGTCGTTCGTACTATACGAAGACCTTTGTACTGTACGATCTATTTTAAATACTTACTTAATTACA
This sequence comes from Dendrobium catenatum, assembly GCF_001605985.2. NCBI lineage: Eukaryota > Viridiplantae > Streptophyta > Magnoliopsida > Asparagales > Orchidaceae > Dendrobium > Dendrobium catenatum. The sequence goes on from NW_021318866.1 coordinate 92,001, forward strand.
AATTGAAACTCATACTGTACGAACACATTCATACAATACGATGAACAGAGACAAATTCAGTTCGTCCTAGACAATCCCTTATTTTTGTCTCATCGTACTGTATGATATAGATCATACCATATGATGAACAGAGACGACATTTGATTGTCCCAGAATTCATCCTGGACGATGCCTTGATTTTCACAATTCGTACTATAAGATGTGTATCGTATAATTCGATGAACAGAGACGACATTTGATCATCCCAGCTATCATTCTGTATGAGCTTTAGTGTTGAGGATCATACTATACGATTTAGTATTGTATTGTACGATTAGATTTTGAACTGTTCATACAACTTCATACCAGGATGAAGCCTGCTTATACATGTCGTACTGTACGATGAGAAATCATATTGTACGATTATAACTTCTACTTTAAAAATTTCAGAGATTTTAGAGCCCATTTTATGTGTAAAAATTGTTATGTTTTGAGAGAGAGATAAGAGGAGGAAAACGTAATTAGAGAGGAAAATCCTTGGGAGAGAGCTATTGAGAAGTTTTGAGGGGTTGAGAGAGGAAGGAGAAGGTGAGCTTGGTGAGGGAGAAGTGGTGTGAGGGAGATCACACAATTGCTCCGATCTTGCTGCATCTTGCTCCTCCTGTGGCCCAGGAAGAACTTGAGGGAGGCTCTCTAAGGGGGAGACTCTTCTACATCCATGACCTCAAGGTACTCTTCCTTCTCTAGGAGGGAAAAAAACGAGAAGGTTCTCTGCCGTTACCAGGAGGGTGAAAATAAACCTTGGCACTCCGCCAAGCCGGGTTGGTGAAAGGGAGTATTGTAAGGGCTTCTCCGTCTTGCCGAGGGGGGCAAAAGGAGAGCTATAGTTTGTAGTGAAATTCCTGGAACGGAGGACTTCGAGGAGTGGATGCAGGTCATGGTTTGACCGAACCACTATAAAAATTTTGGTGTGTTTTTTCCTTATCGCTTTTTATTCTTGCGTGCATTTTATTTTCATAATACTTGCTTGGTGAAAACGTGTGAAAGAAAAATGATTCTATTGTTGCACGTTGAGTGTAATTATTTTCCTTTGTAGTAGTTTAAATTTTTATGTTAAAAATTTAAAAACATTAAAAAAATTAAAACTCCTACTTATGTTTTAATTATTGTATTATAATTTTCATAATTCAGCCCCCTCTTGTCCATCTAGTAATTTCAATTGGTATCAGAGCCTGCTTTCAAAAATAGTATTTTAGAAAACCTTGAAAAATGATCATGTCGCATTTTGGTAATCTTAACACCGCGGAGGGTTATTCAATAACCCGTCCACCACTTTTTGACAACATTCCATTTGATTTCTGGAAAATTAGGATGGCTACATTTTTTCAATCTATTGATTACCGCATGTGGATGTTAGTCAATGATGGATATATTGCACCTATTAAAATTGTGAATGGAGTGAAAACTTTAGTACCTTTTAATGAATGGAGCAATGAGGATAGGGAATTAGCCCAATTGAATGCTAAGTGTTTAAATTGCTTTTTTTGTGCATTAAAGTCTGAGGATTATATGAGAGTTTCTACCTGTGCTACTAGTAAGGAGATTTGGGATAGACTGTGTATTACATACGAAGGAACAAGTGAAGTAAAATAGTCTAGGCTTAACATTCTATTGCATGATTATGAACTCTTCCGTATGAAACCTAACAAAATAATATCTGACATGTACACTAGGTTCACCCAAATTGTGACATCCTTGCATGCATTAGGTAGAGAGATTTTAAATTCATGAGAAAGTTAATAAGATTCTGAGATGCTTACCTAGTTCCTATGATGCTAAGATAACTGCTATCACTGAATCTAAAGATCTTAACTTTTAATCTATTGATAATCTCCTTGGGTCACTCATTGCATACGAGAAAGGAGTGAGTCAAAGATAAAGTGATGCAGGTGAAAAGAATAAGGAGCGAACGGTGGCACTAAAAGAAAACAACTCATAAAGTGACAGCTCTGCAGGTGAGGAAGAAGATGATATAGCATTGATGACCCGATAGTTTAAGAAATTCTTAAAGAGAAAACAAAAGCGTCATCAGAACGGCTGGAATAAAGGTAAAAGCTCAAAGTCTAATAAAGTTTCATCTGATACATTCTGTTTTGAGTGCAGGAAGTCAGGTCACCTTCGAGCTGATTGCCCCAACTTGAAGAGCCAACCAACTAAGGATAAAGGCGAGGAAAAAGCCAAGTACAAGAAAGGAAAGATGAAGACACAAAAAGTTTTTTGGATCGACTCTGCCTCAGAATCGTCAGAAGAAGAAGCAGAGGAGGAGGTAACAAATTTGTGTCTTATCGATAATGATAACTTTGATAAATCAGATCAAGATGAGGTATGTCAACTTTAATATGAAGAGTTATTGCTTATTTCTGAGAATATCCATGACTCATATAGGAAGTTGAAAAGATGCATGATAGTCTTAATATAGAATTTAATTCTTTACAAACTGAGCATGCTAACTTAGTTAAGGAAATTTTTGATTTAGATAGAGATCATATGCTACTTCTTGATGAGTATAATGTATTAAATAAGAAGCATATTGAACTAACTGAAATGCATGATAACTTGAAAACCACTCATGTTGAACTAGAAGAGGCTTTTCATAGGTTAGAAAAACTTGCATTAGAAGTAGATCACAGTGAGCATTTGTTAAAAGTAGAAGTTCATGAATTGACATATCAAAACAACACTTTTCAAGAAAGAATCAAAGAATTAAAAAAGGAAATTACATCACTCACATTAGACCAACCTAGTCAATCCCCAACACAGCATGCATCACGTAACTTTAGGAAGACGTACGCATCACCACCCACATAGATTAGTGAATCCATTTCCTGGTGATAGGTGCTTCTCTTGTGGCATGTTAGGTCACATAGCCTGCACATGCACAATTCACCGTAAGACACACTTAGTATGGAGACCTAAACTGCATCCATCACAGCATAGAATGCATACATATCATTCATGCAAGCATAAGGAGGAACCCAAACTCGCTTGGGTTCCCAAATCTAATCCTTGAATGAAATTGTAGGGATGCTCTCACAAAAGACCTATTGAGAGCATGTGGTACCTGGATAGCGGCTGCTCGCGACACATGATTGGAGATATGAAGAAGTTCATCTTACTGGAGACCAAAACTGGAGGCAAAGTAATATTGGGAGAAAACACTACCAGGAAAGTGATAGGCTCAGGTACTGTTGGTAATGCTAAGAATTTTTTAATTGAAAATATTTTATTAGTTGATAGTTTGAAACATAGCATTAGTCAATTATGTGACAAAGGTTTTGATATAAAATTTCTGTCTGATAAATGCCTGATTAGTTTAAATGATAAACTAGTTTTAGAAGGAAAACGAATTAACAATGTTTACATGTTAAATCTTGATTGCATTGATAGTTCAAATTCATTTTGTTTGAAAATAATAGTTGATGACTCGTGGCTATGGCATAGGAGACTATGCCATGCTAGTATGAAAACACTTAGAATCATCACTCAGAAAAACCTAGTTAAAGGCGTACCGAAGTTAGACTTTACTAAGAATCACTTATGTGATGCTTGCCAACTCGGAAAACAAGTCAAAACATCATTCCATTCAATTAGAGATGTGATCACCTCTAGGCCATTAGAAATCCTACACATGGACTTATTTGGACCCATTAGTACAGCCAGCCTAGGTAAAAAATATTATGGATTTGTGATTGTATATGACTTCACTAGATTCACTTGGGTAAGATTCCTAGCACATAAGAATGAGACTTTTGAGGAATTTAAGGTATTCTCTATATGGATTAAAAAAAAAATTAGGTTGTGAAATCTCAACAATCCATAGCGATTATGGTGGAGAGTTTCAAAATGATAGATTTGAATCATTCTATCAAGAGATAGGAATAGAACATAATTTATCAGCACCTAGAACACCTCAACAAAATGGTATAGCAGAAAGGAAGAATAGAACTTTGGTAGAAGCTGCTAGGGCAATGTTAGCGGAGTACACCATTCCTATATACTTTTGAGCAGAAGCAGTCAACATAGCGTATTATGTTTTAAATAGGGTAAACATTAGATCTAAGCTGAATAAAACTCCTTATGAACTCCTTAAGGGTAGGACACCAAACCTTTCACACTTACATTTCTTTGGGTGCAAGTGCTTCATCTTGAATAATACAAACATCCCTTAGGAAAATTCGATCCCAAGTCTAATGAGGGAGTTTTCTTAGGTTATTCATCTGTAGGTAAGGCCTATAGAATCTTTAATAAGAGAACCCTAGTTGTAGAAGAGTCCACCCATACAGTATTTGATGAATTAGATATGTCCTATGAAAATAAAATTGAAGATGATGAAATAGAGGCAATTTAAGGAGTATAGACTATGACCTTAGGAGAAAGAGTAGAACCTCAGGAAGATTTGCCTAGAGAATGGAGATATTCTTCTAGTCATCCTAAAGAGTTAATTTTAGGAGACCCATTAGAAGGTGTAAAGACTAGGCATGGACCTAGGAAAGAGGTTAGTCATTCAGCATTCATCTCTATGATAGAACCTACAAGTATAGATCAAGCATTAGGAGATGAATTCTGGATTCTAGCAATGTAAGAAGAGCTGAACCAATTCACCAGGAATGATGTTTGGGAGTTAGTCAAGAGACCTAAAGAACAAAGTGTTGTTGGAACAAAATGGGTCTTCAAAAATAAGGTGAATGATTCAGGAATAATAATAAGAAATAAAGCTAGATTAGTAGCTAAGGGGTACAACCAAATTGAGGGAATAGACTTTGAAGAAACCTTTTCTCCTGTTGCTAGACTAGAAGCCATAAGGGTGCTCTTAGCTTTTGCGTGCTTCAAGAACATCAAGCTATATCAAATGGATGTAAAGAGTGCTTTTTAGAACGGGGTACTTAAGGAAGATGCCTATGTTAAGCAACCCCCCGGATTTGAAAGTTCACAATTTTCAAACTATGTGTTCAAATTAAAAAAGGCACTTTATGGATTAAAGAAAGCACCTATAGTATGGTACGAAAGACTTACCTCATTCCTATTGAATAGAGGATTTGAAAAGGGTAGTGTATATACTACACTCTTTTTACAAAAGATCAAAAATGAAATTCTCATTGTTCAGATTTATGTGGATGACATTTTATTTATATCTTCAGATAAAATGTTATGTGATGAATTTTCAAAAATAATGAGTTTGAAATGAGCATGATGGGAGAACTAAATTACTTTATTGGCTTAAGTGTAAAACAAATGGATAACGAAACTTTTCTTAGCCAAATAAAGTACATTAAGGATATTTTGAAAAAATACAAAATGGATAGTGCTAAATCCATGAACACTCCAATGAGCTAAACAATCCAATTAGACAAAGATCCTAGTGGAAAATTAGTAGATCAGAAAAAATATAGAGGAATGACTGGATCCCTTCTTTACCTGACTGCCAGTAGACCAAACATAATGTTTAGTGTGTGCCTTTGTGCTCGTTTTCAAGCCAATCCTAAAGAGTTTCACTTAACTGCGGTCAAGAGAATCCTTAGATATCTACTAGGCACCCCGAACTTAGGAATTTGGTATCTTAGGCACAGCACTTCCTTTGAAATCTTAGGGTACTCAGATTCTAATTTTTGCTGGGTGTAGGATAGATAGAAAAAGCACCTCTGGTACATGCCAATTCATAGGACAATCTTTAATTTCTTGGTTTACTAGGAAGCAAAACTCAGTTGCCCTTTCCACGACCGAGGCAGAATATATTACAGTAGGAAGTTGCGTTGCACAAGTACTATGGTTAAAACAATAAATTCTTGATCTTGGCCCACCTGTAGGAACCATCTCAATCATGTGTGATAATACAAGTGCGATTTACATCTCTAAGAACCCAATTTAGCACTCTTGAATGAAACACATAGACATTAGACACCATTTCATAAGAGATAACGTTGCTAAGGGAGATATAGAATTGCATCACATCACTACAGGAGATCAATTGGCTGACATATTCACAAAATAACTAGCATTCGACACCTTTAGCACCTTGAGGACTAGACTGAGTGTCATAGACATTACTGCATAAAAAAAACAAAACAAAATCTTCTAAGGCTGTTCCTGATCATTACACACTCACTACACAAAACCATCGAATGTGACATTTTATTATCATACTCTATGATACACCGATCGTACTGTATAATATATCTCAATCTACATAAAACACAAACCACTGGCAAATTTTGCCTCTGTTGATTGTACCGTACGACCTACATCGTACTGTACAATACAATTGGTAGTCATTCAATCCATATGGTATGACATTATTGAGCATCGTACTGTATGATACCTCTACTTCGTACTGTACGATCCACGTCTATAAACGGATTGGGATGAATTAACTTTGTTCGGTACATTATTATTGGTGTTCATACTGTACGATACCTCCACTTCATAGTGTACGATCCACCTCAGCAAAATGGATGAGAATGACATAAAGGAGTCTGGTACGATATAAATGCCGTTCGTAATGTATGACACACCTGTTCGTATAGTACAAAACTTTTGTTCAAAATTCGTACTGATGACCCTCGGGATGATCGATATTCTTCTGATAGTACTGTATGATATACATCGTACTGTACGCTTTGACCACCTTTTCCTTAAACGATTAGTCAGAATATTTATTACCAATAGTACTGTACAAAACACGATCGTACTGTACGATTGTTCAAAATTTCTATAAATTGGCTAGCTAGGCAGATATCCTCACTTGCAACTCACTTCACCCACTACACCTGTTCTTTCTCACCCTTTACTCAATCTCTACACGATGTCTAATTCCAGCAAGAAGACTCGTTTAGCAGCGGGAGTCTTCCTCTAGCCGTCACTGCGCTCGGTTCCTGAGTGTTGAAAATGAGGAAGCTTATCATAAGTATAAAGCCTACAAAATTACACCTTCCAAAAATGCTCAATTAGGCTGCCCTGAATTTCGAGGTAATGAACTTATATACTTCCCCCACCTTTCAATTCCTCCTCACTCTGTCCTTCCCCTACAACTCTGAACATCTTTTGGAATTTCTATCAAATCTAACCTACACCATCGACAACACAACTTTCCACTCCTTTGTTTGTCGTCAAAACATAGAAATCACCAGAGCCGACATCGCCCATTAATTGGGCTATCCACTGAAGGTCCTAGGGTTCGTTCGTTTCTCACAAACGAATTTGATTAGAGTGAGGTTAATCAAGTCATTAGGAATGCCACATTCTATCAACACCAGCCCCTCATCCAATGACTAAATCGAAATGCCAGGATTATTCAACATGTCCTTAGAACTTCTATAATACTCAAAGCTGGCGGTCGGATCAACATGACCCCAATTTTATCTGTCGCTACCTACCTTATCATGTCCAACACCAAATTCGATGAGGCTGGTTTGATTATTGACTACATTCTCCATATGACCTTCATTCGCCTCCCTACTACTCACCGGAAACAAAATCTAGCTCTTAGTCACCTTATAGGATACATCCTTCAGAATAAATACCAACTAACTTATCCTGGTGAACCCGATAATCTTCCAATCTTTTATACGGATGCCTCTTTCCGTATTCTTTTCCATCGGGGACAAGAGCTTGAAGAACCCGTCTTTGATGAAGAAGAAGGAGAAGATGCCCCCGCAGCAGCTCTAGCTCGTCCATGATGATATACAGCACCCCGAGCTCCTGCACCAGCTTACTTTCAAGAGCAACATCAGCAACACGAGACCGACATGCAATGGTTTAGGGAATGCTTCAACATGATTGATCAACGATTTGACATAATCCTTCACTATTTTAAGCCACATTCACCTCCACCTCCAAGCGATCAGAATCCTTACCTTTGAAGTGTATGTGTTGTATTTTTCTTTCTTAGTGTTTCCTCCTCTTTTTGGTGTTGTAAAAAGGGGGAGAAGGTTGTTGTAGTTTTCCTTATGTTGTAGTTTGTTTGCTCTTATGTTAAATATAATGCATTTCCTTTTATTTCGTACTGCATTTTACTTTTTAGTATTTTTTCTTGTTCTTATGTTTAATTTTAAAAAAAAAAGAAAACAAAAATAAAAATATGCCATTCAAACTTGCTTACAACAAACATTATTTGACATCATCAAAAGGGGGGAAATTGTTTCGACCCAAGACCCCGAGCTTAAGATTTTGATGATGACAAATAATGTTGCCTGAACTACTCTTCATTGAATATCATTTATTATTTTCTATTGTCCGTGAGTACTAACATTTCATCAAGATCACAAGCCACTCAGGACAACAGGAAGACTCAAGACTAGTTAGATTAGGAGTATGAGTTTGACAATGTAATTTATTATTTATTTTATTTTTTATTTTCTTGAGTATGACCACAAAATATAGGTGAGTCTGAGCAATCATGCACACATACAGGGGGAGAGGGTTTTTAAAAGTAAAAAAATATAGTTTTTCATTGTCTGTTAATTATATTGTACGAAGTTATTTCGTACTGTACGATATTATATTATAAACGTGTTCTGTGAACAAATCATACGATACGAATACTATCGTACTGTACGAGGTGTTTCAAATCCAAAACTCTAGCCATCACATTAACTTAAGTAAGTTATTCTGCGTCGTTCATACTATACGAAGACCTTCGTACTGTACGCTCTATTTTAAATACTTACTTAATTTAACCCATAATTAGTACAAAAAATCAAGGCTTAATTATAAATTGAAACTCATAATGTACGAACACATTCATTTAATACGATGAACAGAGATGAATTCAGATCGTCCAAGAGATCATCCTGGACGATCCCTTATTTTTGTCTCATCGTACTGTACGATATAGATCGTACCATATGATTAACAGAGATGATATTTGATCGTCTCGGAATTCATCCTGTACGATATAGAAGGTTCTCTGCCGTCACCAGGAAGGTGAAAACAGTGCTTGGCACTCCGCCACACCGGGTTGGTGAAAGGGAGTATTATAAGGGCTTCTCCACCTTGCTGAGGGGGTCAAAAGGAGAGCTATATGTTGTAGTGAAATTCCCGGTGTGGAGGACTCCGGGGAGTGGACGTAGGTCATGGTTTGACCAAACCATTATAAAAATTTTAATGTGTTTTTTCCTTATCGCTTTTTATTCTTGCGTGCATTTTATTTTCATAATACTTGCTTGGTGAAAATATGTAAAAGAAAAAGGATTCTATTGTTGCACATTGAGTACAATTGTTTGCCTTCGTAGTAGTTTAAATTTTCATGTTAAAAAATTAAAAACAAAAAAAAAATTAAAACTCCTACTTAGGTTTTAATTATTTCATTAAAATTTTCACAATTTACCCCCCTCTTGTCCATCTAGTAATTTCACATGGCCACCTACAAAAAATAATACATATTATCCCTAACCTAGGGTTAGATTTAACGCACATCACATCAATCCATAGTACAATAAAGTAAGCAAACATAGTAATAATTTTTCATAACATTCAATGAAATCTTAAAAAAACCTGGCACATAGTAGAAAAATAAACACCGGCCTAGCCTAAGTCTAGAAGTGGTGCCTTAGTAAACAATTATATAAGTGTGTAAGGCTTATGTGGTTTTTGGATAGGTCCTATATAAGATAATGAGTTGAAGTTGCCTGAGATTAGAGTTTATTGAAGGTCATAAAAGGAAATTTTAATTAAAGTTTAAATATTAGTGAATTAGGATCCAAGTTTTCTAGATTTGGAATTTCCTATCCAAAGATGTGAATTTTAGAAGTTTTGGGCATTTAAGGAATTAATAAAACTGCCTAATTAGGGGTGATTTTATGATTTTAATACAAATCAGCTCCAAACTGATTGAAATCACTCCCAAAGGTCAGAAATAACCTAATCAAGTATTTCTAAGTGTTTTGGGAAAATTTAGAATTTTTAATAATTTTTAATTATCTAAAAGGTGCAAAATGGTAATTTCTAATTAAGGTTAAATTGAAGGGTAGGTTAAGGTCAACATAAGAAGCCCTATTTATCTAAGGTTAAGTACTAAATTATGAACAATTTGAGCTATTGTGGGTAATTTTTTGAGTTAAAATGGATTTATTACCATTTTTAGAAGGTACCAAGCCTTATTTAGCAGGTAAATTAGGGTTGTTTAATTAAGGGGTCTATAAGCTCCTAAAAATTCATACAAAATTTAGGGACGTTCAAGATTTCACTAAGTTTAAATGTTAAAATTTTCATGTCAATCAGTGATCTATCCTATCTCCTAGAATTTTCTAAATTTGCTAGAAGATTCTTTAATTATTGTCCTTAGGGTGTCGCTACATTGTATGGGTTTAAATCGAAGTTTTGAGCTAACCGTACCCTTGGGGTAAAAATGTAGGGAATACACAAATAAATAAACACACCATGTCCTTAGATCTAGGAGAGCCTAAACTAGGTGTTCGTGCATCCTACATATGCAAAGTACGATAAAAGAAAATTAAGTGTGCTTAACGAAGTGATTAATGAATGATTGAGACTCAATCATTCACTAATCCACTTCCACATGATTTCTCCTCATACACATAACATATTTTTAAAATTTCACCAGTAGTGGATCTCCCAAAGTTAAGATTAAATTATAAGGACTTATTGTTCTAAACAGAATGAGGTATGGCACACCAAAATCCAATTTAAAATGAATTTGTTATGATTTATCAAAGTTTAAAGGCAATAAATACTAATTTTAAAATAGTTTTAAAATAATTAATACTTATTTTTTTTTTTTTTTTTTTTTTTTTTTTAAAAATAACCAATTTACTCTTTTAATAATATTTTAAAATTTACAAAATATTTTCAATTAAAAATAATTTTAAATTAAAGAGGCCGAAAATACGATCGATTTGATATATTATACAAAATTTTTGGATTAAAATAAAATTTGTAATGATTTTTTAAAGATTCTGAATTTAAAAAGGATTTAAAATAAATTTTAAAAAAAATCTATTTTAAAAAAATTGAGTCGTATCTTGAGACGATCCGCGAGATCCCTACAACGGTGTTGACCTCCATTTTGCCCAGATTCCTGGTCAAAGACATTGACTTGGTCAAATTGACCAAGCCAGACCCCATGACCCTCTCCAATGGGTTCTGTGAGTCGAGTCGAGTCTGTTGAGCCCGGGCTTGGACCCTGAGTCAACCCAGTTGACCGAGTCAACCCAGTTGACTGAGTCAACTAGGGTTGACCAGTTTGGACCCTTCAAGCCAAAAATCAATTCTAAATTAATTTCATCGATTCCATGGCTTGATCTCACCTCCCCTCTGACCTAATTGACTGGTTTGACAAAGTCAAACCCTGACTTGGTCAAATCGAGTCATAATTAGGTTAATGTGACCCATTAAGGCCTTATTAAGAGTCATTTAATACATTTAATGGCTCTAATTTATATCCTTTGAAATTCAAACGAAAACCACGGTCAATTCCCTCTAACTTCCCTCCTAATTCAATCTAGATTAGATCTAGGCCGTTAATCTAGAGCTTAGAGACTTAAATACCCAAAATTAGGTTTAGGAAAGGATCTTTTTTGGCTCTTACTCAATCTCTAGACCACCTGAGGCCTGGATATTTTGTGAGAGTACTCCCACGACCTCCTACCACCTTTCCCGACCAAAGCCAGCTGTCAGAAGCTCGCCGACGGCGAGATCCCGGCGAGACCGAACCTTTGAACCCTTCCCCGAAGAATCCCGATCGATCCACGGCATTTCAGGACTCTAGTTCAATAAAAGAATTGTTCTTGAAGATCCCACAAGTCCAACGAGCCCAAGATCGTCTGAATCCACCGTGTGGATTGAGGTATATCGCAAACCCTAGTTTAGAATACTTATGGTTAAATAGCTTTTCAATAAGTGCGTTTTAGATCAAACTAAAACCTCCCCACTGATGCTCTTCACTACTAGAAGCTAGATCTAAAGTTTCATTACGTTTGGTCCAGCCGTTTGGGAGAACGAAGCAAAAATAGGGTTAGGGCTCTCGGTTCGGCTGACTCCGAGCCGCACGGTCTCTGGACCGTTGATCCCGCTGATCAACAGTGAAGATCTCGGTCGGACCGTGCCTCCGTCCGGCCGCAGGAGATCTGGTCGAACCACGCTTCGTCCAACTAGATCTCAACCGTCTGATCGTTACCATGCGAGATCGGATGGCTCCGGAGTGATCCGACGTGGTTGAGTGATGCGGCACGAATTTTAGCGCCGCCGCAATCATTACCAATGATTGAGCGGCGGCGCAATCATTGGTAATGATTGCCCGCGGTTACGGGAGCAAATCGGAGCCCACCACGTGTCAGCTGCGATTATTTAATATTAAAATTATTTTTTAAAGCTATTTAACTTTAAAAAATCATAGAAAATTTATTTTTGCTCCGTTTTTGATGTATAATACCTCGTTTTGCTCGTATTTTCATTCTCCACACCATAAAAATAATATATATATTTTAATTATTTAAAAAATAGTAAGAAGTGATATTTTAAAAATATTATTTTTATTATTTTATTACTATTATATTATAATATTAATAATTATATTATGTTAAATCATTCTTTGTTACTATTTTTTTTGTATTATTATTATTATATTACTATATTTATTTTAAAAAAATATATATATATTTTCTAATCATTAAATATTATTTTAACTATTATAATTAATTAAATTATCTAAAATATTATTAATAATTAAAAAATTGCTATTATTATACATTTTAGATTATTTTAAGTTTCATAACTATTAAAGTATTATTTTCTTCTATTTTTAATAATTATTGTTAAATATTATTTATCTTAAATTATTTTTAAACCTATTTATTGTATCTAAACTTGCAAAATGTATATCTTCCTCGTTTTAAGTCGGATTTTGACGCACAATATCTTGGTTTGATTGTATTTGAATTCTGCACATTTAAAAGTTGGTTTCGCTCAAAATGTTTTGATCCGTCTTCAGTTATTTTAAAAACAGCCAATGGCACTATTTTTAAATAGTATTTAATTATTGTATGTAAACTTTGAAATTGCGTAACTTCTTAGTTTTAAGTCCGCTGTCTATGTACAACACCTTGTTTTGGGTGTATTTTGAATTCTGCATAGTTTAAATCTATTTTTAAATAAAACTTGTGTCTATATTTTCTGTTATTCTAAAAACAGTAAAATAACATTATTTTAAAAATATTCCTTTGTTGTATTTAAACTTGTAAATTGCATATCTTTTTCGTTTTGAATCGGATTTTGACGTGCGACCCTTCGATCTTTTTAGAAAAATGTGTATTTTATTTTGAAACCATTTCCAGTCACTGATTTTGGCTATTTTGGCAGATCACTATTTGAATTTGTTTATTTGAGTATTTTTTATATCGAATATTGATTATAACAATTATTTTTAGGATACAAACTATTTTCAAATCATTTTGAGGCGTCGATTGAGTGATCAGTGGGTCTCCCTAATATTTATATAGATATGAATTGACCTATTTTTAAATTAAATTATTTTTCAAAGATTATATATATTTACAATTATTTTGAGTATTTGCGAAATTACTTATGTTATTAAATTTCTAATTTTGGGAGATCCGCTATTTTATGAAACTTTAAACTTGGCTTCTATATGTGAATGGTAATCATGGGGGAGTGGGTTAGTGAATGGTTGAGTCCCAATCATTCACTAATCCTTTCTTTAGGTGTCTTTACTTTCTTATTATTCGTAGTTTGCATGTGTAGGTCGCACCACGAGCACTTAGCTTAGGCTCTCCTAGATCTAAGGACATGGTGTGTTTATTTCATTTTTTGTATTCCCATGCATTTATTACCTTACGGGTTAGACAAAACATTACTTTAAACCCATATAACATAGTGACACTTTAAGGACAATAATTAAGGACACGTCTAGCCAACTTAGAAGTTTTCTAGGAGCTAGGATAGATCCCAGATTAATATGAAAACTTCAACACTTGAATTTAGTGACATCATAAACCTCACAGAATTTTCTAGGAATTTTTAGGAGTCTTTAGACTTCTTAATTAACCAACTATAATTAACATGCTAAATAAGGCCCCGAGACCTTCCAAAAATTACAATAAATACATATTAGGTCATAAAATTACCCATTATATCTCAAACTGACTAGAATCTGATCCTTGACCTTAGATAAATAGGGCTCCCTAGTTTGATTTCAGGTTGACCCCTAATTGGACCATAGGTGGAATTTATCATTTTGCCCCTAATAATTCATTAAAAATTATTAAAAATCTCAAATTTTCTCCAAACACTTGGGATCACTTTATTAGGTCATTCCTGACCTTTGGGAGCAATTTCAATCAGTTTGGAGCTAATTTGGAGCAAAACAATAAAAATAGTCATTTATTAAGAAATTTAGAAATTCCCTTAATACCCCGATCTTTAGAAATCCATAATTAATTGTAGAAAATTCAAAATCAGGTAAACTCACTTGCATTAGACTCTACTTAGGTCCTAGTATTTTTTAAAAATCTTAGGTTTCCAGAAATTTGCATAGGTTAGAAAGTCAACTTTTTGGTCAACCGTAGTTCATTTAGGGCCCAAAACTTAGAAAATTCATAACTTTGGATAGGAAACTCCGATTTCAGCCTACTACCTGTCTAACTACTCGTATTAAGGTCTAGTATTTTCCTAAGGTGTTAGAAATCCCAGACTTAGTCTTTTTCCCATAGTGACTTTTTGGACCCTTAGTCTAGTTCCTAGGAGGACCCGGGATATATATATATATATATATATATACTGTTCTTCCATGTAGGTGGCCATGCTCAAGCTGATAAAAGGGGGAGCATTAATATGATTTCTAATAATATTTTATGCAGGTGCTTGCTCATCTCCCCCTAAATAAAATGAGTGCTAAATTAATAATCATAATTTGCACAGGTGGAGCTACTTAGCCCTCAAAATTAAGAGCATGGCATGGCACAGGGTCAATGGTGTTAGCACTTTCATTTTCATATAAACTGCTTTGAATTTTGATTAGGATAACCTTGCAGGGACTTTAGAATTTTTTTTTCTGCTTTATATTTGATGTAAAATTTGTAATAATTGTTAAGAGTTATGAAAAGAACTGTGAGTTGGGATATTCTTATCCAACTCGGATTCTAAAAGAAGAATACATCCCTAAAGGGGAGAGTCTTCTTTCGTTTGGAAGACCGAGTTGGATGACTTTAGATATCCAAAGAGAAAAGGCAATACACCCCTGCTGGGGAGAATTATCTCTTCGTTTGAATATTCAAGCCACGACGGATCCAAGGAGTCCAAGGAGGAGAGATCCAAAGAGTCCAAGGAGGTGAGATCCAAGGAGTCCAAAGAGGTATGATCCAAGGAGCCCAAGGAGAAGACATCTAGAAAGCTAAAGATTAAAGACCCAATATCCCACTCAAAGTTGTTGGCGTCTGTCATAGGCTTAGAAATCCGGGTTGTTGACAGTGGTGCCCGGCCACTTTACTTTCTGCAAATTCTGGTTGTAATAAGGGCAGCTTGCCTATGGACATTTAGATGATTTATTTTGGGATTTATATTGATGTGCTTTCCTAGTTGCGCAGTAGAAATGCTTGCTTTTTCTAGGTTTCTTTCTTGCATGCCGCTTTTGTTTTCGCCTGGATTCCGTTAGGCTCATCAAGGACTAAAAAATTCTTCTACTTGTAATTAATATTTAAAATTTTAGAACTTTAAATAACATAGAAACTTAACGAACCTAGGGAACTTCTGAAACTGTCCGTGGTCGCATGCATATTACTGCATTCCTCCTTCATTGCTATAAGACATCTCCATGCCTGTGGGTGAGTCCGGATAATCTGGCCTATGAGGATGAAGTGCCGGACCTAGGGAGACTCAGTCTTTTCTAAAAAAATTATTTTTAATAAGCCTATTTTTAAAATTCTATAGCACTCATGAGCTGACATTTCAACTAGCATGCATTGCATTAGAAACCAATTTAATTAAAATTTAATTGCATTAGTTAGGAGCATTTACCCAACATAAGTCTTGGACCACTTAGGAAATCCTCTAGATGTTGGTCCTATTTCTAAAGAATTGTACCACCCACCCATCTATCATAAATGACTTGACATCATGGTTTTAAATCGATTAGGTGGTTAGCTGGCTCCCCAATCCAGGCCGGGGTAAATCCAGGTTTTGCACTGCATTAGCTAGGACACGTGTCTTGGTGCTTCGTAGAGCACTAAGCCCAACCGAGATTTAGGATTCGAGGCTACTACATTCGGTCTCGTAGTATGCCTTAAATAGTATGTAGTCCCACCCTTTCAGGGACTATAAATCCTACTTATCTGCGTCACATGATGACGCCACCTCCATCCTTCTCTCACACATGTGATTGGATGTCTTGACTTTTATTTTTCTCAGTTTCTCTTTAGTACCCTAGAGCCTTCGAATGCTGGTATAAACCACGCATGTTGATTCAGCCCTTCAGAACTTTCTTCCCTTTGAGTAGGATTTCCTAGTCTGTACCCATGTGCCAATCCCACTTTAGGAGGGGATAATGTATGATCCTTAATCGAGAGTTTTCTTGGGTTCTGGCCTGTGATGTAATTAACCACGGGGGCTTGCGCCCGTGGGAAACTCGATCCCACATCAACTAAACCCCATTCGAGCTCTTGTATCGGGTGGGGGAAACCCGTGATTAGGTCGTGTATATTGCTACCCATCGGGGTGTGTTGGCGACAGCCTCTATCCTCAATGGTTAGTCGTATGCGCGATCCAATCTGTCCCTTCCAATTAACCCGTTTACGCGGTGCTCTTTCGGAGGTCCACAAGCGGTCAGACGGCGCCGCTGAAAGGCCAGATCCCGAACCGTTGATCATCAGATCAATGGTCCATATTGCACTTAGTTCAAACTCATGTGATCCAAAACCCTAATTAATAATTTGGCTCGTTTGATCAATCAGATCGATCAAATGAGCTGAAATTTGAAACAGAGGTTTTAATGTGACGAGCATCCATGGAGTATAGATATTTTGATCTAAAATGCGCTCAATGAAAGGCTATTTAGAACTAAGTGTCCTAACCTATGTTTAGGGGCTTTACCTTAATTTTGGACGGTTTGACCCGTATGTAGGCTTGTTGCACTTGTAGACTGTCCACGCTCCTAATTATAAAAGAAACCACTAGCTTTCAACGCCTAGATCGATTGCAAATGGCTTTGGAAGCTTCTTGGCCTTGGTTCACCGGAGGATCATTACTGGAGGGGCCTTGGCGGTGGCCCTAGGTCTGGAAAGGTGGGAGAAGCCTCTAGGAGTCCTCACAAGAAATCTCAGGGGTTTTTGTTGCCTAGAGAGAGAGAGATAGAGCAAAAATATCCTTAGAAAACCATAAATCATCCTATTTAAAGCATAGACTCAAGATCAAGGGTCTAGATTGAATCTAAAGCTAATTAAGTGGGAAAACAGGCCTAGGGGGTTGTGGTTTTCAATTTTGAATGAATAAGGAGGCTTTAATTGCATTAAATAGGGTTAATTAGATTTAAATAGGTCAATTTGACCTATTCAAGACTTGGGTTGACCAAGTCAAAGGTTAACTTGGTCAACCTAGTCAAATAGTGTTGTGGATCTGTGGCTTATGATTTTGATGATAGCAAACATTCTTTTTCTCTATGACTGCTTTCTACTAAAACTTCAGGTTCACACGATCGGACTGCAATTTGGAACCAGCTCAAGATTGGGTAGACTAGGTCTGTGTCAATTTGTAATCTTTTTCCTTCTTGAGTCTGTTGTATTTGGTGTGGCATATGATGATTTGTAACTTGGAAGATTTTCTGTTGTGCCCTAAAAGATTTCCATTTTTGGTAACATCGTCCGGGGCGATATTTATATCGTCCTGGATGATCTGGCAAAATTAGAAATCCTAATTAGGGTATCCTCATTAAAGCAGCCGTCTTTATACAAAACACATCGTCCTGGATGATTTTGTATTGGCCAGGATGATCAGCTCAATTCAGCAAGAATCTGCCGCCATATTTACTTAGGAAATACTTATTTTTGGACATCGTCCTGGTGGATCGTCCTGGACTATAAAATATCGTCTCGGATGATCCAGGATAATTTTTCCAATATTTCTCAGGCAGTTTTGGAAAGCAATTAATGGGGATTTCATCCGGGCCGATCGCAAGATCGTCCGGGTTGATTTGACATCGTCCAGCTTCATTTCAGGGTGATATTCAGGACAATTTTCCTCATATTTGAACTAATCATCCAGGACGATATGTCTATCGTCTTGGACGATAAAGTCGGCAACTTGCATTAATAAGCTCATTTTTAGCTTTTATATTTAATCTATGACATGACACTTTGTAAGTGTCTTTGGCAACCATTGTAGGTTCATTCTTGTGGGGGAAACTTGAAGAGAGAGCTTGAAAGGGAGAGAGGAAAGGGTAGAGTTTGAGAGGGAGAAGATCCTGTGAGGGGGGGAACTCAAGGGAGTGTGGAGGGGATTCCACACAGTTTCTCCGGAGAACTCACACCTTAGTACCATCGGTCTTAGGTTCATTTCTACCAAGATTAAACCCTCTAGAATCCTTCTCAAAGAAAATATTAACTTTCAAGTAAGATCGCTTTTTGCTGCCACCCAATTCACTTTTATCCTAATCCTTATTCACTCCTATAATAAGGACACATTTCACTTCTTTCTTGATTACATGTCTTGTAGCACTATCAAAACTAGGATTAGATCTTATGTTTTAAAAAGCAATTTGAAATACTAAAGGAAGATTTGGGAACCATTTACAATTAATGACTTAAGGAATTAGAGCCCACACTTTGACCTCTGCTTCTAATTTTGACTGGATTTAAATAAATAAAGTGATTAAGGGATCGAACAAGTGTGTCATTTGCCTTGGGTGTCTACTTTGAACCAAAATGCTAGGATCATCCAGCATGTTCTTAGAACCTCTATAATTCCTAAAGTTGATGACTGTATCAATATTACTAATCTTCTTTCCACTGTGACTTACTTTATCATGACTGATCAACCTATAGATGAAGCCCAACTCATTATTGACTACATTCATGGGCTTTCAAAAATTGGTCATGCCTCTCATAAGAGAAAGAAGAACATTACTTTAGGACACCTAGTGACCTATATTCTTGATAAAAAGTACAATCTAGTTCATCTTGATTCGCATCTACAATTATACATCTACTTCACTGATGCTTCATTCTGAGCACCTTTTGGGAGAGTTGATGGAAGTGAGGATTCTGCGAGAGAAGGGAAAGCACCTGCTCCTATACTTGCACTTGCGCTTACTCATGGACTAGCCCTTCAAGAGATGGTCTAGCACTTTGACAGACTTGAGAGTTATTTTAATTAGTGCTTTGATCAAATTCAGACTGACCTAAACCAGCGGTATGCTCAATATCAGCAGGATATGGGTTGGATTTGAAGTCAGTTTGAATCAGTGAACACTAATGTAGCTATGATTAATAGCTATTTTAATATCTTCAACAAGCCACCTCCTCCAGACTAGGGCCCCTTAAATATATAGATGTACTTCTTATGTAGTGATGTGATGTGATGATCTTTTACTTGTGTTTATTTAGTATTTTTATGTACTTATTTTGTGTCAGATTTTTTATATTATGTTTTGATTTTATTGATATTATCTGAGCGTTCATTGTATCTCTTTGATAACTTGATATCAATAAAAATTGTCTTGCTTTATTTAAGTTGATTTTATTCTCTTTTAGAAATGTTTTTTTTTCGTGAAAGTTTTTCTCTGATCAACACACACATTCACTTTTCTAAAAATGAGAAATCTACTTCCTATTTTTTTTTCTCTTAAAATATTTGGTAAGTCGTGTTTGACTTTTCTAAAACTGCTAGAGGAAGGGAACTCATGATTTTGTTTCTCTTTCTCTCTTCTTAAAGAGGTTATTTTACTTTTGATTCAAAATCTTCATCATATTTTAAATTGGATTTTGAAACTGATTTTTTTTCTTCTCCCTACATTTTTTCTATCGCATAGGAATCTTTTGCAAGATTGTTGAATCCACCATAAAATTTTCATAATCAAGTTGTTCGTGTTGACAATAATTTGGGTTTACTTTGGTTTTGAAAATATAAGAAAGAAAACATATTTTTTGAAAATAATTAAAAAAAAAAGTGGCCAATGATGCCAAACCAAAAGATGTGCAATGACGTCAAATTGAAAAAAAAATACACAAAA
Organism: Dendrobium catenatum; assembly: GCF_001605985.2. Lineage (NCBI taxonomy): Eukaryota > Viridiplantae > Streptophyta > Magnoliopsida > Asparagales > Orchidaceae > Dendrobium > Dendrobium catenatum. Next base: position 112,228 of record NW_021318866.1, read on the forward strand.
TGTATTAAAAATTAAAAGATCCTCAAAGAGCCATTCAAGTGATAAAGGACATAAAATTAGCCCACAAAAAATATGCTTATTTTTTTCTTATACTACTAAAAACTAAAGAAAATCCTTGATATGTTCGAAACTTGTGCTTGAAAATCTTGGTTCCTGATTCAGCAATTCGTGCATTGATCTTCTATTATATATGTTTTATGAAATGAGTTTTGAAAAATTAATGTTTCTTTTTCTCGTTTATTTTTTGATTTGGATATTGAATTAAAAAGTTTTTTTAGTCTTTAAAAGAACTTGAGCTTGGATTAACAATTTATGAATTTCTTACTTTTTCTGGATTATGCATTGTCAATCCAATTCTACTAAGTTTTTTATTAAAATCAAGAGGTAACTTTATCATTTTAAGAATATTTGTTTTTTCACTAAGATCAGAGAATGTTCTTGTCTTCTATTCATTTTGTTTTTTATTTGTGCCTCCTCTCTTTTTTATAATGTCAAAGGGGGAGAACGTATAGTTGAATTTTTGTACTGTTATCGTGTTTGTATCTTGTTATCAAAAAATTAAAAAACTTATTGTTAAATTTTTGTACTATTATCGTGTTTGTATCTTGTTTTCAAAAAAAAAAAAAATTCATCTCCCCTATTTTTTAAAAGGGTTTATTCTAGTGAGGGGGAGATTTGGAGAAATTGCTTTTTTTGAAAATTCAAATTGAAATGTTTGCCTTCATAAAAAAGGGGGAGATTGTTGCGGATCTATGGCTTATGATTTTGATGATAGCAAACATTCGTTTTCTCTATGACTGTTTTCTACTAACATTTAGGTTCACACAATCGGACTGTAATTTAGAACCAGCTCAAGCTTGGGTAGACTAGGTCTGTGTCAGTTCGTAATCTTTTTCCATTCTTGAGTTTGTTGTATTTGGTGTGGCATCTGATGATTTGTAACTTGGAAGATTTTCTGTTGTGCCCTAAAAGTTTTTTATTTTTGGTAACATTGTCCGGGATGATATTTATATCGTCTTGGACTATCTGACAAAAGTAGAAACCCTAATTAGGGCCTCCTTATTAAAGCAGATGTCTTTATGCAAAACACATCATCCTGGATGATTTTGTATCGGCCAGGATGATCGGCTCAATTCAGCAAGAATCTACCGCCATATCTACTTAGGAAATACTTATTTTTGGACATCGTCCCGGTGGATCGTCCTGGACTATAAAATATCGTCCTGGATGATCTAGGATAATTTTTCCAAAATTTCTCATGCAGTTTTGGAAAGCAATTAATGGGGATTTCGTCTGGACCGATCACAAGATCGTCCGGGACGATTTGACATCGTCCAGCTTCATTTCAGGGCAATATTCAGGATGATTTTTCTCACATTTGAACTAATCGTCCAGGACGATATGTCTATCATCCTGGACGATAAAGTCGGCAACTTGCATTAATGAGCTCTTTTTTAGCTCTTCTATTTAAGCTATGACATGACACATTGTAAGTGTCTTTGGCAGCCATTGTAGGTTCGTTCTTGTGGGGGAAACTTGAAGAGAGAGCTTGAAAGGTGAGAGGAAAGGGTAGAGTTTGAGAGGGAGAAGATCCTGTGAGGGGGGGAAGTCAAGGGAGTGTGGAGGAGATTCCACACGGTTGCTCCGGAGAACTCGCACCTTAGTACCATCGGATTCAAGGTTTGTCTCGAGGTAAGTTCACCAAAGAAGAAGATCTCTTTGGTGTCAAAGGACCCGGCGACTCCGCCGCACCGGGGAAGGTGGAAGTGATTTTGTAAGGGCTTCTCCGCCTAGCTGTGGGGGCTAAAGGAGAAACACTTTTTTTAGTGCCATACTTGGATGGTGCCTCTAAGGAGTGGATGTAGGTCAAGGTTTGACCAAACCACTATAAATCCATTGTGTTCTTTTCTTATTATCGCTTCTGTATTTATTTTTCTTCTGCACTTTGTTTGTGGTGATTTTGGTTAGAGTTTTATCTTGGGTTTTAAAGTTTTTCAATTCACCTCTCTCTTGGTTAGCTTGGGCCAGTTCTATAGGGCTTAACATCCATAACGAACTTTCAAGTGGTATCAGAGCAATTTCTAGTGTCATCTGAGCACTTTCAAATAGGACCAAGAGAGTGGGGGTTTGAGCTAAGAAGCCATGAAATGCATTTGAAATGAAGAGTGAGGGTATTGGGTCAACTAGGTTGACCCAAGGCCTGGGCCTGGGCTCAACAGACTCAGTTTGACCCACTGAATTGGAAGAGATAGGTCTTGGGTCTTGGCTTGGTCAAATTGACGAAGTCGAACTATTGGTCCAAGGGTTTAGAAAAAATCAAGGTCAATAACAAAGATCTTTTAAGAGGTTGATTCAAGGGAGCATATCAGTAATGAAGTATGAGGCCGAGTTTACTTCTCTCTGCAGGTTTGCTCCACATTTTTTCGGTACTTATGAGGAGAAGTATCACTAATTTTTGGAGGGACTCTAAGATGCGTTAAGGTAGCTACTATTTTCATTGGATATTATAGGCTTTACTTAGTTGGTTGAGAGGGCCAAGAGGATAGAGACTGATCAAATAACAATACAGTAGCAATGTGCTACACGTAAGAAGAGATTTGGTGGTGAGACAATTAGCAACAGCCATTTTGGGAAGAAGAGTAGGTTTGGACCTATTGAGTTTAGGAGAGGACATACAGTATCAATTTATGTTGGATCAAATAGAGGTAGTGTTATTAGTTTTGGAGGTTCATTGAGTGAGGCCCATTATGTTAGCGGTGTGGTAGAAGGTATAATGGTTAGTGATACAGAGCATTAGGCAGGTGTTTTAGCTATGGTCAGTTTAGACATAGGATTTTTGAGTGTCTATAAGGTGATTTTGATAGACGTTCTAATTTTAAAGGCTCTACACATTTGACAGTAGGTAGGCCGAGGGAAGTACCACGAGGTCAGCTTTCTTTAGGTTCATGATTTGTAGGTAGTTTTGTTGCTTTGACCCCTGTGCATCCATGAGTTTAAAGTCTACTGCAGTAAGAGGCTAATGAATTCCTAGATATTGTAACAAGTACAACTAATATTTCTTTATATCATTATCGTATTTTATTTAATTTTGGTGCTATCTATTCTTTCATTTATAAGTAGTATTTTGACTCTCTCGATTTATCTTATGTATTATTATCTATTTCTTTGTTTGTCGTTTTGCTTATGAGAGATGAAATGGTAGCTAGTAAGGTTTATTTTTGTGACTTAGAATTGTTTTATAGATTTTGGAGATCTAGTTTGATTTTTCTACCTATTTTTATATTTGATGTCATTTTGGCTATGGATTGTATGAGTTGATATAGGGCTCAGATTGATTGCTTGAAGAAGAAAGTGACTTTGTATCTGAATGGTGAGAACTTCATATTTCTAGAGATCAGAGGTGTTCTCTCTTGTTTAATTTAAGCTCTAGAAGTAGATAGACTTTGGAGGGAAGGTAGCATAGTATTTTTATCATCTATAAGAGATGTGAGACATTCTTTTGATTATATGAGTAGTGTCCCTATAGTTCAAAAGTTTCCAGATGTCTTCCCAGAGGAATGAGTGACTTTACTGCCAAATAGGAAGATAGAGTTCTATATTTATCTTTTTCAAGTACTGCTTTGATCTCTAAAGCTCCGTATATAATGACACCTAATAAGCTTCAGGACTTAAATGTTTAGCTTCATGAGTTAGTTGATAAAGGATTCATTCACCCTAGTATGTCTCTATGGAGAGTACCAATTTTATTTGTGAAGAAAAAGGATGACATGATGTGGATGTGTATTGATTATAGGGAGTTGAACAAAGTCTCTATTAAAAATAAGTATCATTTGCTTAGGATTGATGATTTGTTTGATCAGCTGTATGTATGTTCAAAATTTTTTAAGATCAATCTGCAATCTGGATATCATCAGTTGAAGGGTAGATGATGTGGTGAAGACTACATTTAGTACGAGGTACAAGCATTATGAGTTTTTAGTCATGTCATTCGGAGTGACTAACGCCCTACCAGTCTTCATGGATTTAATGAACATAATTTTCAGAAAGTATTTAGACCAGTTTGTGATCGTCTTTATAGATGATATTTTGATTTATTCTAGATTTGAGGAGGAGCATGAAACACACTTGAGGATTGCTTTAGATATTCTAAGGAAAAATCAATTATATGCCAAGTTCTTAATGTGTGAGTTTTAGTTGAGAAGAATTTCATTTATAGGGCATGTAGTGAGCAGTGCATGCATTTTAGTAGATCCCCAAAACATTCAAACTATTTCTGATTGACCAAGGCCTACTACAATTTCAGAGTTTCATAGTTTCTTAGGCTTAGATGGCTATTATCGAAAGTTTGTTTGGGGGTTTCCTCATATTTCTTTACCTTTGATGAGATTGAATTAGAAGTCAGAAGCTTTCATATGGACTCTAGAGTGTGAGGAGAGTTTTCAGTTGTTGAATGATCATTTGATTTATGCTCGAATTTTTACTATTCCTTCAGGCACTGAGGTGTTCCAAGTTTTTTGGGATGCATAATTGAGAGGTTTGGGATGTGTGCTAATGCAACATGGTAAATTGATTGCTTATGCATCTTGACAATTAAAATCACATGAGAGGAACTATCTAACACATGATCATGAGTTAACTGTTATTGTATTTGCATTAAAAATTTGGAGGCATTACTTGTACGGAGCGGATGCGAGATCTTTACTGACCATCAGAGCTTGCAGTATATTTTTACTAAGAAGAATCTAAATTTGAGGCAAAGAAGGTGGTTCGAGTTTATCAAAGATTATGACATATCTATTTAGTATCAGACTGGTAAGGCAAATGTGGTAGTATATGCTTTGAGTAGGAAGACTTCAGGTAATTTTCTTTCATTGCTTACTTCTATGAACTTTCTTATTTGAGATTTAGTAAAATTAGATATAAAGGTGGTATCTGCTGATATAGATCCAAAATTATTAGATCAAATGATTATTCAGCCTACTTTATAGGAAATAATTTAATAATCTCAAAAATCAAATGCAGAGTATTTGAAGTTGAATGATCATATTAAGGCTAGTATGAGACCTAAACTCTCCTTATCTGATTATGGAGTTATTTTTTGCAAGGATATATTATGGGTTTTTTTTTGGGTGATCTGAGAGCTAAGATCCTACATGAGGCATATTACTCGAGCTACACTATTCATCTATAAAGTAGCAAGATGTACAAATATTTGAACAGTATGTTCGGCTGTCATGGATTGAAGAAAGATATAGTTGAGTTTATTTTGAAGTATGAGGCCTGTTAGTTAGTGAAGGCAAAGCATCAGTGACCAGGTGGTCTTCTAAAATCATTTCATATCCTTGAGTGAAAATGGGAGGAGGTGATGATAGACTTTGCTATTAATTTTCCTAGGTTGAGACAGGGACATGATGTCATTTGGGTTGTTATTGATCGTTTAACCAAGTCAGCACATTCTATTCTGATCCGACAGACTCATTTGGTAGAAAGATTATCACATATATATGTCAAAGACATTATCAGATTGCTTGGTGTGCCAAAGGTGATTGTATATGATCATGATGGATAATTTACCTCTAGATTATGGAGAGACATTCAACAAGCTTTGGGTACGAAATCATATTTAAGTACAGCTTTCATCCGCAGACAGACAGACAATCCAAAAGAACTATTTAGGTACTGGAGGATCTTTTGAGACTCTATGTTTTGAACTTTGGAGACAGTTAGGAGGATCATATCCCACTGATAGAGTTTGTATATAATAATAGTTATCAGTCCAACATTGGCATGTCTCCATATGAAGCCTGGTACAGTAGGAAGTGCATGACACATTTATCTTTGACAGAGGTGGGTGACAGACAAGTGATAGGATCAATGTTTGTGGATGACACTACAAAAAAATTTAGTTACTCAGAGAAAGATTAAGAGTTGCACAGGATATGAAGAAGTATTACCATCAGAAACACAGGATGGTAGAATTTTAGGTTAGTAATTTTGTTTATGTTAAAGTCATTCCGATGAAAGGTGTTAGTAGATTTAGAAGAATCAGAAAGTTGAGTCAAAGGTAAATTTGACCATTTGATATTATTGAGAGGATTGGTAATTATCTTATAGGTTGTTGTTACCTGATCATATGTCTGGCATAAATAGTGTATTTCATGTATCTTCTCTAATGAAGTTGGTATCTAATTTTAGAAAAATATTATCTACTGATGATATGGAGGTTTATCCGAGTCTATACTATAGAGAAGAGCTAGATAAGATTTTAGCGTACGATATTAAGAAGTTGTGGAGTAAACAGATTCTGATAGTCAAGGTGCAGTGGAAGTATATGACCACTATAGAGGCTACTTAGAAGATGGAATCTGAGAAGAGATAGCTCTATCCAGGTTTATTTTGACATATTTTGATTTTAGAATGTCGAGGACGACATATTTTTTAGGTGGGTAGATTGTTATAACTTAATTTTTTTAAAACTACATTTTGACCTACAACAGTCAAGAATTTATTCAGGAGTTAATATAAGCCCAAATCACAAATCATCATCTCCATAATATTTCTACTGTTGTGTTTTAAATTTTTTATTTTTTTCATAATTTTTGGGCACCGGTAAAATTGCTTAAGAAATCGACACCTAATGGTACAAGTTAGGGTTTTAGAAGCATTAGATGTCTATTTTGCAAACTCATTTTATCATATTTTTTTAAATAAAATAATTTATTTTATGATTATTTCTTTATAATTTTTGAAGCCCAATAAAAAATTCTATGAATTTTTCTACTGAAAATTAATTAGAATATTATTATTAAATTATTATTTTATAAAAATATCTAAAAGCATTATAACTTAAGCCATTAATCAATTCGTTTAGCCATTTTTGGCGTTAATAGAGAAAAATTTCAGGGAAATGAAAAGCAAAATAGGAGAGAAAAGGAAAGAAGCATGGTTTTGACAATTCGTCCATCAGCCTAGTTAAGAAATTTACTCGTCTCCTAGTAGCTTACGATTTACCTATTTCATATTTTAATTTTTTTTTTTTTGATCAAATTTGTATTTTATATTAGAAAAATGAGGATAACTTTGTTTTGGTAAAACTTTCACCACATAATTTTTTATATGTTATATATATCATGTTTACAAACATTTTGAGTATACTTTATAAATTTTTCACTGGGTGATTTTGAAAAAGCGGTGATTTTCGCCTACTCAAAAAAATTATTTTAACATCTAAACATAGTGCTTTAGTTTAATTAAAGCTTCAGAATTATGTTTTACACTAATTTGGTTATATTTGAAAATTATTAATTTTTACTTAGTAGTATTTTTGTTGTCTATTGTTGGGACATTTTGACAAATTTTGAATTCAGTCTAATTATGATTTAATTAATGAAATGCATTAAAAAAATATGTTGTAAAGTGTTGTGATGTGATGTCGGTGCTAGTGGGTAGCCGAGGTGGGATTTTATTATGCTGACGCCAATCGACGACCGAGGTGGGATTCTATTATGCTGACATACATGGGCAGCCGATGTGGGATTCTATTATGCTAGTGAGATTCTGTTACCTAAGTGTTGTTATACCGGAGCTAATGGGCTACTGAGGTGGGATTCTATTATGAAGTGTTTGCTTATAATTTATTTCAATTTAGTATATTTAATTGTATTTAATTTTAGTCTATGATTCCATATAATGATCTCAATTCTTTTGGTATTAATTATTGATCTTTATTTTAGACTACGATAGCTTACTAAGTAGTGTCAGCTCATTCCTGTTTTTTCTTTTATTTTTAGGCCTAGTGAAGGGTAAAGAGGGAGTTGAGTAGTTTGGGATAGTAGGCTCTAATCTGTGTTGTAGGTATGTTTTGTTTGTTTTGATTTTTTTGCAGGCTTGACTTTTATTTTTGATGTGATCTCTGTTGTCAAGCACTATTATAAATAGGTTTATTTATATTTTGAATGATGTGTTGAAAAAATCATGTTGAGATTCAGTAGTCTTCTTCTTTATATTACATTCAATAGTGGCTCTGTGTAGTATATAAGTTGGAAGTTTGTTTCAGTACTTCTCCAACCAGATCTTGGGGTCAGTTTTACCACATTTGGATATGTATAACCTGTGTGTTATATGTTCATATTGGGTCGGGTTGTGACACCCATTTCATGACAACTATTGTTCATATTGGTATTACATTTGTATTATGGGGAGCTTTGCTCCTTTCCTTGTTTTTATTTTGGGGACTTGGTCATAAAGGAAGATGAGAGTTTGAAAGTGCTTCGGTGGTCAAGAAGAGAGTAGATGGATGTTTGGCTAACATGTCTGCCTGATGTAGGGAGAAAGAGTTGAAGAAAAATGTTGGGTCAATGTTATGGTTAATAGCTTCAATTTCAGGGAATTTTACATTGGGTATTTCATAGTAATAGGGTGGGAGGCTTGATTTGAGGAGTGTTATATTTTTTAGTTGGCTTGGTTGTGTGTACTTTGAAGTGTGTAATAAGTATTGAGTAAGAGGGTATTTAGTTTACTTGTGTTATAGGTTTTCTACTTCTACTATAGCCATGAGATGGGGGCTTAGAGGTGAGAGGTGACTTAGTGAGGTAGAAATGGCTTGAATGAACAAATGAACCAAGGAGATGACTTCTAATAATAATATACCATAAGTCTTTGCACCTTTAAAAAGGTATTAATAATTATTTGCTCCAATAGAGGAGCATTAGTTTCTACGTGGACACAAACACTGAAGAAGGTGAAGTAGCTTTTGTCTTTAGTGAGGCTTTGCACCTTCACAAAGGCTAGTGAAATACCTACCATACAAGCAATTTTAGAAATTCCAATTGAATTCTAATATCAACAAGGTAGGTTATGAATGCTTATCCAAAGGAGAATCGAGAAAAACTCTTCCCTACATGGTCTAAAGAAATAACTTTTCTAATAATAAAGAGTTTCTAAAAGAAGAATCAAGGACTCCAGACAAGAAAATATCATAATTTTCTAGGCATGCAAATTTAAATTTGTAGAATCTTTCACATAAGGAAAGAAGCGACATACCTTTTAGTGACAAATCTTTTTTATGGTGAAAATGAGAGCTTCATCGTAACATATTTTTCCCATAGAGTAGTCGATTAGGGAGAGCTCCTAATCCTTGGAACCCTTCATGAATTCCTCATAGTAGAAGTTAATTGTTGTTCTTTCATTCAAGACAGTTTATTGGGAAGTCAAAAGTGATTTGATTTTTAATGGTGAAAAGATCCTTCTAATTGAGCAAAAAAAGGAGATGCATGTGGAGGAATAGTATTAGGGGTGGGTGTAAAGAGAGGATTTTTAGAATGAGGAATGCATACTGGGATTTAAAGGAGGAGGAATTGAGGGGAGGGAAGGAATGAGGGTCAACGAGTCCAGAGAGGAGTATTTTGTTGAGTGAGGAAGCTTTTTTTGTTGAATGACAGGCAGGGTATCAGTGAGATTTTATGGTTTAGGCCCCCGACCAAGGCTAGAGGTGGTGTTAAGAATGTAGCTAGATGAATGGGAAGGAAAAAGGGGAAAAACCCCTAGTAGAGCTCCAAGAAGACTATATTTCATCTTTTCCCCAAACTTTATTACGTTTCTTAGGATTTACATCTCTCTGCATTCAGTACTCATATACATTATTACATTTTTACTTGAAAATTTATCACTAATTTATACACATCTATGAACACTATGAGGCCCTTCTTTGTTGCACTTGAGACGCAAGTGTCCAACATTGCATAAAAAATGCATAAAGCTACAAAAATGAGTGTGATTCTAATGGCATCATTACTTATGACGATTAACAATTCAACTTGATGGCTCTCTCCATATGACTAAAATGGATTGATTAATTACGCATGTGGGGATGATGAGCTAATCACAAGTGGTTTGTTTAAATTTCTTGGAAGAGAAGTAGCATGCACATTAAAGTACACATGTTACTCCATCCTCTTCAGTGCTCATCATGAACAATTGATAAGCTACATAATATTCAATTATTTTAGTAACAGTTAACATTGTTTAAGATATAATTACTATTTTTTTCAACACATGATGTCAAAGGGGAATACACGCACAAAAGAAGATGTACTTATGATGACACATATGATGAAGACATAAGATGAGGACAAAGATACTCAATCACTTCTGATTTTAGTATCTAAGGCTTTAACCTACAAATCTAGAGCAATAATAATTTCAAAGTAACCTTCACTCAATTTGAGTGATTTTGATTCTCCAACATTGACAAGAGCAGTATATGACTTAAAGAAAGGCAGAGTGTATGCATACACACATGATGATGCCCCCTTTAAGCTTAGCATGATCATATATGACTACTTGACCCTCTTGAGACTCAATCTCATGATATTCCATCACATCATCATATATAATGGGTACTGCAAATGATAGATACCATGCTTTAAGGTGCATTGTATTGCTTCTTTTATTGCTATAGATATGCTACAAAATTTATGATAAGACTTTTGGGTAAGGATCTAGCTATTACTCCAAATGATAAGGATGATAATGAGAATGTCTAATTATATATAGAGAGGTTTTTTTAAATATGATCTTATTTTCTCTTAAACACCAAGTTGCATTGAAATTTCTAACACGCACTTTTAGTACTTTTAATATATATCTATGCAAATATACTAAATAATGCATATTTTTAGACCTATTCTATGTTAATTGTGCTTGTTATCATATGTTGAGATCTATTTGCAAATAAGATGTTGGAGTGAAATTAAAATGGTGAAAAATGTTACGAAGTATAGATCATGTGCAATGCTCATTTCAAGCAAAAGAAAGATAACAAAGACATTAAAAAAAAAAAGTATGTTTTCAAGCAAATGACATCACAGGAAAATCCCATATTACCGGCGGCATTTTCAGTTGGAAATTGGTCATTTTTCGATGGTGTTGGAATTTACCGGCGGCAAAATTTACACCTATAAAAACTGAGTAGGAAAAAGAATTTTCGGCAGTCTTTTCTAGCGAAAAATATTTACGATGATTTTCCGGCAGAATATAGCTACTAGAAAAGAAAAAAAATTAAAAATTAGTTATCGGCCTGCCCGATATCCAGTGGGCCCACTCAACCTCGCGCTGCCCACATACATCGGCCTGCCCGACCACGAGCCACTCCCAAAACCATCTACCTGACTGCAGTGGCCCACCAGACCTCGAGTTGCCCACTACACAAGTGATTTGCTGCCCGTACGCCTCAGCCCACCCTACCGAGAGCTAGGGGTGCAACCGAGTCAAGCTGACTCAGACTCGACTCGGTAATAGGCTCGACGAGTCGAGCATATCGAGCTCGCGTGTTAAGCTTGAACACAGTTTTGCGCTCAAAGGCTTATCGAGCTCAAGCTCAAAAGGCATTGGACTCGACTCGACGAGCTGCTCAACTGGGTGAGATTCGTGGGAACGAGCTTAGGATGACAATGGACGGATGTGCTCGGGACGCAGATGGACGTGTTCGGGATCATAGATCTTAACGGCGGAAGAGCTGATCTCGACAATGAGCTCGGGATGACGACAATTGTTTCATCAGCCAAAACATTTCGACGACGGCGGAGCAAATCTTAGTGACGAAGCTCGGAAAGCAAGCAACGACTACGACGGAGCTCAAAATGGATGCGACAATGATGTACTATGCTTGACCATGATGAACCTCAGGACAATAGATAACACGACCCCAATGGACCTCGGGACGATGAATCACAACATTTTGAGCTCGGATTGAGCTCTACGAGCTGCTCGACATGAAATGAGTCAAGCTTGAGCTCGGATTTTGAGCTCGAGCTTTGTATCTGGCAGTCGAGCTTGACTCGACTCGTTTGCATCCCTACCGCGCGTTACCCGCTGCCTCTGCACTTGCTAGCCTGACCGCGTTGCCCGGGATTCAAGCTCAAGACTTGCATGTGTGTGGGAGGACAAATACTCTACGCTTTGCTTTGGAGTAAAATGAGTGATGAGGCATACTCTCTTATATTTAAATAATCCAAATATAAAAATTAAAATTTAAAATAAAATAAAATGGTAAAATGAATAAAAATTTAAAATAAACAATTAAATTAATAATTAAATTAAAAAAGTTTTATATTAAAAAATAATAATTAATTAAAATAAAATATAAATTTAATAATTAATTATGAAAAATTATATATTAATTATAATAAAAATTATAAATTAATTAAAATAAAGTATAAATTATTAATTTATTAAATTACAAATATATGATTCTTCAGAATTTTTTAAAAATCATCAGTAAAGCTGCCAGAAATACAATCGTCGGAAAGCCGCCGAAAATTTTTCTGAAAAATTGGACTACCAGAAAGCCACCGGAAAAATCCGCCGGTAATTGACGATTTTCCTATAATGAGAATTTCCATTTCCTTGTAAGGTCTGTTGAAGTCCCCCTGGAAAAATAGAGACAACATATAAAATATACATAATTTATTTTATTAGATGGCTCGATTAAATAAGAAGAATATTATATTTTTTTTAATTAAGAAGGGTTCTTATTGGTCCAATTTGGATTTTGTATGATGATTTGTAAGGATATAATATTTCTCTAAAAAATTAATTTAAATTTCATTTTATTTAAGTAGCTAAATCAAATACTTTTCAAATTTATGTATTACTATACTAAAGTATATATTATTTGTTATTAGAGTATGTGCCTCCTACCTAGGCTGTATTTTAAAAAATTTAAATAAATAAACTCTCTTAAATCAAAGTTAGATAAGAAATTAAATCATTTGAAAATTTACTTCAAGTGAATATTAACTCGATTCAGTTTTGAGCTCAGCTACATTCAAGATTTTGATTAAATTGTCATTTTATTGTAAGGCTGACCTCTTTCTATAAGAGAGATTGGCGATCATAATGGTGTGCATCAAATGTTGATAATTTATATGTATCATATGTCGATCATCAATAGGTGTTGGGCGATGGAAAACTAGAAAGCTAGTTCATTACTTCATTTTTTTTTTTTTTTTTTTTTTTAAAAAATGCGTATAGTAAAATTTTTAAAAAAAAAAAACTAATTTTTTTTTTTTTTTTTTGAGAAAATGCGTATAGCATTAAATTTTTAAAAAAGAAACTATTACAAAATAAAAAGAAACTACTAGACACTCCCTTTAAAACAAAGTAAAAGGAGGTCGTATTAGCAAGCCATTTAAGCATAATGAAAATATTAGGAAAAGTTGAAATGTCATAATGAAAATAAGACCTCTATTTATCATTTTAAACCCATAGAGGTGGAGGGGATACCAAAGATAAAACAACCAAAAAGGTTGATTAGTATCCTAGATTTTCCAATTGAGTAAAAAATAATAGATAGAATGATTCTTAAATTTCATTATTCTAGTTCCTTTTTCCAAATACCAACCTATGCTTAAACTAAATAAAGAAAAAACAATTTTGCTAAACAAAATAAAAGAAATGAAACATGCACAAGCAAAAGAAATTCGTAAAGGAAAAAACAATCATCTTGACGACTCCACAAGTACTGCCCTTAAGAAGCTCCACCATCATAAAAAAATTCACCAACCATTCTTGAACTTCACTTTCACCACTCATTTCACGGAACAGGCCCCTCCTTTTTCACCACCTATTTCACCTTTTCTTATTCTCTGTTTGGCATTTATAGGTCCCAACATTTTTATTTCCTTGTCTAATTTGATTTTGTTGCTTGCTGTCTTGGGCATATGCTCGTTGTCTTTGTCAAGATCGCCTCCCTCACTAGTAGCAGCAGCTTTCAATACTTATTAATCTTCATAAGTTCTTTGTGCATTGTTCTCATGACTTGTTTCTGCATTTGTTCCCATGTTAATTTCCTCTCTTGTATCCTCCCCAACACAAGTTTCATCCGACTGTGTTGTTTCTTTCAGAGTAGCGTTCTGATCTACATTACTGTCATTAATTCTTTCCATTACCTCTGATGAAGATCTTAGAATCTCAAAAGAATTTGAACAAAAATTTATTTCTTTCCCCGTCTCTATTTCAGTAATTATTTCTCCTTCTACTATTGCATCGCATCTATTTTCCACACATACATTTGTCATTTTTGGGTCCTTATCATCTATCCTCTGAATGTTTGATATATCAAAATCTTTGATCATTGGCTTTTGAAATGTCTTCTTATTGAATGTCTTCTGTGTTGGCATAGCCTTATCATATAAGTTCATGATTCTTCTGTGAACGTGGATTCATGGACCATAAGTTGTGTTGATCTCCTTCTCTTGTACAGCATCACTCTTGCTGACATGAATCTCCTTTGAATTATCTGCACTTTAATTATTTGCCTCACTGATTTTCTCCTTATAAGTGTTCTTCACATGTCCTATCATTCAACATTCAAAGCACAAAGTAGAGATTCTTTCATACTCTAGGTTTTGAAAAAACCTTCCAGCCAAGCTCTCTACCTAAACTCCCAATGGCATGGGTTGATCTAGTTTCACTCGAACACAAACTCTTGCAAACTCTCTTCTCCCTGATTGAAACATATTTCCATCCAACATCAATGGTACCCCCACCAAAGAAGTAATTCTAGCCACATTGGTTTCATCCCAACATTGAAAAGGCAACTGTGGCATTCAAATCCATTTTGGAGCAGTTAGTCCTTTCATTGAAGATGTTGAGAATTCCACCGACCATCTCTCCATTCTAATTATATGGACATTCACAAACCATGGCTCTCCCGAGAGCACTTCATCCAAAACTTCCTGATTTTTGAAAGAGCACAAGAACCATCCCATTCCAAGGGTGGTAAAGTGAAATTGGCTAAATCTTGACCACAGTCTCCTTAATTCCCACGCCACCACATGGGGTGGTATTTCTTTACCAAAAACTTTGATTACCAAAGAATTATTGAGTTTGTTTGTATTCTTTCTTTCAGTTTCCTCAATCAACTTAACTACCTTCCCATCTTTCGCAACACAGCATCTCCTTCCTTAAAATTTAGCCTAATATAAGGCTTCCTCATCCATGGGTTTGGCACGTTATCATTTCCTGATTTCCACCTTTATTCTCAAACATTTGTTTATTCACAGGTAAGGAAAAATTGTTCAGAACCGAAATCGACTCATCAATCACCTTCTCAGAGCACTTCTCCCCAGCATTATGAATACCTTTGTTATCAGACATCATGGAATTCACATTTATCACACTGTTAGCAGGGATAGCATTTGAATTCCTAAACCTATTAACAAAAATATTCATTCCGAAAGAAGAAGCCTTAGTTCTAGCTTTTGAAGGAGATCTTAATGTCGATTTCAGTGAGCGAAGTGTTTTAATTTCAAACTCTATAGAAATTTCCTTGCCCTTACCTTCCACATGATTGATATTCTTTAAATTGCAAACAAGAATTTCATTAATAACTAGCTCACCTCTTAATCTTCTCCTTCGAGCTTCTTCAGCATCAAGGACCTGACCGCCATTATCACGAACAAAAACTTCTATGTCTTGAATCATATTCAGGTTTTGATTCCCAGGCGGAACCAAAGATGATCGGCGAGCAAACTGAAATGACGGAGTGAAAACTGAGAAGAAAAATTTTAATTTTTTCTCTCTCTAGGATCCGCACCTTCTCTCTCTAGGATCTCCACCTTCCTCTCTCTAGTTCATTATTTCATTCAGTGAAGGGTTAGTCTTCTGTTTATCATTTCCCTTAATAGGAGGAGGACATCACAGTCAGTGGCTAGCAAAAGTTAGAGATTTACAAATGTTGGGAACCAATTGACAAGGAATTAACATTGGGCGACAATCAATTGTTTGCTTAGGCTTAGTTTGGGACAGCTTTTTTCTGCTTTCTAAAATGTCTTTTTAGTACAAAAATTTCTAATTTACGAAATATTAGTACTAAAAAGCTGTTTTAGAAAGCAGCAAAAAAGCTGTCCCAGATGAAGCCTTAGTCTTCCTCCTTAAATGATGGGAGATGGGCAACTAGGAAGATATACATTAGATGTTCGTGGTTGGCAAACTTCAAACATTACCATGGATATTGGTCATCTAGAAATGTCAGCCTCCAAGAAAAGATTAGTGATCTACTTGATCATTCATCTTTGGACAATTTTTTAAAGTAATTATCATATTAATATTATTTATTTAAATAGATATATTAAAAATAAAATTTAAAAGTAGTCACAATCGTCCATTTAACTGGCGATTGGCTACAAAAAATGTTAAGATTGATATTTTTTTAACCTCCTCGCAAAATCTCCTCATTTCCTTTTCACCAACTGCCTCTGTCATCTCCTTCGACTGCGTGATAGCTTCGATCTTCGGGGTCTTCAAATGGCAATTTTTTTAGTTTTTTGGCATCATTTTAGATACTTTTTTGTTTAGTTTTGATTTAGTTGTCTAAGCCCTACATATTTTACATATATTAGGTTATAAACATGTTAGTTTGTAGTGGATTAATATTTAAGTTTAATCCCATTTTTGTGTTTTTTCTTGGTGATTTTTTTGTTCATTGAGCAAGAAAATAGGACAAAGTGGAAACATAAAAGGCCACCGAAAATGCAAGTTTATGAATCATGATCAAGAAGCTATATTTGAGACTCATAAGATTTAGATGTGTTCGTTTTGTTTTCATGCTTAAATTTTTTGTAAAAGGCCTTAATTTTAGGTTTTGTTTATATCAGTTTGCTTGAGTTTATAAGTAATTTAGAAGAAATTAATTATAGTATAAACTTATTAAGTTATTAATAAATAGTAAATCTATATAATATTTCTTGTTCAGTTTTTAAATTTTTAGAAGTTGTTAAGTAAATATTTCTGTAATTACATATTTATTTATCTGTCATTATATATACTTTATTTTTCTTGAATTTTGTTAAAAATATAGATTTATGTAATTATTGAATTAACAAGTAATTTAATTTATTTTTTGTTATTGTACATAGATCTTTTGTTTTTAAATTATCAAAAAAATTTAGTTAGTTAGATGATGTGATATTATTTATGGTGTAATGAAAATATTGGAGGAGATATTGATTTATATAATGAGTAATGTTTGAAATTGTGTTTTTTAAAATACAATAATTTATTTTAAGGTATTTGAGGTAGGGCTAATTTTTAGTAGATGATTTAGGCTTCGTTTGGGACGGCTTTTTTATTGCTTTCTAAAACAGAGTTTTAATGCAAAAATAAAAAAATTTGTATTAAAACTCCGTTTTAGAAAGCAATAAAAAAGCCGTCCCAAACGAACCCTTAGACTCGTTTTTTTATCTTGTTAATTGAACCAAATTTTACTACTCTTTTTTTATCTTGTAAATTGAACCAAATTTTACTGAAGAGAGCAAGCATCTTCTAGCTTGTTATGTCAATAACTAGTTTAATTTAATATGTTAATAATCATCATTGTAGAATTTGAAATGTGATTATTATTATTTTATGATGTAGCTTTAAGATGGTAGCATTATATAGGAATTTTAGGAGTTATAAATGACATTTACATGTTAAATTAATACCTGTTTTAAATATTAGGTTAGTGAAAATCCATTGTTCATAAATAGTTGTAATGAGGAGGCTTCACTTTAGGGTTATTTTGACCTTCAAATTTGCACAAATAAACTACTCTATTAAGGAAGTACTTTTGCTTAGATTTCTCCCATAACTAATTATGTAGTCATGTTTGCTTCTTCGCTTAATTTAATTTCTAAAACTTAATATTTCGTTGTTATTTTTTATTGTTTCAAAATTAGGCATTCAAAATAAGTGGACGGGCTCCATCTCTTATGCTCCTGTAGGGTAGAGAATTATCTCTTTATGTTAAATTTGTAACCAAACATAATTGTTGTAAAAATTATCCCATGTAAGTGTCAGTTAAACCCAAACTTACAACAACCTAAAGCAACGGTTCTTAGAGAACTCAAGCACGATCTATCTTGATTTATAGTAAAACTTATCTGTCATTTTCCAGTTGGGAATGAATTCATTGTTTTAAAAGTTAAGGAAGATGAAGTGTGTGAAGGTATTTTATCTCTCGATGTCCGAAAAGTTGTAATTCTATATGTGGAAAATGATGACGTTGTAGGGGGTAATAGTTTCAATGAAAATCTTTAATCTCAAAACAATGATTTTATCATCCAAGATCATGGGGTTTTAGATGCATGATGTTAGGTATAGCCAATTATTAGTGCATGATATAAATGTTCAATAAGTTCAACATTAAACACATTATTTTTTTGGTGACTTAAAGTAATTTTTAAGCGCTTATTAACCTGAACATACATTAGTTTGATGTTGATTTATGGAAAAAAAAATATTTAAACTAGATGTAGCAAGTCCTTCGACGCAATCCCATCCTGAGTTTCTTTAGGAGATAATGAGTTTAAATAGTTTGATCCTATTATTGATGAAGGCTTTGAAACAATGAGTAGTGGTTTAAGCGAGGAGGTGCTGAAGATTGTGATGATTTGATACATGATATGAATGTTGTTAATGTTTTTTATTATAAAGACATTAATAACATAATTCATAATTACAACAGTAGGATAGTTGATACAGAGAAATGAATGGTAGCAAATAATGCATGTGCTAAACTTTGTAGGATAACCTGTCAGTGGAATGCGAAGAATACATTTGATGGTGGTAATGTATTTAGTCTAGCCAATAAAGAGTTTTTAATTCCAAAAGAATTAGTGGAACATATGTGCTTCTGATGGAAATCAGAATTTCGGTTTGCTTTACATGTTTGGTCCATCAAGAATATTTTTCAGTTAGTGGTTGTTGCATCGAATAAACAAAAATTCATAGTAGCTTGTCTATAACACAATAATTTTGCTAGGATGTGTTCATGGCATTTGCATGCGAGTCTACGCAAGTGATTAGGTGGCGTTTAAAAAATATCTTATATTTGGCTTCAATTTACATGTACAATTCCTATTCTTATGGTTGGTCATAGGAAGTAACTCATGGTGTATTTGCTTCTTCATTCTGCCTTCCATAAGAAACTAGATGGGCATAAAACCTAGGGAGACCATAGGAAGAATTGAAGTACAATTTACAATAACAGTTTCATATATGAAAGATTGGGATGTAAGGTGAAAGGCTATTATGGTTGTGTTTTGTGTTGCAATCCAAGAGCCCGAGATTGTATTTTGATCATAAAAAATATTATTGGTTTTCCTTTAATTTCTCTTATGTTTTATTATTGCATATCCTTTTTGTGTGTACTAACATTCAGGTTCAAAATACACCAATCATTTTTTTTTACAAAATACACCAAGCATTGTCAGAGAATTAAGGGTCAAGATTGGCTAGTTTAAATTTGATTTATACAAGAGTCTGTAGTTTTTATTACTTTATTTTTACTTCTTGAGTCTAATGTATTGTAAAAGTGTATGTCAGCTTAGCAACCATATGGACACACTAGGAACTGAAATTAAAAATTTTAAATTTTTTTAGGA
Source organism: Dendrobium catenatum (assembly GCF_001605985.2). Lineage (NCBI taxonomy): Eukaryota > Viridiplantae > Streptophyta > Magnoliopsida > Asparagales > Orchidaceae > Dendrobium > Dendrobium catenatum. The sequence continues at coordinate 131,655 of NW_021318866.1, forward strand.
TCTAACATGATGATTTAGATCATAGTATACAATATGTGTAATAAAAAATTAATTAAAATATTTAATTAAAGGATAAATAAGTTGAAATAAAATAAGATTAATTGTATTATATGACCACAAAATCATACAAGATTATCACATATTTTTAGAACCCCCTATCTTCTATTAAATTAGGGAAAAATTTAAATTTAAATTTTATTCTATTTCTTACTGTATGAACCTAATAATATTGTATGATGTTTAAAATATTATATAATTTAATGATGTAAATAATCAATCAAATATGTTAAATTTTTAATTTTATATCATACTGTATAAACTTGATTGTATTATACGATCGATAGAGATGATATTTAATCATCCCAGGATACGTCCTAGACGAATTATAATTTTACTAAACTAATTATATTGTACTATTGTTCATTTATATTGCATGATATTAACTAATCATGTTTAACTAATTGGCAATCGCATTGTACTAACAAGCATAATTGAACTGATCAGATTGTATAAATTGTACATCATACAAATTGTGCAAATTTGAACTAATTGTATTGCACTAACTGGTGATCGTACATTACTAACAGGTCAAATTTTGGAGATAGTATTCTACAATCTTGCGATCGCCTTATACAAATAGTGACGACTAAATTAGATAATTAGGGTTTTTCTAAGCCTCATATTTAAGCTTTCTGATTAGGCTTTATATAGGTTTTTTTATAGTTATTGGGTTGATGCTTCTTAGAGAAAGCTTTGAGAGAGAGCCTAGATCTTGGGCTAGAAAGGGTGAACTTTGTGAGAGAGGGAGAAGTTCCTTGTGGGATTCAAGGGAGTGTAAGAGGGAGTTTCACATAGTTGCTCTGATGAACTTGCACCTAAGTTCCTCCATGCATCAAGGTTTATCTTGAGAAATGTTTTGGGAAGAAGACCCTTTTGGTGTCAAAAGGCCCAGCTATACGCCGTCGCACCAAGAAAAGTGAAAGTGATTCGAGGTTCTCTACCTTCACCATGAGGGTGAAAAAAGATTTGAGGATCTCCACCTTCATAAAGATGAAAAATGTTTTCTATGTTCTTTTTCTTCACTAGGAGGGTGAAAAATAATTCACAGGTTTTATGTCTTCATTAGTAGGATAAAAAAGGATTCACATATTCTCTATCTCACTATGAGAGTAAAAAGATTCTAGTACTCTACTGCACCGCCTTTTATATACTTAACTATTATTTACATAATATAATCATATTAATTGGCCTTTTAAATCCATCTCATAAATATTTCATCAATTAATTTCAACATCATATGCGTAAGCAAAATTAGATGTGACAAATATAATAAAAGTTAACTTCAACATAATTTACTTTAAGTTTGTTGAAAAAAATTTCTTTCCAGATTTTAGTATTATAATATAGAGGGCTTTAATACTAGATAAAATACAAAATAAATAAATAAATAAATTAATTAATGTAAGTAGGCAGTCAAACAAGCGACTTACATTAAATCATAATTGTTTTGCGGGTAAATGACCAACGGCTAAATAGGTGGGCAGGTCTAACTCAGCATGCTCGTTCAACGGGTAACAATGTCCATTTTTATTTTTTTTAAGATATTTAAATTCATAATTTAAGTTTTAATGATGCTTAGTCTAAAAAATTTCCCTTCTTCTTATAGGAGAGGACATAAGTGACCATGGAATAGTAGTTAGTTATTAGTTTATATTTTTTTTACAGTAGTTTATTAAAAACGGCATTAAACTTGAGCTAATATGCTTTCTCATTAATTAGCTAGAAACCCATCATGCTTAAACCTTCTAATCAAAACAATCAATGAAATCACTCTACTTAATCCATTCAACGTTAATTGATTTCTGTTAAGGAATGTGCCCTAAAGAAATATCATTGTAATATATTTTCTATGAAAATAAATATTTAAAGACAAGTTTATTATCATTTGATTCCATGCTTTTTTATATAACCATAATTTAGTATATAATTATATACAAGAGGATTGAGCCATATTTAATAATCTAAATAAGTTCATAATTATTAATTATAGTTAAAATTTATAATTAAATAATTAATATGGTCTATCAACATTAAGAATGGAATAATCTTATTCGGATTATTATATATGGAGATATTAAGGATGAATGTACTTTATATAATATGATTATATAAAGTGGACTAGATAAATTTTGAATTCTCTAATAAATTATGTTGTAATTATAGAGAATTTAAAATTAATCATAAAGATGATCATATATAAAATAATATTAATTCGCCTTAGTTATTAATAAACTCATATTTGTGACATTAGATTTTTTGACTTACTCGGAAATAGTTTGGAAGAAATAAACTCAATCCTTGTATCTCAGAAATATAATAAAACAAATACCACGGAATATTGATATACATATATGAACTTCATTCCTTTCATTTTTTAAAAGTTAAAAAATTGATTCCCTTGAATAATTAATTCAGAACCTGAACAATTGAATGCTCAAATTTTATGATGAGGTCACAAGGTTTAATATTCATTATGTTGCAAATCTATTTTCATGACTTATGTTTTAATGATTGACAAACACTATTGATTCTCTTGGACTGCATGTTACTTCTAACTTTTCAGGAATCGAAGATCGGACGAACAAACGAAGCCAGTTCAAGATTGCGTAGGTCTAGGGTTGAGTCAGTCTGTACTTTGTTTTTTCTCTTCTTGAGTTTATTTCTAATGGTCAAAGAGACTGATGCTAAGTAACCCTACACACACACTTTAGAGAATTAGAATTTCTATTTTTACTCATATCGGCTAGGACGATATTTACATCGTCCTAGACGATCAGGCTTAAAACAGAAAGTCTAAATATGGATACATAATTATGGCAGCCGTCATTAATATATCGGCCTGGACGATACATGTATTGGCCAGGACGATAAGCTCAAAACAGAAAGAAGTTGCTGCCATAGATAATTAAGGTATACTGTATTTTTAAATAATCGGCCAGGACGATCATTGATAGGCCTAGACGATATTCACAAATTATGCCTTAATTGATCAGGAAATCAAGGTAGTAATTAAGGATGATTGATACAATCATATCGTCCTGGACGATCGCAGGATCGACCAGGACGATCTATTCAAAAACCTTAGTTACTTCAGGACGATAAATATCGGCCAGCTCAAATTCAGGGCTATACTCTGGACGATTTTCCTCTAATTTGAACTGATCGACCAGGACGATTGTGAGATCGGCCTGGACGATCAAGCCAATTTTAAATCGTCCAAGTTTGCATTCAGGGTGATGCTCTGGCCAATCTTCTGAGTTTTGTACTGATCGGCCAGGCCGATGTCCATATCGGCCTGGACGATATTGTCGGCAACTTGCAATTAATGAGCTCCTTTGAAGCTGTTCTATTTAAGAGCTCTTGTTCAACGTTTTGAACAACCTTTTTGCTGCTGCCTTGACCTGAGAAGGCCTTGAGGAGAGAAAGAGAGAGTGGGAGAGATAGAGGATCTTGTGAGGGGGAGCTTGTGAGGGGATTCACAAGGGTTGCTTCAAGGATCGCTCTGCTTCTTCTTCTTCTAAAGTTTCTCGTCCGTGGAAGGGTCGGTAGAGGTAAGGAGTCAGCATCTGGTTGTTGGTTCTCTGCCAGCTTCAGGAGGAAGCAAAAGGAGATAGGTTCTCTGCCTTGCCGGGGTGGCAAAAAGAGGTTCTTTGTGAAGGTTTCTCCACCTAGCCGTGGGGGCTAAAAGAGAGTCACGTTTGTAGTGCAATACTTGGAGGGTGCCTCCAAGGAGTGGACGTAGGTCAAGTTGACCGAACCACTATAAATCTCTGTGTTAGTGTTTTCTTGCTTCCGCACTTTAATTTCTGCATTATTTATTCTTCTCGTGGTGTGATTTTGGTTTATGTGATTTTTGTTCTTTGTGAAAAGAATTTTTTTAAAATACCAACTCCCCCCCCCTCTTGGTTAGCTTGGGACTAACTTCATTGGGCTTAACATTCCTAACGAACTTTCAAGTGTTATCAGAGCGGGATTCAAAAATTTAAGTTTGAAATCTTTTTGAATTAGATTCATAGCTAACCTTGAGAATCGTAACACTACGGAAGGGTATTCTATTACCCGACCTCCCCTGTTCGATAACCTACCTTTTTATTTTTGGAAAACCCGCATGTCAATATTTTTACAATCTACTGATTATCGCATGTGGATGCTTATCAAAGAAGGTTATTCTCCACCTTCTCATGAAATTATTGGTGTTAAAATTGAAGTTGCTTTTACTGAATAGACTTTCGATGAATGAGACTTAGCTCAATTGAATGCAAAATGTTTAAACTATTTTTTCTGTGCTTTAAAATCTGAGGATTACATGCGTGTCTCCACTTGCAAAATTGTTAAAGAAATTTGGGATAAATTGTGTATCACCTATGAGGGCTCTAATGAGGTTAACAATCCCGTTTGAATATTCTCTTGCATTATTACGAACTTTTTCGTATGAAACCTCATGAATCAATTTCTGACATGTATACTAGGTTTACTCAGATAGTTACTTCACTGCATGCATTAGGAAAAGAACTTTCAAACTTTGAAAAAGTAAACAAAATTTTGAGATGCTTGCCTTCGTCATATGATGCTAAAATTATTGCAATCATTGAATCTAAGGATTTGAACACTTATTCAATTGATAACTTACTTGGCTCACTCATTGCTTACGAGCAAGGGGTGAATCAAAGAAATCTTGATGTAGGTGAGAAGAAGAAGAAGAAAACAGTTGCACTAAAGGCGCATAAATCGGATTCTGAATCTTCCGGGTCTGAAAGCGATGAAGTTGCCTTCATCACAAGGCAATTCAAAAGCTTTCTAAGGAAGAAACAAAAGCATCATCAAAATTGGAGAAAAGGTAAGGATCATAAACATGTTAAAGGATCTTCTGATATTATTTATTATGAATGCAGGAAACCAGGACATGTGAGAACTGATTGCCCAACACTTCAAGATAACTCGAGCAAAGAAAAGGAAAAA